>NC_134111.1:9032265-9336250 GCF_040939455.1 Microcebus murinus
TGGGTTCCCTATTAGGGAACCACAGGGCTTCCTTTGACTGTGCCCCTAAAGGTCCTTATGGTCTGATGGAGGGACATGTGGGGCATATGAGAGGACAGTGTACAGTGTAGGATGGGAAATAATTCAGTGCTAAATTGCATTGTAGGAATGTGTATAAATGCTGTCATGTAGAGAAGGGAAAAATGTTAGGGTATGCTTAGTTGGAGAGGCCTTGACGGAGAAGTAGAATTGAATAGAGCCAAGAAGAATCAAAAGGAGTAATTTGCAAAGGGTTCTGAGAAGCCTCTCTTCCTCTCCTGTTCCTCCATAGACTGTAGATGTACTCTGTCCTAAGCTCCTATACGGAGAACAGTGTTGCCCCTGAATCCAGTGCATTTGTGGGCGGGAGCAGAGTGTGTTGACAGATAAGGGAGGTCCCTCTCATTTCCTTTGCCTAGCTCCCAAACCTTGGCTTTCATTCAGGTTTTTATTACTCACTTTGTGTCCTTGAGAGGAGAGCCAGGAAAGATTATTGGATTCAGATTAAGTGACTTCTGTTTCCTTTTCTGGTAGTCTGCTTGGTGCTGCCACCAAGTCACACATCCTTTCAGAAGCAGTCCATTCTTCCCAGGTTTTCCTTGTAGTATTCTGTTGGCTGCAGGAGATGAATTTCTCTGGTGTAATTTAAAAAGACAGGTGTTTCTGTTGTAAGTAGAAAAACTATAGTGAGCAGCGCTAAGCAAAAGCAAGAGACCTCAGGAAAGGTTATTTCAGGAAAATTTATGTGGATTGTCAAATAAAAATGGTGTACTTGGTGTATATAATTAATGACATTTTTTCCTAAATATGTGTTTACATATATGCAAGGACAACAAAGCATACTGGAAATAATTCAGAATTCAGTAAGTAATGTCTGGATTCCTGTCCAGGCTCTGCCTCTTAGACCTTTGACCAGGTAGCTTTCTTTTTCTGAATGTATTTCCTTATCTGTGAAATGGGTCTGATGATACTACTACCTAGAGTATTCAGTGAGTCAGTATATGTAAGGTGCTATTGGTAGCATGTGGTCAGTGAAAGGATATAGATAAAAATATTATATAGTTATTGGGCCAAATGATAATAAGATCTATGAAAAGTTAATTATAGGTGCTATATGATAAGCTCTATGATCAATCCCATTCTTCACCTGGGGAAACTGCCTAAGGGAAGTGAAGAAATTTGCATGAGGTTCCACGACTAGAAAGTGTCACAGGCAGGAGTTTTCTCTGGATAGTCTGACTTTAGAGCCCACCTCTGAAGCAGTATGCAATATTTCCTTTATAGTTTTGTAGCACTATTAATAGTTGCATTTATTGGAGCATAAAGAAAAGGGTATAAGGACACACCCTACAGTTAATGATTACTTTAGGAGACTGGGTCCTGAGAGAGAAGCAACTCATTTTGTATTTTAATGAACAAATAAACAAAAAATATTTAAGATGAATATATGTAAAGTAGTTCTTTGGTCCTAGTAGAATCTTGACCATATATACTTTTTAACTTTTTATTTTGGAAAATTTCAAAACCGTGCAAAGAATTTTCATGTGTTTCCCTTACCATGATTATTTTATTATTCTATTATTATTCATTTTATTATCCTTTGAGAGTAAGTTGTAGACACAGTGCTCCACTGCTCCTAAATACTTATGTGTATTTCCTAAAAACAAGTTCATTCATTTTTTAATCTGAATATAGTTAACCTAAATTAGGATTAAGATTGATAGACTACTAATATCTAATCAGCGTGCCTCATTCACATTTCACCTATTGTACTACTAATGCCATTTGTGGCAAAATACATTTTTATCCTTGTTCATGATCCAATCCAGCACATTTTGCATTTAGGTCTCATGTCTGTATAGTCTCCTTTACTCTGGATTAGTTTATTATCAGTCTTTCCTTGTCTTTCTTGACCTGATACTTTGAAAGGTACAGGTCAGTTTATTTGGTAAAGTCCTTCAGTTTGAGCTTGTGCGATAGTTCCTCCTGGTTTGATGAAGGTTATGTGTTTTTGGCAGGAGTACCACAGAGGCATGAGTCCTCAGTGCATCACATCAGGAGCCACACGACATCTCTTTTCTCTACATGGTGAATGAGGTGTTTGCTAGGTCTCTTCAAAACGTTACTTTTTTTTCCTGTTTATAATTAGTAGATATCTTGTGAGAGGGATATTTTGAGACTATGTAAATATCCTGTTTCTCATTAAACTTTCACCTATAGTTTTAAAATCCATGATGATTCTTGCCTAAACAGTTATTACTATGCTGGCTGCCAAAGGGTGATTTTCTAATTTCACTATTCTTTCTTTGTTTATTAGTTGGTACCATATACTTTTGAAATGTATATCCTATGTCTGTTAGGCATAGGAGAGGTAAAGTGTATATTTTGATAGTTTTCTCAAGCAGGAACTACTGCAAAAAGGAAGAAAAAATATTAAAGTTAATCTTATTTAGGTACATTTATATTCATAAATTATTTAGGGCAACCTAATAATTTAGTGAAATATAATAAAATAATGTGATGAAGTGCAGTTTGGGCTTTGTTTCCTAGAAGCTGAAGTAAGAATGGAGAGAGATGGTCAGCTGTAAGTTTTCCTAACTATTATGAAGGGACTATAAAAAGCTATATAATAGCAAAATGTCTCCTGAATTTGGCAGAATATTAAAGGACACTTTGTAGGTGGTGAAAAAAAGCAAAGCATGGAAATGGATGACACAGAGAGTATTAGTGAGATCCAGGTATTCAGCTGTAGACAGAACTCACCAGCTTAGAGCTTTGGGCTAAGGGGAATTGTCAGCATCATGGTGAAAAGAAAACCAAAAGCTAGCAGATCCTACTGAGTTATCTTTTTAATACATTGGGTAGAGGTGGAGTCTGTGACAAGTACTATGGTAAAGAATCCAGGGAAGGAGCTAGGCGCAGTGGTTCATGCCTGTAATCCCAACATTTTGGGAGGCCAACATTTAGGAGAAGGATTGCTTGAGGCCAGGAGTTTGGGCCTGCAGTGAGCTATAACTGTGCCACTGCACTCCAGCTTGAGCGACAAAGAGATTCTGATAAAAATGGCTTGAAGTAGAGAATGGGAGGTCAGCCTAGAGGAATCATTTAAACTATAGCTGCTTGGATTTGGGGTAAGAGCAAGGAGGGAACTGTTAAAGGTGGCTGTCCATTTGTGGATAAAATAGATGTGGTTGTAAATGGGGAGGAGGTTCTTTGTGTGAGGTTTGATGCCTGGTAGGAATCTTTTCATCTTTAATGATACTTACAAGCTTTGTGGATAAGATGGTCTTTAGGACTCTTTTTGTTGAGGGAAGAGCGATATAGCTTGAGTAGGCTCTGTGAAAGAGGATGTGAATAGAGGTAATATTAATGTTCTGAGATACAAGTGGGCAGGTTGTGCCCTAGTAAGGCTGAGCAAATTTCCCAGGTAGAGGAGCTCCAAGGGCAATTGGGAGAGACTGTGTTGCAACACCATATAGGACCTTAGTGCTATGGAAGGTCCAAGTGGAATGGAATGGCAATGGAAGCCATGGAAAGACCTCAAAGAGTGTTATGACCCAGGCATAGCAGCAGCGGGTGCTGAAGATTGCCTGGGGCGTTAAGAATCTGATGAAGGTAGTATGGAGTAGGATTAAGGGGAAGTGAGGGAAAAGCAAATTTGAGTAATGGCATTAGGGAGAAGGATGTAGTGGTTTTTGGTATTAGTTTGGATGTATGATAGACTATGCTGAATCTGAGAATTGTTGAAGACTTTAGGTTTCAGGATACAATTTATTGGCTGTGGATAACCTTTTAAAAAAGATGGCCAGATTCTTTTCTTGCATGATGCATTTGGTTTCTTTTTGATTTAAACATTATATTTTAATACCTGCTCTTGATTGTTGAAGGAAAAAAGATAAAAAACATAAAAAATATATTTGAATAAAAAGCAAATAATTTTAAAGAACATTTGGAAAAATAGCCATGGAGATACTTTTGCCGTTGACTTTTTACTTTGGCTGAGGGTCCTAAGCCTATGTGCTTTGGGATTTATACTCATATCTTGGGAACAGCCTCTTGAAACACATTTCTTGATGGTGCTTAATTGAAGTATTTTTGTAAATGCTGATTTAAAAAAAATTTTGTTTTTATTACAGTAAAAGTGATATGTACCTGTTGTACAAAGAAGAACATACTAACAAAAGTTGCAGTGAAAAATTGAAAATCACTCATAGTCTTTCATACTGAGATAACTATTTTATTGTTTATATCCATAGAAAAAAGATGAAAAGAATATTTATGTAAGACTGATAATGCTATTTTTTTTTTTTTTTTGAGACAGAGTCTCACTTTGTTGCCCAGGCTAGAGTGAGTGCTGTGGCATCAGCCTGGCTCACAGCAACCTCAATCTCCTGGGCTCAGCGATCCTACTGCCTCAGCCTCCCGAGTAGCTGGGACTACAGGCATGCGCCACCATGCCCGGCTAATTTTTTGTATATATATTTTTAGTTGGTCAATTAATTTCTTTCTATTTTTGGTAGAGACGGGGTCTCGCTCAGGCTGGTTTTGAACTCCTGACCTTGAGCGATCCGCCCGCCTCGGCCTCCCAAAGTGTTAGGATTACAGGCGTGAGCCACCGTGCCCGGCCTGATAATGCTATTTTATCAGCTGTTTTTTTTTTTTTTTTTTTTTTTTTTTTTTGAGACAGAGTCTCACTTGTTGTCCAGGCTAGAGTGAGTGCCGTGGCATCAGCCTAGCTCACAGCAACCTCAATCTCCTGGGCTCGAGCGATCCTTCTGCCTCAGCCTCCCGAGTAGCTGGGACTACAGGCATGTGCCACCATGCCCGGCTAATTTTTTTTTATATATATATCAGTTGGCCAATTAATTTCTTTCTATTTATAGTAGAGACGGGGTCTCGCTCTTGCTCAGGCTGGTTTTGAACTCCTGACCTTGAGCAATCCGCCCGCCTCGGCCTCCCAGAGAGCTAGGATTACAGGCGTGAGCCACCGCGCCCGGCCTTATCAGCTGTTTTTTTAAGTTGAATATGTGTCATGATCACCTTTCCAGTCAATAAATTATACCACTTGGATGATGACTTAAATTCTATGCATGTTTAGCCAGCATTTCTTTTTTTTTCTTTTTTTTATTTTGGCATATTATGGGGGTATAAATTTTAAGGTTTCAATAAATGCCTTTTCCCCCCTCCCCCCACAAGTCTGAGTTTCCAGCATGACCATCCCCCAGATGGTGCACATCTCACTTATTATGCATGTATATACCCGCCCCCCTCCCACCTGCCAAATACCCTATTACTGTAGTACCTATGTGTCCACTTAGGTGCTGCTCAGTTAATACCAGTTTGCTGGTGAGTATATGTAGTGCTTGTTTTTCCATTCTTGGGATACTTCACTTAGTAGTATGGGTTCCAGCTCTAACCAGGAAAATATAAGATGTGCTATATCACCGTTGTTTCTTAGAGCTGAATAGTACTCCATGGTATACATATACCACATTTTATTAATCCATTCTTGGATTGATGGGCACTTGGGCTGTTTCCACAGCCTTGCAATTATGAATTGTGCTGCTATAAACATTCGAGTGCAGGTGTCTTTTTTGTAGAGTGTCATTGGATCTTTTTAGCGAGTATTTCTTTATCTACACTTGGACCCTAACATCTGGGCTGTTTCTAATATTTTGGCCATCAGCATCACTGTACTGAACATCCTTGTACATACATATGTTTTGCCTTTCTGTGTGCTTCTGTATGGAAAGTTCTGAAAGGTTGAATTGCAGGATCACAATTGGCCAGATTGCCAACCTGTCAGTGGTGCGTGAGTGTCTCCTTATCACTCTGAGGTGTTAACCATTTCAATTGGTATTTTCCCTTTTGGATGGGCCAGAGATATTTTTGTGTTGCTAGAAACTGTACTGGAGAATATTTCTTCTGCTTCTAACCTTTCAGATGAGAATAAATCTTAAGAAGATATAAGTAAATGATTTTAGTTTTGGTAATCTTGTTTCCCCCTTAAATGATTGATGAAAATTATCTGAGTATATTAAACATTGACAGAGAAGGAGATGTCTATAGTTAGGAGGAGGAAGTCCTAATGCCTTGACAAGGTCTACTTTGAAATGGATTAGAGAAGTTGGTTCTATTTGCTGTTATTTAAAATCCGATTATCTTATTTTTTTCCTCTACAAAATAAGAATAATATTGATTTGTCTTCCAAGCAAGTTGTGAGAAAAAAACTACCAAAATCCATTTCTTTGGACTATTCCCTCCCTTTTTCCAACTGCTTTCATACCTGCTGTATAACCTAATAAGTGTCAGTTCATCTTAACTGGGCTAGGAGATAGCAATTTTGTTTTTGTTGGTCAGTGAGGGGTAGGTAGGTATGTGATCTTATTTGGTTATCCATGTGATTTTAACCTAACCTAAATAGTATTTTTCAAAAAACACTTTTGTAAAGAAAATGACTATTAATAATCTTTCTGATCATGGGAAGTAAGTTAGACAGACTTTAAATTGAACAGAAACTCAGTTGAAACCAGTTTAAGCTGAATAGGGGCATTATTGGGTCAGGTCGCCAGCCAGAGTTGATAGTTGAGATCACTGTGGAGATAGCCCTGGGGACTTGGATGGGGAGGACTGTGCTTCTGTCTGCCTGGTGGCTGTGTTCTTGGACACAGGCCTCTCGTCAGTGTTGCACTCCTGTCCATTATGGTTCTGACTCACATCTTGCAGCTCCACTGCCAGAGGACTGAGTCTCTCCCATCACAAATTCCAAAACAACTCCCCAAACATTTGCTCCATACATTGTGGCCAGGCTGTGCAAGACAATGCTGGTTCTACCACTCATGTCAAGGGACAGGGCAAGGAAGATCGGTTCCCCAAAAAACAGGGGCCTTGTCTGGGGGAAAGTGGCTCAGGTGTGACAATTTGGAGAACCATGAACTTCATACATTAGATTACTTAGCCTTTGGGCTCTAGTGGGAAGCCTCAGATGTTTGGATCAGAGGCTGGGTTTGCATCACAGCTCTCAGTATTTGTGTGGATTTAGGCATACCCTTGAGTGTCCGTTTCCTTTCTTTTTTTTTTTTTTTTTTTTTTGAGACAGAGTCTCGCTTTTGTTGCCCAGGCTAGAGTGAGTGCCATGGTGTCAGCCTAGCTCACAGCAACCTCAAACTCTTGGGCTCAGGCAATCCTGCTGCCTCAGCCTCCCTAGTAGCTGGGACTACAGGCATGTGCCACCATGCCCGGCTAATTTTTTCTATATATATTAGTTGGCCAATTAATTTTTTTCTATTTATAGTAGAGATGGGGTCTCGCTCTTGCTCAAGCTGGTTTCGAACTCCTGACCTCGAGCAATCTGCCCGCCTTGGCCTCCCAGAGTGCTAGGATTATAGGCGTGAGCCACCTCACTTGGCCTCCATTTCCTTTCTATAGGAGGAGATTACAGCATACTTCATATAGTTAGGAGCAAGCTACCTGAGGTGTGCCCAAGTGTTTCACTGTGTCATCAATAGAGACTTTATCAATCTTCCCCAACCCTTTTATAAATTTTTATTTAGCTTTTTTTTTTTTTTTTTTTTTTTTTTTTTTTTTTTTTTTTTTTTTTTTTTTGAGACAGAGTCTCACTTTGTTGCCCAGGCTAGAGTGAGTGCCGTGGCGTCAGCCTGGCTCACAGCAACCTCAAACTCCTGGGCTCAAGTGATCCTTCTGCCTCAGCCTCCCGAGGAGCTGGGACTACAGGCATGTGCCACCATGCCCGGCTAATTTTTTTTGTATATATATTTTTAGTTGGTCAATTAATTTATTTCTATTTTTGGTAGAGACGGGGTCTCGCTCAGGCTGGTTTCCAACTCCTGACCTTGAGCAATCCGCCCGCCTCAGCCTCCCAAAGTGCTAGGATTACAGGCGTGAGCCACCGCGCCCGGCCCCAACCCTTTTAGTTCGAGAACTTATCCTTAGTGATTATACTAAATCTTGGAATTCTAGTACCAAAATACCAATATTTTATGGGTATAATGCCATTCTTTCTGTATATTAAAAATGTGAAGTCTGAATCATTTAGGTATTGATATATATACAGAGTAAAATGCTGCTTTTACATTTCAAGTGTGCACTCAATGACATGCCTGTCCTGTTTAAAACTATTCCTGAGTATCTTGTTGTAACTGAGGAAATGATAATTAAGACTAGAGAAGTTGAGCCTCTTTTGTTTATTCATCACCTATATTTTTCTGAGAGCCAGTTTGGGCCCTTTACTTCTGTTAGAGGTCCCAAGTGGAGTAGTTTTAAAATTAGAAGGGAAAGGTAGATGTTACGGAAATTAAGAGGAGGATATGGTAGGGGGATTAGGAAAGGGAAAGCTCCAGGCCCAATTTCCAGCCCTCCCCTGGATCTGGGCCACCTCCCTGCTCTTGGGGGCAGGACTCCTTACACTCCTCTTTCCCCTTCAGGTTCAGATCTGTTCTCTTAGGGCCCAGTCTTTCCTCCTCGGGGATAAGTTATTTTATCCAGGATCAGCTATTTTGCTCATTTGTGCTACTTTGGGAAAAGTATGTTCAGAGCAGGTGGGAGAAAGCCAGTGCTCTTCACAGTAGGTATCGTGTGGGAGCTGACTGTATTCTACCGACCCAGCCCTCAGGGGATTCAGTGTGCAGCTCTTCATATAAAATGAATGAGGAGGATTTAGACTCACATGGCCCAAAAGAACAGGTGGATATGGGCACAGTGGAAACACATGCATACACACCAAGGACAGTTGCCAATATGTAGACTTTTAAAAAAAATTCATATTAAGCATAGTTTAGTTCAAGAAAACCTTATATCTATGCATAGAGCATAGACATAAATCTGGTATGGCATATTCCAGACTATTAATAGACTATTTTTTTTTTTTTTTTTTTGAGACAGAGTCTCACTTTGTTGCCCAGGCTAGAGTGAGTGCCGTGGCGTCAGCCTGGCTCACAGCAACCTCAATCTCCAGGGCTCAGCGATCCTACTGCCTCAGCCTCCCGAGTAGCTGGGACTACAGGCATGCGCCACCATGCCCGGCTAATTTTTTGTATATATATTTTTAGTTGGTCAATTAATTTCTTTCTATTTTTGGTAGAGACGGGGTCTCGCTCAGGCTGGTTTCGAACTCCTGACCTTGAGCAATCCGCCCGCCTCGGCCTCCCAAAGTGCTAGGATTACAGGCGTGAGCCACCACGCCCGGCCTTAATAGACTATTTTTTAAGGAGGGTGGGGAGCATTATAGGGACTATAAGTTTTTCATTGTTGGAAATTTCAAAAATAATACAACAGGGATTTAAAAATTTTCTTCCTTATTAAGAAATACTGTAAGGCCCTCAGAAATGTTAAAATACACAAGGCAGCTTTATGAATATTATGTACGTGTTTTGTTTACTTTCTAAAGCCCAGGTCGGTTATCTTTAACTAAAGGAGCAAGTGGAGTGGTCAGGTTTAATGTGACAGAATGGGAAGCCATCTAGAAGTCACCATTTTTTCCCATTAGTAGCTATTCTTTTAAGGGAAACCTTGAGTGCCTTGGTAGAAAGAGTTTTTTATAGGTTAAGGTCTTTTTATTTTTTGAGACAGAGTCTTGCTTTGTTGCCCAGCTAGAGTGAGTGCTGTGGCATCAGCCTAGCTCACAGCAACCTCAAACTCCTGGGCTCAAGCAATCCTCCTGCATCAGCCTCTCGAGTAGCTGGGACTACAGGCACGAGCCACCATGCCCGGCTGATCTTTTCTATATATATTAGTTGGCCAATTAATTTCTTTCTATTTTTTGTAGAGATGGGTCTTGCTCTTGCTCAGGCTGGTTTCGAACTCCTGATCTTGAGCAATCTGCCCGCTCGGCCCCCCAGAGTGCTAGGATTATAGGTGTGAGTCACCGCGCCTGGCCTAGGGTGAGGTCTTGATCTCTTTCTTTAAAAAAAAATTGATCTGCCTCCCCCTGCCATTCCCCTATCTCCAAAACTAGGTACAACCTGTTTAGGGCAGGGGATGCACTCATAGCATGTGAACACTGACAAAGGAGAGCTAATGTACTTAGTCTCTGTGGAGTTGTGCTCTAAATCTTACTTTGGCAGTTGCTTTCCTTATCTTCATATCCTTGGAAATCATGACCCACCTCTGTATATTCCAGCTGTAGTTTTTTGTACCTTGCTAGCAAATGCTCCCAAGCTGCAGAGATGTTTACAAAGCACTTTGTAATGTTGGGGCTTCCACTCATTGATTACCTAGTTGGTGTTCTGTTTTCTCCTCTTTTCTTTGAAGATGTCCTCAGCTCTATAAAGTAGGCCAATTTATAAAGGAAAATATAAGAGACTGGAATCTGGGGCCAGACTATGCGAGAATCCATACTCCCTCCCTTACTAGCTGTTGTGATACTGGATGAATTACTTAACCTCTCTAGGCCTCAGTTTTTCATCTGTGAAATGGTTACCATATTGCTCCATAGGGTTGCCATGAGGATAAAAGAGTTAGTTCATATATAGAAAGTGGTTGACATATAGTAAGTACTTATTAGCTTTATGATCATTTTATAGCATCAAATGTAATATTCTTCATTTCTTTGTGGTTGGTTAGGCACTATCACTGCCTGCTTTTGGTTACCTGTTATATCATTTAAATTGTCCCGGAACAGCCAAACAGTGGCATAAAGAGAGGCCACAGAGAAACAGTTTGTTTACAGAGCAGAGCAGCCTCATTTCAAAAAACAGTAGCTGAGGGTGTATTGTCTGAGTGTCTTTGCAGTGTAGTGGGTGAAAGTTTACTGGGCCAGTTCTCAGTGCATTAAAATGTGCACAACAATGGATTGTGGGGTATATACCCCACCTTTTTTTTTTAAAGCATGGTTTTGGAAACAAGGAATCATCTCTGGGGCATATCAGAATCACCTGATATGGGAGGGAGCATTTAACCTCTCTCCCTCCCCCATAATAACCATGCTTAGAGCATATCTTAGCTTCAGGTAGTTAGTTCCCAGCCAGGTTGGAGTGAGGGAGAGAGTTGAAGGCACTGTGTATGCAGCAGTTTGACTGTTTACGTGAATTGTGGAATGCCCTATACATTTTTCAGTGGAAAAAATTGCATTTAAATGAGCATAAAACTGATCATGGGTAATGTACTAGTCTGTTCCTGCTGTTCTAACAAAATAACCATAGACTGGGTAATTTATAAATAGACATTTATTTCTCACAGTTCTGGAGGCTGGAAGTCCAAGATTAACGTACTTGCCAGATTGAGTGTCTAGTGAAGGTCTGGTCTCTGCTTCCAGGATAATACCTTGTTGCTGGAGGGGATGAACATTGTGTCCTCACATGATGGAAAGGTGAAAGGGCAAAAAGTACCTAGTTAGTTCTTCTGATTTTTATAAAGTTGATAATCTCATTCATCAGGCTCCACTCTAATGATTGAATCATCTCCTAAAGGCCTCATCACTTAATACTATCACATTGGGGTTTAAGCTTCAACATGAATTTTGAAGGGGACACAAACATTCAAATCATAGCAGTGAAGAACAAGTGAATATGAGCAGGAATAGAAAGGGACTCGGCTGAGGAGATACTAGCTTTGATGGGCACTATGTGGGTACTTGATGGGCATTCTGTGAATACAGGAAGATGCTATTGCTTGAGTCAAAAGTGAATTAGAAATATTTACTTTGCATGTTTTGCCAAAATGGATAAATGATGACAGAGATTGTGGAAAAGGAATGGTATGAATGTCATGAAGATAATCAGTATGTATTTGACCTCTTCCTATGTGTCATGTTTTTATATATGTATTTATATATGTATTATTCTTGAATCTTAGCGGAATGCTGAGAAGTTAGTTTGCACTGGGATTCCTCCAGGTTAAGTAATATTCTCTAGGGCACATGACATTTGACTAGAATTTGAATGGAAGTCTGTAGAACATCAAAGCCATTCAGCCTCTGGCTAATAGGTATAACTATACTCTGTAATCACATTGTTCAGGGAATTGGTAAGAGAAACAATTCTTGGATTTCCTGCTGAGCTAATAGTCTTGGGTAGACAGTTTAAATTTTGAGTGGAAGAAATAAAAAAGGAGTTAGCAGATGCTTGGAAGAGCAATAACAATCTCTTATTACAGTGATTGGGCATTGGCTTCATGTCCACCATGAATAAGTAAAACACCTTTTAAAGTTTAAGAATTTTAGGTGGTGGACTAGTACTCTATTCTAACAGCCAGAAGAATAATTTCAGCTACCTTAGAACCAAGGTTAGGAAGAAAACATGTATTTATTTCTTACTTAAGAACAAAAGGGCCTTTGGGAAGGAGAGAAATGATTCTAGGTACTATATAATAGCTCCTGAGATCCTTTGCTTTGCAGAGTGACCTTAGTAAGATGCTGGTCTGCCTGTGAAGAAAGTCTAAATTATAAGATAGCCATTACTAAAGTGACACACAGGTAAGCAGAATGAACCTTCCTTCCTCATGTTTTTTGTATTAGAGGTCAGGAGAGAGATCTGATTGCACCTTTAAGATAGGAGAGAATGCTTTTTGACTGATTGAGGGCATGGCCTTTAATTTCTAAGTCGTTTAAAGAATGTATGGTTCATTGTTCATTCCAAAGTCCTAATGATATGGATAATATTTTTCTCAGATAGGAATGCAGCTTTTGGCAGTGACTGTGCATCACAATGGCTTGAAAATAACCAAGTCCTTTGGAACCATATTGTGTGGCCTCTGTGCATGTATTCTGTGTCCATGAGTGAAATATGTGCATGATGCTTAAAGAATCACAATAAATAAAAGATAGTGGCTGTCAAATTGAGAAGATCTTAAACACCCAACATTAGGAGAACATAAGATATATGTGGGTTAAGTTTTTTCATACATTTATCTAGGTGATGGTATACTCTGCCATAAGTATAGTTTATAAAGAGTTTTCAGTGACATGAGGAAATGCTAATGGAATAATATAAAATGAAAAAGGCAGGTGCAAAATTGATATACAGCCAGATTTCAACTATGTACAAATGTGTAGAAAAATGATCTGTAAAGAAATATGTGGGCCAGGCGCGGTGGCTCTCGCCTGTAATCCTAGCACTCTGGGAGACCGAGGCGGGCGGATTGCTTGAGGTCAGGAGTTCAAAACCAGCCTGAGCAAGAGCAAGACCCCATCTCTACTATAAATAGAAAAGAAATTAATTGGCCAACTAATATATATAGAAAAAATTAGCTGGGCATGGTGGTGCATGTCTGTAGTTCCAGCTACTTGAGAGGCTGAGGCAGGAGGATCACTTGAGCCCAGGAGTTTGAGGTTGCTGTGAGCTAGGCTGACGCCACGGCACCCACTCTAGCCTGGGCAACAAAGCGAGACTCTGTCTCAAAAAAAAAAAAAAAAGAAATATGTGAAAATATTAATGGTATTACTCTGATGAAATTATAAATGATAGGTTTTCTGTTTTCCTATATTTTCTAAATTTTTTTATAATAGGCTTATATTTTTTATAAATAGAAATTTAAAAATTCTCTTCTACAACTGCTTTTTTTTTTTTTTTTTTTTTTGAGACAGAGTCTCGCTTTGTTGTCCAGGCTAGAGTGAGTGCCGTGGCGTCAGCCTAGCTCACAGCAACCTCAAACTCCTGGGCTTGAGTGATTCTTCTGCCTCAGCCTCCCGAGTAGCTGGGACTACAGGCATGCGCCACCATGCCCGGCTAATTTTTTCTATATATATCAGTTGGCCAATTAATTTCTTTCTATTTATAGTAGAGACGGGGTCTCGCTCTTGCTCAGGCTGGTTTTGAACTCCTGACCTTGAGCAATCCGCCCGCCTCGGCCTCCCAAGAGCTAGGATTACAGGCGTGAGCCACAGCGCCCGGCCTACAACTGCTTTTGAGAAGATATTTTTCAGGATATGATAGGGATGATAAATTATCTGTGTTGTCTGCTCTATTAAGAAATAGATGGTAATTGGATTTGTTACACAAAGCAATGCCTGTGTTAGGTATATAGTTGCATATATGAAATTAAAGAGGATCAGTAGTAGCTTACATTGATTCTTTAATTTTTCTCTTAGTATCACTGTCACAATAAAATAACTTTTCATATTTATTATATGGGCTACCAAGCAATAATTACAGTTAGGATCAGGGATCCACTAAGCATATTCAAGTGTTTCAGCCCCACTTTTTTCCCATAAATTTTCATTTGGATGCTTTAAAAAGATAAAAATAAAAACCTGTTACTACATTTAATATATGAAGTGTTTTGATAAGTTTTGCCAGTGAAATGAGCAAACATTGGTATGAATTTAGCTTATTTTAATGACTTCATTTACTACTTTTTACATTTAGTTTATTTTTTCTTTGTGATAATTGCTGTAGATTTTCTGTCCTTTTTTTTGCCTGAGAATTTTGAGCTAGAAGATTGTGAAATATGCCATGGCCAAATGTTCAGAGCTGATTAGCAATGCAGTCAGAGAAAGCCAAATCTGGCTGTTTGGTTTGATTTCTGCTTTATAGTAGAAGGGTAAATTCAAGAGGAAAATGCTTATTTATCCTTTTCAGTGCATAATGGTACTTGTGGAGTTGAAGCATGGTCTTTATATATTACACAGTTTTTAAGAATGGAGAGCCATTGACTTCTGAATGAGTATTGTACCCCACCCTCTCCCCTTCACTAACAAAATAGCCTTAGTAAAAATTATAATTGCAGTAGTGGTTGTCAGGGGCTGAGGGAAGAAGGGAATGGGTAGTGGCTGTTAATGTGTAACAGGTTTTTTGAGGTGCTGAAAATATTCTGGAATTAGTGGTGATGGCTGTACAATCTGTGCAAACACTGCAAATTACTGAGTTATATGGCTTTAAAAAGATAAATATAATGTTATACAAATGATATCTCAATTTTTGAAAAAGCTAGAAGAGGAAAAGGGATTCCATCTGTGAAGGAATCCCATACATGTGAGAAAGCATGTTCCAATTCCCACCAACCCCTTCAGTCCTCTTCATAGTAAATTATAGAGAAGTCTGGTTTCTGTCTTGGGAGAATGCCAAATTTTCATAGGCATTTGACATGAGGATAAAATAACCATATTATTAAATGATCAGTCTCACATCTAAAGTGTTGTTATGAAGTGACAATCAAAGGGCATAGATAATACTGTATTTTCAAAGGTCTGTTTCAAGTGATACATTATGGGGATGTATTAATGAACACTGAATTCTATCTTTAAAATGAAACGAATGTGTACTACTAGGTGTTAACAAATAACTAATCAAAGGAATTGGGGAACTATATGAGTTTTGGACTCAGTGAAGTTTTTTTGTTTGTGTTTTTAAGAAGCAATTTATTATACTTTTTAGGTGTAAAATAAACCAAGTAAAAAGAAGAGCTCTAATGTTTTTGGATGTCTAGTTATGTACCAGATCTTGTGATAACTGCTTTTAATATTTTATGTATTTAATCACCACAAGAACCATATTTTCAACCTCATCTTAAATTTGGGGAAACTGAAAATAAACATTTACTCCCTGTCCCCTAAAGAATTATATGGGTGAATGCCTTTATAAGAAGTTCCCAAAGAACAGTGAGGATGATAACTTGCCTAAGATATTATTAATACAACCCAGAGATGCCCACATTTTGGGGAACAGGTGTTGCAGACATTTCTTTGTGCATATATCACATTAGAAATACACTATGTGTGCTGTTCTATATCCTGTTTGTTGTTTTGTTTTACTCAATGTAAAATTATAGCAGGATATATTTTCTTGTTAAAATATGGTCATTTCTGTGATCTCCTTTTATGTTATGATTTACCTAATTTGTCTGCTATTGATAGAGATTTAGGTTGTTTGCAATTTTTTGACATTAAAACTACATTGTGATGACCATTCCATGCATAAAGATTGTATCTTTTCCCCCCAACTTTTTGTCATGGATTGTTCCCCAAACATAAGAGTAAGAGAATAAAACAATGAATCCCCACATACTCATCATCCAACTGTTAGCATTCTACTGTTCTTGTTTCATCTGTCTTCCCTCTACTCCTGTCCATATGATTTTTAAATCATTTTCCATATGTCCTGTTATTTTACCTGCAAATATTTCAGTATGTATCTGTAACAAAGTGTTAAAAATGATAACCACAGTACCATTATCAAACCTAACGAAATTACTGCCAGTCTTTAGTATCATCTGCTAGTTACTCTATGTTCAGTTATCCTCAGTTGTCTCAAAAATAGGACAGTTTTCTAATTCCATCATGTCCTTTAGTTCTAGTATTTATTAGTTGTGATTCTTCTATAAAGAAGAACTTTGCCTCATCAACTAGTTGATTACTCTGAAATACATTCTATATAGGAAAGGTAGTGTGACTGCTTTACTCTTTCCTTATTCGATTTTTAGAACATGACTTAGTGCCTACCAGCTTCCAAAGATGACTGAAGAGGGTCTTTTTAGTATTCATGTAACTCATTTATTTATTTATTTATTTTATTTTTTGAGATAGGGTCTCACTCTGTTACCTGAGCTAGAGTGCTGTGGCATCAGCCTAGCTCACAGCAACCTCAAACTCCTGGACTCAAGAGATTCTCCTGCCTCAGCCTCCCAAGTAGCTGGAACTACAGGTACAGGCATGTACCACCATGCCTGGATAATTTTTCTATTTTCAGTAGAGACAATGTCTCACTCTTTTTTTTTTTTTTTTTTTATATATTTTTTTTTTGAGACAGAGTCTCGCTTTGTTGTCCAGGCTAGAGTGAGTGCCGTGGCGTCAGCCTAGCTCACAGCAACCTCAAACTCCTGGGCTAGAGTGATCCTTCTGCCTCAGCCTCCCGAGTAGCTGGGACTACAGGCATGCGCCACTATGCCCGGCTAATTTTTTTTTTTATATATATATATCAGTTGGCCAATTAATTTCTTTCTATTTATAGTAGAGACGGGGTCTCGCTCTTGCTCAGGCTGGTTTTGAACTCCTGACCTTGAGCAATCCACCCGCCTCGGCCTCCCAAGAGCTAGGATTACAGGCGTGAGCCACAGCGCCCGGCCTGTCTCACTCTTACTTGGGCTGGTCTCAAACTCCTGACCTCAAGCAATTCTTCCACCTCGGCCTCCCAGAGTGCTTGGATTACAGGTGTGAGCCACCGTGCCCAGCCTAACTCATGAATTTAAATGTACTTGGCATTAAATGGAATGTTCCATTCCATTTGAACATTTTTTTAATGTCTCATATTTGGCCAGTAGGAGACTTTTCAAGTCATGTCAGAATGGCATAGAGCCAATTTGAAAGAGCCATTTCCCAGGGAAAGAAATCAGTGCTTCTTGGAGAAGTAGCTGATTCTAGATCTAAGCAGGAAGCGTCCAAGATAGATAAGCCTGGGACATCTTGTCAGACTTGAAAGCAAGAAAGCACCTTTATTTGGTTTCACACTATATTGAAGCTACCTGTTTGTGTAAGTCCTCTCCACTAGATTTTGAGCTTTCAGAGGGAAGGGATTGTGTTTTGGTTTTGAAGTCCTATTAGCTAGATTTATCCCTGTTGGAGGTTCCTGCATCTTACACCCTCTCCCCCCACATAAAACAAATAAACTAAATGAGATGTGTTTTCAGGGACTTTAGAAAAGGCCTCCTTTTCTCTGTCTTAACAACTGTGATAGATAGTTTCTCCTGTGATTTTCTAAGAGTTGTTAGTGACTTCCTGAGAGTTGACTTCTTAGTGAACTTTGGAGTCCAATCTTACGACTTTGCTTCTTGTAACCATTAGCAAGTACAAATAAAAGTAATGGTAAAGGGGCCGGGCGCGGTGGCTCACGCCTGTAATCCTAGCACTCTGGGAGGCCGAGGCGGGCGAATTGCTCAAGGTCAGGAGTTCAAAACCAGCCTGAGCGAGACCCCGTCTCTACCATAAAAAAATAGAAAAATTAATTGGCCAACTAATATATATATAATATAAAAATCAGCCGGGCATGGTGGCTCGTGCCTGTAGTCCCAGCTACTCGGGAGGCTGAGGCAGGAGGATTGCTTGAGCCCAGGAGTTTGAGGTTGCTGTGAGCTAGGCTGACGCCATGGCACTCACTCTAGCCTAGGCAAGAAAGCGAGACTCTGTCTCAAAAAAAAAAAAAAAAAAAAAGTAATGGTAAAAATTTGACCATGCCTAGACTATAGCTTTATAGCTATAGCTATAGTTCACCTTATAGCTAAGGTGAACTATAGACTTAAATAATACATTGGGTTATGGAGTTTGGTTAAGAAAAGTAGTATAAAGTAGTATGTGACTCACACTGTTGCACTATTCTTTTCTGTCACCTCTCTTTTTCTCTTATGGGGTAGTCAATTTTTTATTTGTGTTGTAGAGCTAATTCTGTGTGTTTTACAGATCTGTTTTTTTCTGTTCAGAGATGAGTTTATAATTACTTCCATTATTTTCCACAAATTTTGATCTCTTATGGAATTTTATTTCTTGACTTTCATACTAGAACAAATCCCTCTTTTATATATGCCTTCAAAGCTTCCCTTGTAACATTTACAGTGACTTAATTTATATTATGATTATTTGATTAATGTCTGTATCTCTCACCCCTTATCTACCTTTTTTTTTTAAGTAATTTTATCTGTAACACTTTGCCTTGGCACATAGTTGTTGCTCAGTTAAATTTTTCTAATAAATGAAAAGACTCCTAACCTTTGCTGCTAGTGTTTTTAAACTAGATTTTTTTGATGGTCAAATGAGAATAATATATTTGCATGCCAGATTGTAGAATACCTGCCATTACAGAGACCTGTCTGTCAGGGCTTCAAGGGTTTGCTTTGGGCTGTGTCATGCTCTTGGCAGTCAGTCATTTTTTAGTTGTGGGTGAGAATCTTCACCCTCTGGTGTTGGGCACGGTTTTATTGTATTATATATATATATATATATTTTGAGACAGAGTCTCACTCTGTTGCCTGGGCTAGAGTGCCATGGCATCAGCCTAGCTCACAGCAACTTCAAACTGCTGGGCTCAAGCAATCCTTCTGCCTCAGCCTCCTGAGTAGCTGGGATTACAGGCATGCACCACCATGCCCGGCTAAGTTTTTCCATATATTTTTAGTTGCCTAGCTAATTTTTTCCATTTTTTGGTAGAGACAGGGTCTCGCTCTTGCTCAGGCTGGTTTTGAACTCCTGACCTTGAGCGATCTGCCCGCCTTGGCCTCCCAGAGTGCTAGGATTACAGGCGGCCCACGCCCGCCCTGGGCAGGGTTTTAACTGTGTTTTTTGTAGCTTATAACCTGAAGCCTCTCAGCAGGTCATGAGCCTTGGTGTATTTTCATGAATTCTGTTGAGATGATACTGCTTGAATAACATCAGCTAGGGTGTATTTAATGGCCCTCCTCCTTTCTACCTTTACCTCCCTCTCCTCTTTCAGTAGGAAATTAGGCTTTTCCTATTAGCATTTTTATGTTGGATTTTGAACACTTGCTTTAGCTCAGCTCCACTCTGGGCATAGACTTGGGCAGACCACTTTACCTCTCTGAGCCTTTGCTTTCTGGTTTGTAGAATGGAGAGCGAGCAAATAATACTATCTGCCCTGTCTATTTACAGGATTGTGCAAAGCTGTATGTAGACAGAAGAATTATTCACGAATTTTCTCCTATTTTCTCCCTTTTACTTAGTGGTCTCTGACGTTCACAATCTATTTCTTTAATGCTTTTACCTATAGGCAATTAGTTCTAAAACTTTCTCTTTTTTAGGGTCCTTTGTTTACATGGGTTCTTTGCTTAGAAAACTATGTTTTCATGAGCACTGCAGAGTAATTTTAGTTCAGCTCAGGGTAAGGGAGACCTGAACTATTATACATTTAATGCTCTTTTCCTTTCTTATTGGTCAGAAGAAGATGGTGGATGAACCTTGGATACTGAAGTGATGAGGCTTCCTTTCCTCCTTTGTTCTTATTTAACTTTGAGGCATGACCAACCACCATCAGTGAAAGTCTAGGGTTAACCTTTAACTCCTTATGTCTCAAATGTTTCTTTTCTCCAACATACACAATCCAATTGTCAATAAGTTTTAGTAGCTTTTTTTTTGCAGTAATTATTTCTGTATCCCTCCCATATTTAAGCATAGATGCTTATTGAAAATAGCAGAAAAGTTATTTTATCTGAAGTATCTGCCTTTTAAATCTCTTCCTTTCTTTTTGTTCTATCCTGCCTCTAATATAGGAATCCAATACTATTTTTCTCTTCGCTAGCCTGTTGAAACAGCTAACTAGTCTACCTTTCTAGGCCAAGTGAACTTCTAAAACAGATCTATTCTATCCATCCCTGCTCAGAAGCCTTGGATTCTCTGCTGCCTACCGAAGAAAGCCCAAACACCTAAACATGACATTCAAAGCCCTCTAATGTCCCAAATGTACCGTTCTTTGCTTTTTTCCACCACATTCCCTCCATTCTGAATTGGTACCCCACCCCGCCATTCTCTTTCCTCTGTGTGGATCATCTCTTCTTGGCCTTGTCAAACTCCTCATGATTGAAGACTCAGCTTAAACACTATATTTTCTGTAAAGGTTGTGCTAATTTTTCCCAGTTGAAATGACTTGCTCAGTAATTGATGCTTCTGTACCACTTCACTGAGCCCATACTTCATTTTGCCAGACTGTAGTTTGCCTTAGATTGTGGCCATTTGTGTTCTTGTGTCAACTATATTATTAATACTTTTACAAGTGAAGGTCATATTTTATTTTATCTTTGTGTCTCTGAGCCCCTTGCTTGCACAGGAGGACCTAACATTTAGCAACTCCTTATTAAATTTAATTATATTAAGCTGCATAATAATTGTCCCATGCTTGCTTATATTTGAAGTGGCCTTTTCTTTTTTGTATTTTTTGTTTAAACTGCCTTCTTAAAAAAATTCCTGTGACAGTTTCCTCTCTCATAGTTGTTTCCTAATTCACTATGGTTTGAGGAGAGGGACTAGCTGTGGGATATATTTGTAGAAATGGAAAGGAGGCAGGAGGAATCTAATGGGTACCCAAATCCTATGGACGACTTGCATTTCTCACGAGAATGAAGTGGGGCCGGATAGGACCGTGGGAGGGGACTCCTGGAAGTCATCCAGGAATATTCTTTGTTTCCTTCCTATCCAATAAACCCAGAAAATGAGTTTTAGTTGGATGAATGCCTTGGCATCGTTCTTAACCTTTGTTAGTAATTGAAGAACTTGATTCTAGATTGTGATTTGTTACTAGGAAATTCCAAATACAAAAATCATAATAATACATAAGGTCCTAGTGAAGGAAATCTAGAGGTATAAAGTATAGTTTTGACATTTTAGAAGAAATATTGATATAGTTACCCTCCCATCCCCCGTTTGAAGGGGGAGAAGCTGGGCTCCCTAGTTGTGTGAAACCTTATGTGCTCTCTGTGATAGAGGATGCATGGCAGGCTGGAAGCTCCGTGGATCATTAAGAGTTCATTAGATTCTGTCTGCAGCTGTTAGAAAATGAACAATCAGGCATGTGGGAGTTACCATGTTGCTCAAATGCTCAGCATGAATGATTTTATCCAAAGAGCTATTTTTCACTTTGAGAAGGAAAACCTTTTTAGCCAAGAGAAGATTGCCTTTATCTTTAAGGCAATGACCTGCTGAGTGTTGCACTAAATTCTAGTTCACATTTTGGGCATATTCCTTCTTCCCACCATATTGGTAGCCTCCAACAATAAAAAGGAGGGACACTCTTTACTTTGTTAACAAGATTGTATCAACTGTCCCTTTCCTCTTTGGGAATTGTGTCTTAGGAAGAGAGAGGGAGGGAGAAAGGAGATGAATATACTAGATGCTTCTTAGAAAGAAGTGAATGCATTATTAGTGGTATTTAGATATTTGGTATTGGCACCAAATATCTAATATTTGGTATTAGATATTTGGTATTTAGATAGTGGTATTTAGATATTTGGATGCTTTTTTTTTTTTTTTAACTTTTGCCCTTAAAACTGAAGCTAACATAGCAACTGTGAGATATACATGTTTATGCTCATTTTACAATTGAGGCAACTAAGGCACATAGAGGAAGTGTGCCCAGAGTCACACAGCTAGTAAGTGGCAGAGACTAGGTCCAGCGTTAGCACTCTTAACTATTGTGTAATACTTACTGTCATGTCAGCACAGTTTAAAAACAAAATTGGTCATGGTGAGCCCCCACTGCATACAGCATTCCAAATAATCTTTTAAAATCATAAATCAGATTCTGTCACTTCTCAGCATAATCCTCTCCAGTGTCTTCCTGTTATACTTAGAATAAAATTAAAACTTTACAGGGTAAATGACCTTATACCCATGGCCCGGCCCTATCTATCTTTTGGCCTTATTCCCATTCCTGCTGTCTTTTACTGTGCTCCAGCCACCCTGGCCTTTCTGTTTCTTGAATGTGCTTTAGAGGTCTAGTGGCTGGTTGGCTTCCTGCCCTTCCTCCCCCCATCTTTGTGTTGTGAGCTATATCTTACCATTTTATCTCAGCTTAAACTCACCTTTTAGAGGCCTTCCCTGACCTCCCTAGCTAAAATAGTCTCTACCCTCAGCCAGCTACTTTTTCCCTATCTGAAATTCCCCCTATTTGAATGTAAGATTCCTGGTGGCAGAGACCTTGCCTGTCTTGTTTAATGGCAGAATCTGTATTACCTAAAACAGTACTTGGGATGTGATGACTGCTCAATAAATATTTATTAAGTAAACATACTGAGGGGTTGAACTAGGGCTTTCCTGAGAACAGTCTTTCAGAACCCTCTGGCTTAAAGGATATATGACACCAGTTGAGGACAGCTAGAGCCTGTCTTATCAACTCTATTCCTCCAAACTCTGCCACCTCCCAAACTAAAACTCTAGACACTAGAGGTTATCTCCAGTGTTTCAGCAGCAGGTGAAGGTAGGAGAAGGTGACCGACGACCTGGATATTATTTTAATAGAAGGCCTCCTCTCATTTGTTGCTGTGCCTTGTAGGATCCTGGAAAGCAGTCCTTGGACTTTAGCTCAATACAATAGCTATGTTTGTAATGGTGACCCTGAGACATCAAGAAAGGCTAAATTCTAGAATATTCTCTGTAATAGATATGTCTAGTACATTTTAGGAAGTTTCCCTTAAGTGAATGGGAACTTCAGACATTTGGAGTAAGTTCTCAATTATCTGGAAAAACCCCTTTCCAGGTAGGCTTATCACTTTGTTCAGCTGTAAGCCTATTACTTTCTTGGTGCTGGACAGTCTTCGCTAAAGTTGTGTCATGGTTATTAAAGAAATGTTTCTTTCATTTGTTCTTTTTTCTGTCTAGAATACAGCATGTTCTTTATCTGAAACTAAAGGCACTTTGAGTTTTCTAAGGGTCATATGTTATCTGATTGGATTGTCCCAGTGTGAGGGCCTCTGAAGGCACCTACTGTCTCTCCTGGGTGCACTGGTTGCACTTGCCTCCGGAGGTCCAAGAGGGAGGGAAGCTAAGTCTGCGTGACCCTGCTTGGTAGACATATGCTGTTTCTGAACTCTGAATTGTACTGAAATGATTCCAGCTGGGCTTCGTGGGCCATCTCTGTCCTTTACTGATTTGGCCATGAGCCCGAGAGCCTGGTACAATCTGTTTGAAGTCTTCTGGACAAGTGATGAATCCCTCTGTTCTGTACTGGGCCTCATTCCCTCTACTTGAAGCAAAAATTTTAATACTAAGAAAATATTAGGTAGCAGTTTAATGCATATTATAAATTGGATACTCTGAAAGTCTATAAGGCCTTAATTGTCCTCTGTTTTTGTTTCATGGGTGTAAAAGCATGCAAATCTTAGAAGTTCACCAGTCTATCAAAACTTTACCATCTTACCAACCCCATTTAGGAAGACAAAAATAGTCATATAAAGAAAAGAGACATGGCTGGATGTGGTGGCTCACACCTGTAATCCCAGCACTTTGGAAGGCAGAGGCAGGAGGATGGCTTAAGGCTAGGAGTTTGAAACTAGCCTGAGCAACATACCATGTTTCCCTGAAAATAAGACCTACCCATAAAATAAGCCCTAGCAGGATTTCTAAGCATTTGTACAATATAAGCCCTACCCCGAAAATAAGACCTAGTAATAGGCGTGGCTACACAGCGTATCTGCACAACCCGTGCATTTAGTTGTGGAGTGGTAAAGAAGACGAGCAGCCCTTCTCATCTGCCCCATGAGAGCTCTATTGCTCGACATGAGAGATTGGGGCCAATGGTTCTAAAGGAAATAGTCGCAAGAAATTCAGGATGGAATTCGGAGTTTGGAGAGTTATGATGGTGTTCCAGAAGAAGATGACTTAACTATATTTGAATAAATGTGGATTGTTGTACCGTACTTAAATAACACATCCCCTGAAAATAAGCCCTAGGGTGTCTTCTTGAGGAAAAATAAATATAAGACCCTGTCTTATTTTTGGTGAAACATGGTAACAAGACCTTGTCTCTACAAAAATAGAAAAATCAGCCAGGCATGGTGGCATGTGCCTATAGTCCCAGCTACTTGGGAGGCTGAGACAGGAGGATCACTTGAGCCCAGCCCAGGAATTGAGGCTGCAGTGAGCTATGATGATGCCACTGCACTCTAGTTGTGGTGATAGAGTGAGACCCTGTCTCAAAAAAAAAAAAAAGAGAGAGAGAGAGAGACTTTATAACTTCATAGCCAAGATAAATCACTAAACTCTGGTATTGTGTGGGCTTCCAAAGGTATTTCTTTTTTTTTTTTTTTTTCCCTTAACACCTCCTTATAGTCCAGATTTCTCTTTGGGTTCTGTGGCTTAATCATAGTGTGATGAGAGGATAATTAGGTTAAAGATGTATTTGCACTTTTTTTTTTTTTTTTTAGAAAATAAAATGTGCTGGGGAGTTAAGGAGGGAAAATGATATTCCCTGACTTCAAACTAGAGATTATAGCAGAGTAGATGTGGTTTACATAGGAGGACCTTGTGCTTTATGTTGTAGACCAGTTAAGAGAGATGCAAACAGAGTGCCTACTCCATGTTTTCCTTGTATGGGAGGTGACTAGCAAAAGCTTCTGGAAGGATGGCCCTGGAGTTGGACCTTAAGAGATAGGCAGGATTTGGGTAGATTGAAGTAAACATTCCAGCTGGAGACAGTGCCTGAGCAAAGCTGGAGTGGGCTGGGGAAATTTCACTTTAGGCCATGGATCTTTTTTTTTTTTTTTTTTTTTTTTTTTTTTTTTTGAGACAGAGTCTCGCTTTGTTGCACAGGCTAGAGTGAGTGCCGTGGCGTCAGCCTAGCTCACAGCAACCTCAAACTCCTGGGCTCAAGCAATCCTGCTGCCTCAGCCTCCCGAGTAGCTGGGACTACAGGCATGCGCCACCACGCCCGGCTAATTTTTATATATATATATTAGTTGGCCAATTAATTTCTTTCTATTTATAGTAGAGACGGGGTCTCGCTCTTGCTCAGGCTGGTTTCGAACTCCTGACCTCGAGCAATCCGCCCGCCTCGGCCTCCCAGAGAGCTAGGATTACAGGCTTGAGCCACCGCGCCCGGCCTAGGCCATGGATCTTGTGTGATAAAGCCCTGGGCTACCTCCCTCCCCATTCACATATGGCTGTAGGAGGGCAGGGGCTTTGCTGTGTTCTGTCTATAAGCTGAACTCTTAGGATAGCACCTGGCCGACAGCAGTGCTCAAATATTTGTTCAATAAGTGAAAGAAGCTGGGGATAATGAAAAGAGCTAATGTTTATTGAATAGTTCTATGTACCAGATCTGTGCTGAGCTCTTCTTCTTTTTCTTCTTTTTTAATTTCATATTTTATTCTCATTACTTTGGGCTGGGAGAGCAAGGAGCCATACACCAGTGTATAGATTGTGCTATTTTTTATCTTTCAGATTGGGATCCAGGCTTTGATTGTCTCTAAAAAATATATGAAACATTTCATGAATTTGCATGTCATTCTTGCGCAGGGGCCATGCTAATCTTCTGTGTGTCATTCCAATTTTAGTATATGTGCTGCCGAAGTGAGCATGTGCTGAGCTCTTTTAGACATATTATTTCCCTGCATCCTTACAACCATCTTGTTAGTTGCTATTGTAATTCCTTTTTAATAGGTGAAGATAAGTGTTAGAACTGGCATCTGAAACTAGGCTATTTGGGTTTAGAACCCAAACTCTTCCTCTGAACCATGCTTCCCAGAAAGACAGATTGATGTTGGACCTTATGGCATGAATGCCACTCCAGGGCATTCATTGAAGGTTTTTTGAGCTGGCTGCTAGGGTGTTTGAGTTGCACTTGGGTAAGTTAAAGAATTATGGTGGTGTCCCAGCCAACTTGAGGATAAATAGGGAGTTCTTAGAAAGTATTTCAGTGAGATGAGAGATAACCAGATTGAGGGTGGATTATTGGACTATTGAGGGAAAGTTGGGTACTAGTTTGAGCATTTGGCATTGGGACATAGTTATTATCAAAATTACTAGTGGCATCTGAAAGTAATTTAAGACTTGAGCTGTGCTTTACACACAGTAACACAGCAAATCCTCAATAAAATGAATTGATTTTCTCTACAGTGCCTACTGTTTTGGAACTTTGAATCTCTCTGACCTAAGGAAGTCCTGTCTGCAGACGTCTGATGCATTATGCTGATAAATGATAACTCCTTAGCTCTCCACCATAGTTCTACCCCAAAACAGACCCTTTCAAAAAAAAGAGAGAAGCCTAGGCCATTTCCACTACTAGCTTACATTTTATAAATTAGTGCTTGTAACACAAAGTATAGTGCAACAAAGAATGTATTACAGAGCAATATAATTGTGCTGTTCATAAAATAATTCCAGGATTTATAAAAATGAGAATTCATATTAATATTATACACCTAGCATGTGATCTGATAATGGGATCCCAGAAATGCAAGGTGCTTTAACGTTTGGCCAGTGGTCCCGCTGGTTTCCTCCCCATTTTTCTACTTGGGCTTCCATATGTACTCCCTCTTGTGGGATGACTTCGACATGATTGCTTCAGAGGCACCTGAATAGTGCATAGGCTGGTCTCATTAGAAGTGTTTGGTAGCTTGGATTAAAGCAGTGAAATGTAAGAAGGGTGCTGGCGGTCCATTAATAGGCCTCACAGCTGTCAATCTCAGTGCTCAGTGTTAGCTCTTGTTGCATACTTGGTTTTGGCCTTCCCTGAAACACACCTGCAGGAAATCCACTTATGCTTTCTGGGTGTTTTCTCCTCAGAAAAGGGACAGATCCCAGGGCTCTTGTTTAGCACCTTCCCTGGGAATGACTTATAACAAACTGACCCAAACAAGGAAAGGACTTAAAATAAGTTTTAGAGTCTTCCTGCTCTCATTGTATATTCTGATGCTCAGTATTGCCATCAGCATCTAGACTAGTGCACACAGATCTGCTGGTCATGCCTGGTGATCTTTGATTTGAGTTACTAAGTCAGATAATGGCCAAAGTTGAAGCAGCCTCATGAAAAAGGCTTTGGGCTCACAGCATGGAGCATCAGCTGTCCCTGCCAGTCTCATGGCTCTGACAGTCTTTTGTTGCCAAGGGAGGAATAAACTTGGAAGGTCACAGTGAGTTCAGTGGGAAAGTGGCTTTGGGGCAGAGCTTTGGTTGGCTGTGGTTATGGAGGGAGTTCATTTCAAAGCTCATTTAGAGAGTTGGGTTTTTTTTTTTTTTCTTTTTTAATTAAAAAAGTGCATCTCCTTTTGTGGGAATGCAGCTGGCACATAGGGCTGTTACCGTGCCTCCTGAAGTTGTACAAGGTAGCCCTGGTAGGAGTAATACACAGGTTACTTTGGCAAATTTAGAATTACTGGAGAAAGTAGTCACCAGTTGTGCAGCCAACATTTACTGAGAGCCTCCTTGGTCTTGAGAATACAGAGCATAATAAGGCATGCTTCCTGCCTTAAGAGACGCATGCCTAGGGAGACCTTATGTCCACGTGGCCTCAGTCCCAGTTTATGCCTCTTGTCCTGGTATAAGAGCACTCCCTTTGATTCTCAAAGTTATCCAGTTTGGATAGTAAATTACTTGGTTACCTTACTCATAGTCTAGTGGTGGGAGGCAAAATATGTGAACACTTGTCACAGAATTATCACAGAATTGAGCCTGGTGTTGCAGAGGGGGCCCAGCCTGGCCTGTTTGTAGGCCCTCTTCCCCTGCCCTTCCTACCTGTTCACATACCTTCTCTGCTCTTCCCTTGGCAGCTCACCTGTCCACCTGTATTTTCCTACTTAATGTAGTATCCCAGTCCCTTCCTGCCCCATAGCTGCCCACAGGAGCTCATAGCTTACTTGTGGCCTGGGTGCATGAGCTTTCATGGCCAGTGCAGCCCCCTTGGAGCATATTCTGGGTTGTGGCTTCCTCTTTCTTTTCTTCTTCTTAAATTGTGTTTGGGGTAAAATTTTATTTGCTGATGGCTGCTTGTGTTCTCCTCACCCTCCAATTCTCTAGGTTGTTTTGGAGTATAATCTTCTGTACTTATCATTTTGATGAGCTCTCAGGAGCAAAAGTTGACTAAAATGTATGCTTGGTTTTCTGTCTTTAACTGGCATGGGCTTGGACTAATTCCTAATTCTTCCCACTCCAGGAAGAAAATATAGTGCCATAGAAAGAGTGGGTTTTGACAAAAAGCAATGGTGATCTAGTACCTCTTATATTATCCCGGATAGAGCTGGAGCTTATTCTACCAAGTGAAGTGTCACAAGAATGGAAAAACAAGCACCACATGTACTCACCATCAAATTGATTTTAACTGATCAACACCTAAGTGCACATACAGTAATAATATCCATCAGGTGTCAGGCCAGGTGGGGGGAGCAGGGGATGGGTATATATACACCTAATGGGTGTGGTGTGCACCATCTGGGGGATGGACACGCTTTAATCTCTGACTTGGGTGGGACAAAGGCAATATATGTAACCTAAACATTGGTACCCCCATAATATCCTGAAAAAAAAAAATAAGAGTTGGGCTTTGGATCTTCTTGAACTTGGATGTGACTACAGATGATAGTCTATTACTAAAACAGGGTAACTCAAACGTAGGAGGGTGTCCAATGCCCTTTCTGACCAAAATCTTCAATAATTATTCTTCAGTGTTTTTAAGTTAGTATGAAGCCCTTAATTATAGAAATCAAATCGTTTTAGAGTCATGATATGAGATTGTCCAGTGCTGGGCCAAGGAGATTAGGTGACAGGGCCTCAGATAAAATAGATTCCTAAAATATACTTTGTAAAATGGAGTATACATAGAGGAATGGATTAGGTTTCTTCTTTCTTTTGTTTTTCATCAGAGCCTTTTGTCAAGGAGTGTTTTCCTCATTTGAAATAATTATATCATGAACTTTTTTCATTTTCATTCCTTGCTCATTCTTTTTTATTTCTCTGAAATGTGGTCCTGCCTACTTTTGAAATTTGAAATCAGGGTTAGATAGGAGTAGGAGGTAGTACAAAAGAAGCTGACATTCCCAGAGCTGAGAATTTATTCCCAGTTCTCAGGGACTTTTTGTTTTCTGAGAGATTGGAAGTTAGAAGACATTCAGGCAGCTAATTCACTTCTGATTTGTCTATCTTGCCTCTAAGCTTTCTATGCTAGAACAAATTGGCTTGTTTTTTATGAGAATTCATAAAGTGTGTAGACATGTATACTTTTTAGTTTTTGGCAAGGCTACTGTTCATTGTGTGTTTGAAAGCATGAATGAACTTCTGGAATAAAAGAGGAGGGGCTCAGCCCAGAAGTAAGATTTTACTGATTCTTCCTCTCTCCTCTTTAAACTATTACTGGCCTTCTTTGGCAAAGTCTCATTGCTTTACTCACCTCCTTTTTCAATGTGATTAGGCTCTTCCAACAAATCATCAGACAGTTGTGTCTTGACTACCTGCTCAGCACTATACCAATTGCCCTATGAAAAAAGTCCAGAAATTAATTGCCACCTTATGTCATCCAGGAATGTTATAGTTAGAGGTCAGAGAAGGGAGAGCTAAGTGAAGGCTGCATGGGGTGGGGGAAGCCTCCATTAGAGAACAGACACCTTGTACTTGGACCCGAAAGGGGTTGGTTGGGAGGGAGGGCACACACTAGGAGTGCGATGCCAAATGGGGAAGGGGTGCTGCCTCCTGAACCACAACAGGAGGCTCAGTCAAAGCCTCCAGGGAAGCGTGGGTCATGTGTTTAGCTTCACTGGGATTGGGACCACCACCATCATGACTCACAAGGGTATGTTCAGATGTGATAACATTTCAAACTTAGAAAAGACGTGAAAAATAATCTAGACTTCGTTTTACAGATGAAGGAACTGAGGCCTTCTAGGACAGGTGACTTCCTTTCCAGATTCTGAAAGAACAAAATCAAACAAAGGCAGGAGAGGATTCTCTGTACCCAGCCACATCAATGAAAGACAAACACTTAAAAACAAAAATATGAACAATAACAAAACTCCAGAGGACAAAAGCTCAGCTTAAATGAGCTTAAATTTGCCTGTTGTGTTTCTGTGCTTGTGTTTGATCCTCTAGTAAATAATTGAAGAATTTGAGATAGCTCCAACATGGAAAAGTTTCCAAATTATATTTATCTGAAAATTGAAAGTGTTTAGAATAGCTGTTCAATATTCTACTCAGTTGATTTTTATGGAGTCAAAAGACTCATCAGTGTTGGAGCAACTGGTTGTGTTCTAGTCTGACATGGCTTTGGCATTATTTTTCCTTTGCTGGATGACTAGATAAATCAGTGAGAGCCAGAATACAGAAAAAGAATGAGAGTTGTAGTGGGAAGAGAATCAGATTTAAAGAATGCCTCATGCTAGGCCATGTGCTAAACCAGGGATTGGGAACCTGCAACCTTAAGGCCACATGAAGCCATCTAGATCCTGAAGTGCAGCCTTTTGATTGAAGCCAAATTTTACAGAGCAAATCCTGTCATTTTTATTAATACATTTTTGTTCATCTTTTATATTTTTATTTTTAAAGTGAATGTATTTAAAATACCAAGAGTAAGATATGTTTCAACGAAATAATTCTCCAAGATTGACCAGTACAATTAGAGCATCAGCAAGCCATAAGGGCTAAATTGACGGCTGCTATGCTCATGATTTAGTTCTAACTTTCCCTGCCTGACTTGCCACTACTGCACAAGGCTGGTTGGTGAGAGTTTATGGGGGTCAAGTACACCAGTCTGTTACCAGCTTTTGATAACGGTGTACTGTGTTTCTGTTTGAAGTGGCATTTGTGAATAGTTGCACAGCTCAACAGTATTTTTTAATTCTGTGTGCTTAACAGCCCGTCATGTCAAAGAAGACCAAGAGAATGCTGGAGGAAGGAAACAGATGTTTTAGGGAGGATTGGAAATTGTAATATTATCTTGTTTCTGCTAAAGATAAGATGATTTTCTTGCTTTGTGAAACTGCAATATCAACATTAAAGAAATTCAGTGATCATCAGCATTGTAACACTCATAAGGTCCACAAATATTTTACATTGGAGCAAGGGGCATGAAAGGTTGCATTGCAGAAATTAAAAGATGAAAAGCAAAAGCAAAGACAGTTCTTTCAAGCAGCAATAAGACCTGGAAATAATGCCACTGAAGCAATTTATAAAGTAGCTTATATACTCAGGGGAAAAGAGAAGCCATTCAGTGATGTAGAAATAGTGAAAGAATGCATCGTTGAAGTTTGTGGGACACTTAGACCCCAATAACATTTCAAAGTACAAACAACTGCCTCTTTCAAGGAGAACCATAGCTATTGGCAGCATGAATTAGCCTTCAACTTAACAGAACAATTTTGTACAATACTTTAAAAGGAAAATATATATTACAATAGCTTTGGATGAATCAACTGATACTACTGACTCAGCACAGGTTTTATGCTTCATTTGGGTAATAACAGAAGATTTTCTTTGCTACGAAGAGTTACTCGTTTTGGGCACTCTTGTGAAACACAGGGAAATGGATATCTTCAACAGCTTTCAAGATAAATGTTATGAAGTTGGTCTGAGTTTGGTAAATTTAGTGAGTGTATGTACAGATGGTGTACCTTTCATGACAAGAAAACATGAAGGGTTTATTGCACAGGTTAAAAAGTATTAGCAGATCCAGATGCTCTCATTTCTTTTCATTTTATCTTGCAATCTGTGCTAACACTACTATTTTAAGTGACACGTTGCAACAGGTTATAAGTATTGTTAACTATATTCATGCAAATGCAACATGGCTTCAGTTTCCTAACATGCTAAAGTTGAACCATGAATTACACTGTGGATTTGCCATATCATTCTAAAGTGCATTGGCTATGGCAGGGACAGGTGTTAGCTAAAATTTTATCTCTGCAAGAACAGATAGGTAAATTTTATGAAGAATAGAGTCAGCAATGTTAATTATTGAAAGAAGATTTCTATAGGAATGTAGCATTTCTGTGTAATATGTCAAATCTTGACTATTTCTTTGCAAGCTAAACCTATGTCTGTATATGATATTGGCAAAAAATACAAGCATTTTGAAAAAAGGTGTCTTTTAAAAACACTTCTTCAAAAGGAAATTGTGGATGAACATTTTCCCTAGTTAGCAAAGGTTATTGATGAGCAGGATGATATATGTGAATCATTTGAAGAAAACACAGCTGTTATAGGCCTATTAATTGGAAAATACAATGAAAGGTTCACTGACTTTGAGAATCATAACATCACACTCAAATTAGCATTTCAGCCTTATCTAGTTGGTATCACCAACTCAGGAGGATCACTTGAGCCCAGGAGTTTGAGGTTGCTGTGAGCTAGGCTGACACCATGGCACTCTAGCTTAGCCAACAGAGATTCTGTCTCAAAACAAACAAAGAACCAATTAACTTTAAAATTAACAAATAGTTTTAATTTTTTAAAATTATTAAGTACATAGTTAGATGTTTACAAAATAATGTACATTTTAAAGTATATATAATTGAAGTTTCTTGAATGTGGCCTTATTTGATTACAGAAAAATTAATGTGGCCTTCTCACATGAAAAGGTTCCCCACCCCTGTGCTCAACATTTTCCCTAAGTCAACTCCTCCAATCCTCAGAAGAATTTATATCTTTCAGCAAATGTTTGTTCAGCATAGGATAGTAGGGCTTACAGGTAGGGCCCAAAGGTGGACTGCCTGCCCAGATTCCTATGCTGTGTCCAGCACTAGGCTTTGTTTTGAGGAGTCAAAAAGAAGGCTTGCTGGCCAGGGCAGAGATTGTCAAGCTCTCCCACTAGGGTCCCTAGTGGGAAATCTGTTTTATGTTGCAACCCATTTGAACACATTAGTGTCATAGTTAGAGGTAAAATGTTTCTTCCTGAGAAACCGCAGAAGACAAGAACACTTCTCTAACATTAAGCCCTAACATAATGAAACCTTGAGCCCCTTTCTTTTAAGTTGCTGATTTCCTAATGAAAACACCTTTACCTCTGAGTTTTGCAATCCTGATGCCTGCAGACATTAACAACCCTTGTAGATAAGCCAGCCAAGGGAGGAAACTAATGATTTTCTACAAGGGAGAATAGTGTAAATATTCTAACTTTGGCTTTTCTTTTCTTCTTTAAATATTTCCAGTACTTTATTTAAGGAGCCCAGTATTTCAGAAGACTGGATTCACTTGCCCTTATCTCAATCCCAACACTTGTCTTACTGTTCCATTTTGGCTCTTAGTTTGCCTTTGACAGTGGTTGTTCAGGATCAGTAGGCTGTAACCTACTCTTTTTAGTCACTGCAGTATTTAGAGTAAGGAAAAAGAGGGCCTTAGAATGGATTGTACAGGAGTGATTCTTTTTCCAGGACAATAGACATGAGTCTTAATCCTGATCCTAGGTAATTAAGGAGAGATGGACCCTAATAATCAAACATATAGGACACCTTTATTGTTTTTCTTTAACTTTGTATTATGAAAAATCTGAAACATATACAAATGTAGAGAGAATGTTGTAATGAATCCTCATGCACCCATCATTTATCTTCAGTGATTGTTAATAACTTGCTGTTCTTAGAATGCCTGGTACTGAAGTGAGACTCCCTATTTCTAGAGGTGGAAATAACCTAGGAGCAGAGGGATGTTCTTGAATGTGGATTCCTTTTCTACTTTGCGGATAAAACCTGAGCTGGGAACAATCTTTTATTCCTTCCTGACACATAGCTTTTCAGGGGATTTAAATTTATTTCTTTAACACTTAAAAATATTAAAATCTTTTATTGTAAATTTCTTAAATTACAAATTTATATGTGCTTATTATAGAAATTGCATAATATACATGTATATGAATCACAAGGTGAAAAGCCTGTTTCCCTGAGTACAAACACACTGCACACAAACATTGCCTATAAGATTTTTAAAAATAGAGTCATACTATAATTATTGTTCTGCAAGTTGCTATTTTTTAAAACTTCTTAGTATGGATATCTTTCCATGTTAAATACATGTAGATCTAAATTATTCTTTCCAGTAGTTGCATTGTATACTGCAGTATTGAAGTATAGTCCTATAATTTTTCATTATTATTTTTAAATAAACTTTTTACTTTGAAGTAGTTTGAGAATTCCTTATATACATTTCACCCTGCTTCCCTTAGTATGAGCATCTTACATGACCATGGTATATTTGTCAAAACTAAGAAATATACAAGGGACTTGGTACAACACTGTTAATCAAACTAAAGGGTTTATTTGGATTTCATTAGTGTTTCCATTAATGACTTTTTTCTTTTTTTGGATCCAATCCAGGGTACCACATTTCATTTAGCCATTATATTAATAGTAATGATGATGATGATAATTAACTGCCTTATTGCGATATTCACATATCATAAATTATAAAATTCACCCTTTTATAATATACAATTCTGTGTTTTTTTTGTATACTAGCAGAGTTGAACAATCATCACCACTATCTAATTTTTGAAAATTTTTATTCCCCTCAAGAAGGAACTCATTAACAGTCATTCCCTGTCACCCTACCCAAAGCCCCTGGCAACCACTAATTTACTTTCTGTCTCTGGATCTTTTGCTGTCTTTATTCCAGACATTTTATAAAGTAGAATCATACAATATATGGTCTTTTGTGTTTGGCTTCTTTGACTTATAATGCTTTTAGGGTTTATGCATGCTGTAGCAGGAATTGAGGACTTAATTTTTTTTTTATTGCCAAATAATATTCTGTTGTATAGGTATACCACATTTTGTTTATCTGTTCTTCAGTTGTTGGACATTTGGGTTGTTTTCACTTTCTGACTATTATAAATAATTCTGTTATAAATATTAGTGCTTTTGTGTGGGCATAGGTTTTCAATTCTCTTGGGTACATACCTAGAAGTGAAATGGCTGAGACATATGGTAACTGGATGTTTAACACTTTCAGGAACTGCTAGACCATTTTCCAAAGTGGTTGTATCATTTTACAGTCCTACCAACAATGTATGAATGTTCCAATTTCCTCACATCCTTACCAAAAGTTGTCATTGTCTTTTTCATTTTGGTCATCCTGGGTTTCTGAAGATTGAATATTCTCCTGGGTTTGTCTTGAGGCACATGGTTTGCACATCTCATGAAGTGTGGTCCACACTGTACCTGCCTCCATCGCAATGACCTGCTCTAAAAGCTTTTTCTCTGAATTCAGATAAAGGGGGGCTTTTGGATATCCTCTGCAGTGAACTTAGGTTTGCTGATGGGTGCAGTTCAGTAGATTGAATTTTCATAAAATATTTGTAAGGTACCCAGAGCAGAATGAAAGCTTCAGTTTGCAAGGTCATTGTTATGAAACATTCTGAGCAGAGCTGTGAGAGAATCTGGCTAGCTCTGAAATTCTCTATAATTTGGAGTCTGAGGCACTTGGGAATATATCACCTTAACTGTCACTTTCTTCATGATGAACAATAAGATTGTATTAGTCCATTTTCTGTTGCTTATAACAGAATACCTGAAACTAGGTAGTTTCTTACAAAAAAAGGAATATATTTCTTAGAGTTATGAAGATTGAGAAGTCCAAGGTTGAGGGACTACATCTTGTGAGAGTCTTCTTACAGGCGGGGACCCTGCAGTGTCCTGAGGTGGCACAGCAAATCACACGGCCAGGGGCTGAGTGTGCTAACATGCCTTCTCAGATATTTCTTTTCTGATAAAGCTCCTGTTTCTACTCTGATGATAACCCATTAATCTATTATCAATTCATGACTCAGTTATTTTTTAATGGCCCCACCTTTTAGTACTGCCACGTTAGGGATTAAGTTTCCAACACATGAAATTTGAGGGACACTTTTAACCTATACCAGAGATGCTTCCTAGGATGTCTGGAGGATTTCTTTCTTTCTGTTGTTTCTCATTTCCAATCTGGGTTAGGTAAAGCTATTCAGTTCATGCTGCTTTTACCTTTTAGATTAGCAGAGTACTTCACTGGGCTGTAATAAGAATATTACTGTACCTGTTAATATTTATTTTTAATCTTATTCTTTGAAGTTATTTCATTTTGCATATATTTTATACTTTTATTGTATATTTGCATAACAGTAGATTGTATGATTTCTAAATAAGTATACATATTCGATATTCTTTAATAGAGATGTGTAATTAGAAAAGTTTAGAGGCCACTGCTTTAAGCTATCAACTGAGTGAAGACAGGTACAAATAGAACTTACCATCTCAAGTGATAATCAGGTAAGCCTAAGTTACATCATGTGTTTTTGAGAAAGGCAACAGCAGAAACCTAGGAACGGGGTCCAGCAGCAGGGATTGATAGAATTTGCAGTGAGCACCACTGCAGAAAGGGGTTAGTGAAGAATTCAAAGCATGGAGCTCACAGAGCTATAGAGACCACTACATTTAGGGGGCCCAGATGGCAGAAGTGATGTGCTTAATGTCATTTGGTGCAAGAACCCATAATGTGGGTCTTGTGACCTAGGGCAGGACTTCTTCCATGGTTCTACCATTTTCATGATGGTTTTAGTTACATTAATTTACCCTTATAAATATTTTGGTATCACTTTTTAGCATCAATATATATGGAAGGAACGATATATGTCAGAAATTAATTCATTGATGTCCAACTTGATTTTTTTTTTTTTGAGGCAGAGTCTCACTTTGTTGCCCAGGCTAGAGTGTGTACCGTGGCGTCAGCCTAGCTCACAGCAACCTCAATCTCCTGGGCTCAAGTGATCCTCCTGCCTCAGCCTCCTGAGTAGCTGGGACTACAGGCGTGCGCCAACATGCTCGGCTAATTTTTTGTATATATATTTTTAGTTGAGAAATCTAGTTAATAGATTTCTTTCTATTTTTAGTAGAGACGGGGTCTCGCCCCGGCTGGTTTTGAACTTTTGACCTTGAGCAATCTGCCTGCCTCGGCCCCCAAAGAGCTAGGATTATGTTGGCCTAATGTCCAACTTAATTTTAAATCCAAGGAAAAGGCACTTTTCCAAGTGAGTGATAAGGCATATTAATGAGATTCATTCATTTAATCTGGACAGTAGCAATGAATAATCAGATAAAAATTTCTGTCTTCACACAGGTTACTTTCTGCCTTGGGTAAAGAGCCAATAAGCAAGATAACTGAGTAAATTTTATAGAATATTAGAAGGCGATAAGTACTTTGGAGAAAAATAAAGCAAGGGTGGGTGTAGGGAGTGTGTGTATGTACATGCACATGATGTTCAATAGGATGGTTGGGGTGGATCTAGCTAAGAAGTTGACATGTAAACAAAGACTTGAAGGAGGTGGTGGAACAAGCTAGGTGGCTATCTTAGGGAAGAGTATTCCAGGCAGAAAGAGTGGCAGGTACAGAGTGGAGCAGGTCTGGCACATTTGAGGAAACAACCAGGGAGCCAGTAAATGGACAGTGCAGGGGCAGAGGTGAGCTCAGAGAGGTGAAAGGTGGTCAGACTGTGAGGGCTTGTAGGCCATGGTCAAGACATGTTGCTACCTAAGGTGGGGAGTCATTGGACAGTTTTGAACAGAGAAGGGAAATAATGTGACTTACCTTTTAATAAGTTGTTCTGCTTATTTGTTGATAATACACCATTGTGGGGTGAGGGTAGAAGCACAGATACAAGTAGGATAAAGTGATAATGTCTTGATAGCAGTCATTGTGTTTGCTTTTCTTAATTAGAATACTTAGTTCATGTTATTTACATTCTTACCACTTGTCTTATCCAGCCACCCTCCATGTCCCTCTCAAAATTTGCTAGCATGATGGTTGATGCTGATGATAGATGAATAACATACAGCACTTGCCTTCAGGAAGCTTGTAATCTAGACTTTAGGCTCTAGAGAAATAGATGATTTAAAAAATCAGAGGTCACAAATGAGTCTGACTACTAAAAGAGCAGCATATAGTGTGTAGCTGGAAACACAACTTTTTGTCTAAGGCTGGAGGATACTGGTGGGAGGCCACGGGAGTTGGGGAGGCTTGAAGTGAACCTGGAAAGAGGAAGAAGGGCAGACAGAAGAGGGAACACAGAATGCTTTAGGCAGCGGAGCATGTGAGAGCACAGCATATTCAGGAAAACTACAGGTGATTAATGGGCCACAAAGAGACTTGTTGAGGTTTGTGTGTACTATGAGGTCGCCAGTGAGTTGTCAAGTCCCTTAGGACTCTTGTTCTCCACCCACAACTCTCGGCTCCCAACCCTGGGCCTTGCTTCCTTCTATAATAGGTGATATTTCTGGATAGATAAATAACAAACATTTGCCTTTGGCAGGTATGATGAATTCTTACATGTATTATTCACCACAAAGATTGGAGAAGAATTTTTTTTAAGCCTAATAACTGATTTTGCTCTTTTAAATAGCTTTATTGAGGTATAATTTACATACCATAAAATTTACCTGTTTGATGTACAATTCAGTCATTTTGAGTAAAATTACAGAGATGTACACCCATACCCATGATCCAGTTATTGGGCATTTCTCTATCACCCCCAAAAGATCCCTCCTGCCCATTTGTAGTCAGTCCCCATTCCGATTCCTAGCTCTAGGCAACTATTTATCCATTCTCTTGTCTAGTTGTGTTGTGTGTCTTGTGTCGTGTCTTGTCATGTCAACATGTCTTGTGTGTCTTGTCGTGTCTTGTCTTGCCATGTCTTGTCTTGTCCTGTCTTGTTCTGTCAGCCAGCTAGAGTGCCCCAGCCTAGAGTACAGTGGGGTCACTATAGCTCACAGAAACCTAAAATTTCTGGACTCAAGCAATTCTCCTGCCTTGGCCTCCCAGAGTGCTAGGATTACAGGTGTGAGCCACCGTGCCCAGCCTATTTCCTATTTCTATAGATTTGCCTTTTCCAAACATTTCCTATAAATGGAATCATACAATATGTAATCTTTTAGTCTGATTTATTTAACATCATATTTTCAGCGTTCATCTGTATTGTAGTATGTATTGGTAGTTTGTTCCTCTTTATTGTTGAATGGTATTTAATTATATGGATACCACATTTTGTTTATTCCTTCACCATTTGATGGACTATTTGATGGATTATTTCTACTTTTTTGCTATTATTAATATTCTGTTATTATGTATTATGGCAAATTCATATGTAAATCTTTATGTGAACATATGTTTTTATTTTTATTTGGTAGATACCTACAAATGGAATTACTGGGTCATGTTTAACTTTTTAAGAAACTACCACATTGTTTCCAAAAGTAACAATTTTTTTAGCTATTCCTTGTTTTTGCTTTTTCTGGGCATTAGGGTTAGGGTTAGGGAGATAGTCTTATGGTTAGGGTTAAGAGATAGTCTTATGGTTAAAGTATAGAGATGTGGTAGATAACAGGAAATGTGGTGGGGGGTGGGATGTGAAAGGGAGAGGATCCTTGAGATCTCAAAAGATCATTTCTATCTCCAAGAGGCTTTGCATGTAAAGCATCCCATACTGCTAAGAATCTTCGCATTTTAAAGATATTTTTTGAAGCTGTCATTCTATAGAACTTTTGTAAACCCCATTAAAAAAACTTTGGCTGAGTGTGGTGGCTCATGCCTGTAATCCTAGCACTTCTGGAGGCTGAGGAGGGAAGTTTGCTTGAGGCCAGGAGTTCAAGATCAGCCCGAGCAAAATGGAGACCCCATCTCTACAAAAACATAGAAAAATGAACTGGACTTGGTGGCATGAGCCTATAGTCCCAGCTACTAGGCAGGCTAAGGCAGGAGGATTGCTTGAGCCCAGGAGTTTGAGGCTGCAGTGAGCTATGATGATGCCATGGCACTCCAGCCTCGGCAACAATGAGACTCTTTACAAAACAAACAAAAACAAAAACAAAAAAACTTCTTTCATTTTTCTAAGCAACAAGCAAACTGTAATAGTATTTTAATTCTGAGATGTATTTTTTCCTCCACAATTTTAATGTCTCTGACATCAGAGTGAGTTTTAGGATCAGTGGTATATCCCAGTTTCGTTGTCACCAATTTTTTCCTTAATGTTTATTGATGGCATCTTAGATTTGATGAAATATGGAAGATACTGGGATAAAGATTATAGAACCACCTATAAATATTCAGGCTTAAAATGTGAAATCTGAATTTAATCAGATCTCTAGAGCTGATTTCTACTTGCAGGGAATGCAGGGATAGAGGATCAGGTTAAATGATGCCCAAGGCACAGACAAACTCAGAAGACGGCTCTTTCCCTAACACAACTGACCAGAGTGCTACAGCATGAAAATGATACAGGAACAAAAGAGGTGGGAGGAGGCACCCTCTCTAGAGTCAAGTAGCCTTTAGAATAACCTTGAGTTTCACATGCCATATCTGCTAAATGTTGTATGTGGATTTTTAAAAAATCATGACTCAAGCAAATGTGTGTAAAAAGCCCCCACAAAACTCCTTTTGGAGACATACAGAGATTTGGTTTTGTGCTCTCAGCTCCATGTTCCCCTGCTGGAGATTTCTAATTTGCTCTTCTACTCTGGACCTCCCTATGCTGATTCTAGTCAGGTGCCCGGCCATCATTCTGAGAATCCCTTTTGTTGTCATCTTGGTACTTGCTTTTGCCTGTCTTCTGAGTTGGCACTGTTTCTAGGATCCCATGTTTTTCTCTTTTTTGGTTTATTTTGTTTACTGACATAGATCTTTATGTAACTGTTCAAGAAAGAGCCTCAGAAAACTCCTTGCATGTCTAAAAGTTTGCTCATTCTATCCTTATTCCTGATTAATATTTGGTCAAATGTATAGCATTCTAGTAAGTGCTCAGTGAATTTTGAATGAATAAATGAATGCATATCCTCCCCATGCCCCTTTTAAAAATAGAGATGGGGTTTTACTGTGTTGTCCAGGCTGGAGTGTAGTGGTGTGATCATCTCACTGCAGCCTTAAACTCCTGGGCGCAAGCCATTCACCACCTCATCCTCCTGAGTAGCTAGGACTATAGGCACATGCTACTGCGCCCAGTTAATTTTTAAAAGCTTTTTAGGGGCCGGGCATGGTGGCTCACTCCTGTAATCCTAGCTCTCTGGGAGGCTGAGGCCAGCGGATCACTCAAAGTCAGGAGTTCGAAACCAGCCTGAGCAAGAGTAAGACCCTGTCTCTACTAAAAATAGAAAGAAATTAATTGGCAAACTAAAAAATATATATAGAAAAAAAAATTAGCCGGGCGCATGCCTGTAGTCCCAGCTACTTGGGAGGCTGAGGCAGAAGGATTGTTTGAGCCCAGGAGTTTGAGGTTGCTGTGAGCTAGGCTGATGCCACAGTACTCTAGCCTGGGCAACAGAGTGAGACTCTGTCTCAAAAAAAATTTTTTTATTTTGTAGGGATGAGGTCTCACTACTTTGCCTAGGTTGGTCTCAAACTCTTGGGCTCAAGCCATATTCCTGCCTCTGCCTCCCAAAGTGCAGGGATTACAGGCATCAGCCATCATGCCCAACTCATATCCCCTTTTTAAAAAAATATACACTCTGTTCTGCAGTAACAACACACATACATACACACACTATATATAGAGTCTTTTTAATATATATACACACGTATATAAATAGAAGAAAAAATAATAAAATAAAAGCATCACATGAGTGAAAGAATGTATTAAGTACAGACTATTATTATATTTGTCCAGATTGCAACATGCTCTTTTTTGTATTTTATAATTTTTGGGAGGGCGTTTTAAGTAGTAAAATGTCATCCTGGAGCCAAGATTTTTGTTAGGATTTTACCCTGGCATGAACTCTGAGAATAATCAGTCAAAATCCTCCTTTACTTTGGGGAGGAGTTGATTCATCCTCCTCGGTGCCTCTGTGGAGACTGGAATGCTGGGAGCTGTAGCCAGTGAATCAATTCACAGATATCTTGGTCTCTAAAATTAGTTATGGTACACTCTTGGAATGGTTTCTGTTACACAGTTTTTGCTAGAAGCACGCCAGTGGGCAGATGGTTCTCCAGAATACATAGGCACACAAGAGTGATTTGACTTTGTGTCATTATAAACTTAGTGTTCTTGGTTTGCCCTTTTGTAATATTAATGGATTAATGAATATTATTTATGCCATACAGTCGCTGAATGACCTTGCCAATTATTTACTCATCTTTCTGGGTCTCAATTTTTTTATCTGCAAAGGATATTTATGGGTATGGATATTTATGGGTATGATATTTACCTCAAAATATTGCTGAAAGGATTAAATAGACATTAAAAAGAATATCTGCAAGGTAGAAGTTAATTACCCACATGACTTCCCTCTCTCTACCTCCATCCCTTTGCTGTCTCTGAGGAAGTTGGTGGATGAGAAAGTTTGTATAAGAAACTGCCCTGCTTTGGGTAATTGATGGTCTTTTTGGAGAGATGCTTAGTGTGCGCATAAAGGAGCTAGAGAAAAGTATTAGCTAGATTGAGGGCTTGGAGGAATAGGAAGACCTTGTGGACTGGGCTAGCTGGAAAGGCCTCTTAGGAGGATTGGGACCTGGGCCTTGAGGAGTGAGTAGGGAGACTCATGGGAGGCACAGGCGCAGGCATAGGCAGGGGGAAGAGCTGGAAGCCTTGCTGGCTGGCTGGGGTTTGCTGGAAGAGAGCAATGGCTATGTCAGCTTGGAAGAATATTATGGAAAATTTTTAAAGCCCATGTGGGAAAAGTCCATGTTAAGGGTTTAATCCCTTAAACCACCATGAATGTCTTGGAGCCTATCTCATATTTATGAGATGCATCTGGATGAGAAAGGCTGCAGATTTGGGGGTCTGTGGCTGGATTTGACCCACAAATATGTTTTCTTTGGTCTTTTGGTGCTTCAAAATTCTTTGAATAAGTTGCCAATTTTAAAACATGGGGACCTGGCCATACTCGCCTTCATTTTCACATGATGTCAAGCGGCTGGGGCTTTTAAGAGATGTCTAGGTTTCCGTGGACCCCCTCCCACCTCACATGACTGGTCTTATTTCTACTTGTTTGTCTGAGTTTGCAGCCATTGGTCTAGAGCAGCATTGTCCAACATAGTAGCTGTGAGCCTCATGTGGCTATTTAAAGTTAGGTTAAGTAACATTAAATGAAAAGTCCTATTTTCCCATTCTCACTAGCTACATTTCAATTGCTCAGTCCCCACATGTGGATAGTGGCTACTGTATTATTAATAGACAGCACAGATAGAGAACATTACTGTCATTGCTGAAAGTTGTATGGGACTGGACAGTTAAACAAGGGTCGCTAACTTTGCCTCTGACTGTATGTCTCTGAGCCCTTATTGGCCTATTGCTGCCTCATATGTAAAAGGAAGTGCTTTGTTGGTGTGATGATCCTAAGTTCCTTTTAAACAGTAAAATCCTTGTATGTGGACAACAATTGGTAATAAGCCTATAACTTGGCAAGTTTCATTAACCTAATATTAATTGCTTATTTTAACAGGTGTTTACTTTTGTGGCTCATAAACTATCTCTGGAAGGCATTCCAGAAGAGGAATTGAAAAAATAGACCGCCTGGTGGCATTATTGGGATGAGTGCCCAGGGACTCCCTAGGTGACCGCTTTGAAGGACAAGTTTGGAAGTCTAATTCTCCCATCCCCCATGTTTATACACAAAGCCACTGCCTTTATCACACTTTTTATTTCTTAGGTATTTGTATTGTGCTCTTATTCTTGAATTTGAAAGTGAATGCAATGTAGAGTGCCAATTAATTTCCCCCTTATTTTAATAAGGTTGCAGTTTAGAGTCTTTAAAAATAACTAAAAAATGTATAGACATCATTAGCACAAAGCTTTGTTTTTAAAGGGTCATCTACTATATTATGCTATTATAAAAACAGTGCTAATAGGGTATAGTATACAGTGTGTTTTCTTTTTGACCCAGCAAATGTCTTTCTCAGCATTTGTCCTAAGGAGATAATTAGCACATGTGTGGAAGTGTATAACCATCACCATATTGTGTAAAACAATGAAAAATTCTTATCAAACCTGAATGTCAGTAGGGGTTTGGAGGATTGGTTCAGTAATTGTGATGCCCAGATACAATAGGATATCATACAGCCCCTGACAATGGAGATATAGGTCTATATTTATTGACTTGGGAAGATTTTCCTAGTACATTAAGTGAAAAAATGCATGTGTGTGCATGCCTAGATGTCTCGCAGGATAGTCACCAAAAAGATAGTCACCAAAATATTAAGAGGGTTGTCACTGAGTGATGGGATTTTTTTTTTTTTTTTTTTTTGAGACAGAGTCTCACCTTGTTGCCCAGGCTAGAGTGAGTGCTGTGGCATCAGCCTGGCTCACAGCAACCTCAGTCTCCGGGACTCAGCGATCCTGCTGCCTCAGCCTCCCGAGTAGCTGGGACTACAGGCATGCGCCACCATGCCCGGCTAATTTTTTTTTTTTTTTTTTGTATATATATTTTTAGTTGGTCAATTAATTTATTTCTATTTTTGGTAGAGACGGGGTCTCGCTCAGGCTGGTTTGGAACTCCTGACCTCGAGCAATCCACCCACCTCAGCCTCCCAAAGTGCTAGGATTACAGGTGTGAGCCACCACACCCGGCGAGTGATGGGATTTTATGCCTACTTTGTTTCCCCCTTACCTCAGTAAGCCACACTTCATTTATTTTTTTAAAAATGATGCTCTCAGCCAGGCCTATTAATCCCAGCTCTTTGGGAGGCTGAGGCAGGGGTATTACTTGAGGACAGGAGTTTGAGGCCAACCTAGGCAACATAGTGAAACCCCATCTCTACAAAATATAGACAATAAAAATTGGCTGGGTATGGTGGTGTATGCTTGTAGTCCCAGCTACTTGGGAGCCTGAAGTGGGATGATTGCTTGGGCTCAGGAGTTTGGGGTTACAGTGATCTCTGACTGTGCCACTGCACTCCAGCTTGGGCAGCAGAGTGACACCCTATGTCTATTTACAAAAAAAAAAGTACTGCTCTTATAAAGAAGGGAATGAGTACTTATTGTGTGCCTACTATATGCCAGGCATTTTGTTAAAACTTTGTTAACCCACACATGTCCTCTTTAAGGTAAATGTATTCTAGTTTTGCCAAAGCATTTGAAGCAGAGATTGAGCAGCTAGCTAGTAGGTGGCAAAGCTGGATGTCAACCCCAAATCTGTGCTTACAGAGTACTTGTGCTCATTCCTAGAGGAGGCATTATGAGAATGTCAGAGAGGTTCAGAACTGAGGCTGACTTTTGAGGTTGCCTGATATTGGCAGAGAAATACCGCAACTTACTCACGGTCTTAAAGCTAGCTAGAGAAAGAGATGAAGAAGACTAAAAAAAACGTGGGGGTTTGTGTATATTGTGACTGTGCTATACTGCAAATGGCCTTGATGTAGGCAGATAGCTCAGGTTTGTTTGCGGTTTGGTCACTGACCAAACTTTATGACCTTGGATAAATCTCGTGACCTCTTTGGTCTTTATTTTCCTCATTTGCAAGATAAGGATAATCTACATCACATCTAATATTGTGAGATTATTCAAATTTATCCAAAAATATCTTAAAAACAATAAAGTACAATATGAGTGTGAGATTCTACTTTTACCTTAGCCAATATAGTCTTCGAAAACTTAAGAAATGGCCTGTTTTTTCTACATAGTTTCTCCTTTCAGGACGTTTTTTTTTGAGAAAAGGATTAAGTATTTCTTTCTTTGGTCAGTGAGCAGACTGGAAAGAAAACTGTGGTGTGTTCAAATTTGGTGCCTTTAATGGTGTTTGGAAAGCAGAAACAGATCTAAGCCACTTGTCACAAACTTACAGATCTGGTGGTGAGGATCACTTCCACTTTTCTAGTTTTTAAAACTTAAAAAAAATTGTGAACTGTACATAGATGTACACAAAACACAAAGACACAGTTTGATTAGTTGCTGTAAAGCTAACAGCTGTTTAATTGATGTCTAGGACAAGAAGTAGAATGTTGCTTAGAACATTGCCAGCATTCCCCAAAGTAACCACTCTTCTGACTTTTTTCTTAATCTACTTTCTTGCTTTTCTTTTTAGTTTTATCATCTAAATGTGCACCTTAAGATTATGTTTGCATGTTTTTCAACTTTATACAAATGTGTATACAGTTTGTAACTGGCATTTTCAATCATTATTAGATTTACCTGTATTTTTGGCTGTAGCTGTGATTCATTTATTTTCACTATTTATTTCATCTCTTGATGTGAAAACCATAACTTAAAATTCTATAGTGGATAGACATATGTATTTCTAGTTATTGAATATTAGTGCAGCTCTGAGCCTTCTTGTGCATTTCACCTGTTGTACATATGCATGTACTTCTGTTGGATATAATTCTAGCAATGGAATTGCTGCATATGTAGATCTTCAAACTTGTTAGATAATGCCAAGATGTTTTCTAAAGTGTTAGGTATGCCAACTTACTTTATTGCCAGAATGTAAGAGAGTTTCCTTGGTACCACATTCTTGTTAACACTTGGTCTTGTTGGTCTTTTTCATTTTAGCTATTTTGGTGATTGTGTAGCAGTGTCTCATTATTTAATTTTTGCTTTCCTGATGATGATGACTAATGGAAATTGAACAAGTTTTCCTAGACATGGGTCCTTTGGTATCTTTTGTGAAATGCCTATTGAAATATGTTGCCCATTTTTCTACTGGCTTGCCTGTTGATTGATTGTAGAGGATCTTTATATATTCTAGAATCAAGCCTATTGTTGCTTATTCGCTTTATAACTGTCTTCTACTGTGATTTGCCTTTTATGTTCTTATTGTATTTTTGATATGCCAAAGTTATTTATTTTAATTTGGTCTAATTTATTAATCTTTTCTTTTATGGTTTGTGTTTATTGCATTCTGATATTTTCCTCTCTCCTGGGATCATGAAGCTATTGTCTTATATTGTTTTCTATAAGCTTTATTCTTTTGCTTTCCATGCTTATATCTATTATCAGAAATTCATTTTTTATGCCTGGTGTGAGATAGGAATCAACTTCTATTCTAATTTCATTAGATATTCACTTGACCTAGGGACACTTATTTTTAAAAGCAGCTCTATTCTCACTGTTCTATAATGACTACTTTATCATGAAGAAAGTGCTTGTCTATGTGCTTAGTCTTTCTTTCTTCTGTCTGTTGATATATTTGTCCATGAACTGATAGCACATTGCCTTAATTCCTGCTGTTTCATAAGAAATCTTGATTATCTGGTGGGAGCAAGTTTTATCATCTTGTTTTACCAAAAGAGTATTTTGCCAGTTGCATTTCCATATATATTTTGGAATTAATTTGTGAAGTTCTTGAAAAAAAATGGGATACTGAGTGGAATTTTATTGACTAGAGCAATTTGGGAGAAATGAAATTTTTATAATACCAAGGATTCTATAGTTTATTTCTCCATTTATTTGAGCCATCTTTAATCTTTTTAATTGTTCATAGCTTTCTGGGTAGAGATTTATCTTGGCTAGATTTATTCCTAGGTGTTTGCTATTTTTATGCAATTAAAAATATAAATGTTTTTATAATTTTCTTTTGGCTTGTTGCTGGAGTAGAAATGCAATTCTTTTTTTGTATATCAACTTTATATTATTATTATTATTTTTTTAATTTAAAAATACTTTATTGTTGGTCGGGCACGGTGGCTCATGCCTATAATCCTAGTATTCTGGGAGGCTCAGGCAGGAGGATTGCTTGAGCTCAGGGGTTCAAGACCAGCCTGAGCCAAGAGTGAGACCTTATTTCTACTAAAAATAGAAAAATTAGCTGGCATGATGGCTCACGCCTATAGTCCCAGCTACTCGGGAGGCTGAAGCAGAAGGATTGCTTGAGCCCAAGAGTTTGAGGTTGTTGTGAGCTATGATGATGCACTGTACTCTAGAGCCAGGGCAACAGAGCAAGACTATCTCAAAAAAAAAAAATTTCATTGCTAAAAAAATGGTAATGATCATCTGGGCCTCCTGCAAGTTGTCATCTTTTTGCTGACAGCGGGCCTGGCCTCAGTGTTGATGGTGGCTGACTGATCGGGGAGGTGGCTGCTGAAGGCTGGGGTGGCTGTGGCAGTTTTCTTATCCGTAGTAACTGCCAGCTGTAGGGACATCCCAGCGTTGCTGTAAACCTCTGGTGAGGGGCATTTAGTCGTCAGCAACTTTCCAGAATGAACAATTCGGCAAAGAACAATCCCATATAAGCATTTATCTTTGCTGTGCAGCTATTTCTCAAGACAGATTCAAAGGTCAGGATTTGCATTATTTCTCCTTTGGTAATGGCCCCCAAGCCCAGCGAGGAGCACACAGTAGGCGCTCCGGAAACGCTCTCCCCAATTTTATATTATTAATCTTGCTAAACTTACTAATTTTATAATATATCTTTAGATCTTCTAGATTTTCTACTTACAGTTATATTTGCCATACAGAATAACAATGTTTTGGGCTAGTTTTCATAACTTTAATTTTTTTCTTGCCATAAAGAATTAGTTAGAGGCCGGGCGCTGTGGCTCACGCCTGTAATCCTAGCTCTTGGGAGGCCGAGGCGGGCGGATTGCTCAAGGTCAGGAGTTCAAAACCAGCCTGAGCAAGAGCGAGACCTCGTCTCTACTATAAATAGAAAGAAATTAATTGGCCAACTGATATATATATAAAAAATTAGCCGGGCATGGTGGCGCATGCCTGTAGTCCCAGCTACCCGGGAGGCTGAGGCAGAAGGATCGCTCGAGCCCAGGAGTTTGAGGTTGCTGTGAGCTAGGCTGACGCCAGGGCAACAAAGCGAGACTCTGTCTCAAAAAAAAAAAAAAAAAAAAAAAAAAAGAATTAGTTAGATATAAGACCTCAGATAGAATGTTGGAAAGAAATCATAGAGTTTTGAGAAGTCTGATCCCATGGGCTATAAATAAAGAGAAAAAATAAATTAAAAAAAGAAAAAAAAAAGAAATTGTAGAGTGGATATTTTTGTCTTGTTCCCCATCAAAGAGAAAACTTTTACCATTTCCTTGTTAAGTGTAATGCTTGATTAGGTTTTAAAAAATCCTTTATGAAGTTAAAGAAGAATCTTTTTCATCCTAATCTGCTAAGAATTTTATCATGACTGCAAAGGATGTTCAATTTCTCAGATGCTTTTGTATCTTTTTAGGTGATTAACAGAGAAGAAAAATCATGTTATTAATATGTCAAGTTACATGGAGTGATTTATTAATGCTAAACCATTATCACCAGGATACTCACTAAAATTGGATTTAAAAGAATGTATACCTTCTAAGCTAAGAGATGAAAAATTCTTGTAGTTTTTGTTTTTATCAGAATGATTTCACTTTCTAGAAAGATATATTTTGTAGGTCACAGAATTCAAGGCTGGTGATTAGTAATTGTCTTGTTTTACTTTATACATACTTTTCTTTATTGGTGGTGATGGTCTTCATCTTTATCTTTTAAAAGATGTTATCTAATGTATCTAGGTATAGATTTGTTTTTCTTTAGCTTGCTGTGATTCATTGGGCTTCTTGAATCTGTGGCTTGATGTTTTTCTTCAGTTTTGGAACATTTTCAGCCATTCTATTTTCAAGTATTGCTTTTTTCTTTTTCAAGTGTACACTTTAGTGGCTTATAGTGTATTCACAGAGTTGTACAACCATCATCGCTATCTATTAATAATTCCAGAATATTTTTATCACCCAAAAAAGAAACCTGATAACCATCAGCTATTACCTAATTTTTTAAAAATTGTGATAAAATATACATAAAATTCACCATTTTTACCAGTTTTTGTGACCATTTTTAAGTGTGCATTTCAGTGGCATTAAGTATATTCACATTGTTGTGCAACCATCACCACCATCCATCTCCATAATTTTTTCATCTTGTAAAACTGAAATAGTGTACCAATTAAATACTAACTCTATTTCTCCCTTCCTCAACCCCTGGCAACCACCATTCTACTTTCTGTCTCTATGAATTTGCCTACACTAGAGGCTAGAGGCCTCATATAAGTGGAATTATACCATAATTGTCTTTGTGATAGGCTTATTTCACTCAAGATAATGTCCTCAGATTTCACCCAAAAGGTTATCAAGAGTGATTCTTAATGTCTTAGTTGCCCCTTCATTGTATAAATGGCCTCAGGGCAATAGTGGGCCAGTTGCTGCGGGCTCCTCTGTGAACTTTAGTCTTAATGTTTCTCAACCTGGTACGTCTTCTTCCTGTGCCTTCTCAGTTTTCTGATGCTTCTAAGCCCATGTTCTTTTATAGTATACCCAGCATTTTCGTTTGTTCTCAGCAGAAATATTGGTCCCAATTACCTACTGAGCTCTGTTACTTCCTTTACAAAGGTATCTTTTTAAAGTTTTTAGGATAAAGAATCTGTGCTGAACCTTGAGAACTCATCTGTTCTAGCCTCATTCATTACTAGTCAATAAAGTATGGGTTTATTGATCATCTACCATGTACCCAGCATTGTGGTGTATATTATGGAAATCCTGAGGAAATGCAAGACAGAGTGTTCCTACATTCAAGGAGTTTAGCTGGGAAAACAAGGATAAACACAGATAATTAAATAAAATGTTGGAGAAGGTGCTCAAGGGTTATGCAGAGTTTATGGTGTCAAAAGACAGAATACAACAAATTTAAAGATCTTGATTGGGTTTTTTTTTTTTTTTTTGAGACAGAGTCTCGCTTTCTTGCCTAGGCTAGAGTGAGTGCCGTGGCGTCAGCCTAGCTCACAGCAACCTCAAACTCCTGGGCTCAAGCAATCCTGCTGCCTCAGCCTCCCGAGTAGCTGGGACTACAGGCACGAGCCACCATGCCCGGCTGATTTTTATATTATATATATTAGTTGGCCAATTAATTTCTTTCTATTTTTATGGTAGAGACGGGGTCTCGCTCAGGCTTGTTTTGAACTCCTGACCTTGAGCAATCCGCCCACCTCGGCCTCCCAGAGTGCCAGGATTACAGGCGTGAGCCACCGCGCCCGGCCTTGATTGGGTTTTATTTGTAATTCTAGGCTTTGGCAAACATATCATTTCATAAAATAGAATTGAGTATTCCAATGAACCAAGCAGAAAAGATTGGTTTTATAGACAGAAAAGGACTACACTGTCTGGGAAACCTTCTTTGCTAGCACAATCCTTGGAATTGTGCTAGCAGAGATACCTCAGGAATCTTCCCATTATTACCTATCATCTTTGGAGGATGCTAATGGCAGTGACAGGGCCATTATTATTAGGTGATGATAACCAGTACATATGTGGTGATGATGGTATATTAGGTGGTATATTAGGTGATGATAACCAGTACATATGTGGTCCAGCCCTTAGCACATGCCAAATACTGTTTCAAGCATGATCCTTACGACAACCTGAGGTAGCTGTTATTAATATTATTGTCCCTATTTTACAGATAAGCTAATTAAAGCAGAGAGGTTTTACAGCTAATAATTAGAGTGGTCTTCTGGACATAGACTTTTTTTTTTTTCCTGGATTCTCTTCTTCAGTGGGAAAATGGAAATCTAAGAGAAGGGCCTTAAGTTGTGGAGAGAAACTTTGGTGGCTGAGGAGCCCCTTCCTTGCCCCAGGGGCTGTGGCTAAGGGCAAATTAGACAACTATGTGTGGCTTTCCACTTCTGTTTCCTTCCAGAGTCCAATTGGTTATTCAGCTGTGAAGTTGCCTGGATTGGCATTCTGTCCTCTCCTGCTGGCACCCATGACCTCTCCTGTCCCATTTCTCTGGGGCTTAGGTGTGTCTGCCAACTCAGTCTTCCTCAGGAGTCTCTGGACTCGCCAGTCCATCTGGGTGAGGCCCTGTAATACTTTGCTGTCCAGGACTTAGCTAGGCCTGCTCTGGTCAGACCTACCAAGTAAACTACCATCTTGGAAAAGCTGAAGAAGGCTTCCCCCCTGAATATACAACATCTTTTTCACTGTAGTCTTCAATGATTTAGGAAGGACTGTTTCTGTAATAAATAACACCCCCCACCTCCAACAAGCAATGCAGATGCATAAGATTTCTTCAGGCAAAAACCAATTCTAATTAAGTCATGGGATGCTCTTATTTAAAAAATCCAAAACAGTTTGGGATTTACAGAAAAATTGCAAAGATAGTACAGAATGTCCCCCTAATACCCTCATGCCCAGTGTTCCTGTTATTACTTATAACATTAGTATAGCCTATTCGTTACAATTAATGAACCGAACCATTATTTATTATTAAGTGAAGTCCATACTTCAGATTTCCTTAGTTTTTACCTAAGGAAAAATGTCATTTTTCTGTTTCAGAATCTCTTCTATGCAAAACCACATTACATTAGTTGTCTCCCTTGGCTCTTCTTGGCTGTAGCAATTGCTCAGACTTCCTTGTTTTTCATGACCTTGACAGTTTTGAGGGGTACTGGTCAGGTGCTTTGTAGGATGCCCCTCTGTTGGAATTTCTCTGATGTTTTTTCTCATGATTATCAGACTGGGCTTCTGGGTTTTGGGGAGGACTATCACAGAGGTGAAGTGCCATTTTCATCACATCTCATCAAATATACTTGCTGCAGACATCATGATGACTCTTGATGTTGACCCTTGATCATCTGGCTGTGGGAATGTTTGTCTCCACTGTGTCCTTACTCCTCCCACTTCCATACTGCACTCTTTGGAAGGAAGTCAAATTGTGGAGCCTAATCCTTTTAGCTCAAAAGTCAAGTCATTATTTAAAGTGTTCTATACCATTAAATAATTAAAAGAAAAATCTGTCCACAGACTGTTCTCTTATAAAAATTGTCTTTAATGTTGTCAAGTAGCCAATCCCTTGCAAGGACAGTTTATATATTGTGCTGATTATTGGGCAGATTTGGTTCCTTCAGTTTTGCAGCAGTTTTTGTTTTTAGCTGCAAAACGCAGGGACAGGCAATGTACCAGGAATTATGATCGTTGCCTTAGTCTTGTTCATTTGTTGTTATGTTTCAATGTTTAATGAAATTGCAACAATGCAAAAGTGCTTCCTACGGGGGAAGGGTTTAATTATTTAAATGATGGGGCTATAGGGCCATTCTATAAGACTCAATGTTTCAAAGTTTATGTGATCGCACTAAGGCGAAGATTATAAATTCAGAGTTCGGCCCACTGGGGCATTTGAAATTGAATTTTGAAGTTCAGTGTTCATTGTAAGTAAAATATAAGCTCCTGTATAGTAGTGGAGGATTCTTGTGCTGGATGATAAATGTATACCTAATATTGAGCATTGCGCACCCCCTAGTGGGCAAGCTTCGCAATTTGCCGTAGGTGTTATAATGAGCTAACTACTGTTGAAATTACAGATCGTGGAAAAGAGAGTTTTCTTTTTTCCAAAAATTGCACCAAAGTAAAGCAAAGCTCTAGTTGATGCGGGTGTGTTGTGTAGGCGTTAGCAGTACTGTCCTCACTATTCGTTCATTGGACAGTAGCGCTACCCCAAGAAAAGGATGGTTACAAATTGTTCGCCCTGCGCTGTGAGCAGGAAGCGCCAATACCAGGTTAGGTTGTGGTGACTAACTCGTTGAGTCCCGCCCCTAGCTTGGCGGGTAGCTGCCTACCTCCATTGACCACATCGTTGTGTGCAAGCCACCAACTCCTTATTTTCTGAGATTCTTTAGGGTCGCAAAACGGCTGCTCGGTTTTACCCAGAAGACCGCGCGCTAGCCGCCCTAAAATTTGCATACGCTTCTCGCCGGGGCGGAGCCAACAGGGGCGGGGCTGCAGAGAGCTCGTTGACTACGCGGCTAGTCCCCTGGGGGTTTGGCCGCGCTGTTTCTTCTAGACGAGTATTTTTACTGTAACTGTAAACAGCTCTTTTTGTGCAAGAGCATTCTGCCCCGTGCTCAGCAGTCGGCATGCGCGTTCTGGGCTCTCGGACTGCGTGGGCGGGAGCGCTGCACCCCTGGCCGGCCGCTAACCGGCTCCCGGTGTTTCCCGTTGCAGGTGGTTCTTCTGGGCATGGACATCCTGTCCGCCCTAGTGACTCGGCTGCAGGATCGGTTCAAGGCGCAGATCGGCACAGGTGAGCTGTGGGTAGAGGTGGAGCGGGCACCCAAACTCTCCACCCTTCACCCCCGCGCCCGCCCCTCGCCTTCACTCTGTCTTTCCAGTTCCACCGCTTAGCTGAACCAACCCTTCCAGCGAGCTGTCCATCCTCCCCTGCAGCTCCCCCATCGTTTCCCCTAGTCCTCCTACAGCGCCCCCTCCCGGAGCCTTCCATCCTCTCCCAGCCGGCCTGCACCGCTGCCTTCCCTCCCCTGCCAGGCTCGCTCCAGACACACTGGCCTCTAGGCACCTACTGGCTTTTTTACCCACCTCCTGTTTTATTTCCTGTGCATAATTAGCCATCACCCTTTAGTGCTAATCATGTCATTTTTGATTTTTCTCTTCAACTCTTCCTTGTAATGAAAGGCAGTTTTCTTTGAGAAGTCCTGTATAACCGAACTAGTTGTATTTTTTCCCAGATGATTATTGTTGGTGTTACTGTTTTCACATTGATTGTGAATGTCATTACAAGTGTCTAGTAATAAGCTCACTTGCTTATTTTGAAGGGGTAACAGTGTGTCAGCAAAATGAAACAAAACCCACAGATTTCATAGATTTAGACGCCTGTACATTCCTGATCTCTGGTATTTCCTGATGGCAACATAAATGCCATATACTGCACAACCATTTCCTTATAGAATGTGTATATTTGTTTAGGAAAGTTAACTTTTTGGTCACTATGCTGCTTTAGAAAAGGTAGAGAACTACTTTTTCCATTCTGGCACTGAGTAACTTTCCATCTGTTAAATTTAAAAAACCCTTACTTTTAGAAATTGGATATTTTAACAGTCTTCCATTTTCCTCCTAAATAAGCCGAATTATTCAGAGGTATCTCTTGTAATAGAAGTTTACATACCCTTATAAGAAGGAAAGTAAACTAACTTCTGGCCTGCAAGTGCCCTTGGATTACTGGCCGGATGGTCCACACATGGGTGTGTGAGGGGCGGCTGGAGAGCTGGGCTTTGTCTCATGTGTGTGTCTGGGTGTGATGTAAAATTAAAAACTCATAATGTTGAGGAAACATGGATTCATCCAAAAGTGCCTGCCCCTTCTACCTCAAAAGAGATATGCTGGAGCCCCTCTTCTTTCTTAACCTGAATTTTCCCTTTGTGTTGACTCTTTCCTGCCAAGGTCTTCCATTATTTAGCTTACAGGTGTGTTGGGAGCTGGCTTGAGGAAAGTGGGGTAAGGAGGAAGACAAATAGTATGTTTGTGCAAAGGATTTTGTAGATTCTTTGGTGACTTTCATGGATTTCAGCAAGGAGAGCTGTGAGCAAGGATGGGTGGTTTTACAACAAGGTGCCTCATTTAGGCCAGAGTTTTGTCTTTCCAGTTATTTGAAATAGCAACACTTGGTGACCACAGTCCCCCAAATAGGCTTTCATTTGACCAATTTCCCTTTTAATTTTCAGTGCTGCCAAGTCTAATAGACAGACTAGGAGATGCTAAAGACTCTGTAAGGGAGCAAGACCAAACTCTGCTGCTAAAGATCATGGATCAAGCTGCTAATCCCCAGGTAGGGTGAGAGAAAAGTTCTGGGGCCAGCCGGGGTGTTGTGTGTGTATGTTATACTTGATAAACAGTGTGTGACTCCATAGAGTTAGTTTCTCTTAATAAGATGAGGTATTATAGATGAAAATTTTCATAATCTTCAGTCTTCCCTCCAGAGACTAGGTTAAAATATAATGTGAATAAATGTTAAAGTGGCTTTAACATGAGTATTGAAGAAATTAGTGTAATTAGTGTGCTTGGTTTTAATCTCTTAGACTATTTAGCTCATTTATGTAACTGACTCTCCATCACTCTGAGAAAAGGCAGCTGTGGTGTCTGGTAGTCGAGGGCTTGGCTGGAGCCCTGGTTCCTGTCTGCTAGTGAGCTGAGGATGCTGGGGTGGACTGACACAGCCCTGCCTTTCAGAGTCCCACTGTCCGTTGTTGGTGGAGGGGTGGTCAGAAAAAGGAGAGGGTGATTTACATGATCGTTGACAAGTCATCTGTTCTCTTGGCCTCACTTTCTTCACCCATAAAATGAGAATAATTATACTGCCATTCAGGGTTGTTGGGAGAATTATATAAACAAATGTATTTTGAAAATTTTAAGTTGGTATACTTGATAAAATGATATATGTCATCATTTTCTAATACGCTCTCGAGAGGACCATATGGGTGTGTAGAAGATGGGATTAATGTGGCGCATGTTAAGAGGCTCTCCTTCTGTTGATCCCTTACTAAATGAAAGGCTGCAGAAATCTTCTCTCTCCTCACCTGTTCTTTGTCATCTGCAGTATGTATGGGACAGAATGCTTGGAGGCTTCAAACACAAGAATTTTCGTACTCGAGAAGGCATCTGTCTCTGCCTTATTGCAACACTCAATGCGTAAGTCTGGAATGAACTTGAAATATTTTTAAAAAATCCCAAAAAACTGTACTTTGAAATAATTAGATTTACAGAAAGTTGCAAAGAAATATACTTACTAGGAGGTCCTGTGGCCCCCTTGACCCACCCTTCCCCAATGTTAACATCGTGCATGACTATAATACAAATCAAACCAGGAAATTGAGATTGATACATCCCCAGAGCTCATTCCCATTTCTCTAGTTAAACATACATATATTGGTGTGTATATACAACTGCACCATCACTGTAAGGCTCCCTCTTACTGCCCCTTATAGCTGCCCCAATCCTGGACAACCACTAATGAGTTCTCTTTTCCTATGATTTTTGTCACTTTAAGAATGTTACGTAAATGGAATCATCATTATGTGACCTTTTGAGATTCTTTTTTTTGTCAGCATAATTCCCTTGAGGCTGTGTATATGTTGTTGACTATAACAACAGTTCATTACTAAGTAGAATTCCATGGTACAGATGTATCATGGTTTATCCATTCACTTGTTGGAGAAATTTGGGTTATTTCCAGTTTTTGGCTATTATGACCATGCATATACAAATTTCTGCATGAACATAAAATTTCATTTCTCTTGGATCAGTGCCCAGGAGTGTAATTACTGGGTGATTTGGTAAGTCTATTTTTAGTTTTAAAAGAAATTGCCAAATTATTTTCTGGAGTTGTCTATACCATTTTATATACCCACCAGCAATGATGGATGAATGATCCAGTTTCTTCATATCCTTGCTAGCCATTGGATATTATCACTGTTTTTTATTTTAACCATTTTAATATATATGTAGTAATATCTCATTGTGATTTTAATTTGTATTTCTCTAATGGCTGTTGATGTTGAACATCTTTTTCATGTGCTTATTTGCAGGAGAGGCTTTCTTTTTTCTTTCTTTTTTTGTTAGACCTAGTGAACAGGAAGAGAGGCTTTCTTAAAGTTAAAAATTTCAAATCACTTTTTCTCATGATGAAAATAACATTGTATATATCAGAAAAATTTATGTACGGATATAAATAAAGAGTACTATAATTCTGTCACCTTTAGATGGTCACTATTAACATTTGGTGCATTTTATTCGAGCCTGTAAAGTTATATTACTTTTAAAATCAAAATTGAGATTATAATGTTTACATTACTTTATAAAATTTTTTCCCTCTTAATGTGTTGACCTTTTGAATGCCATTAAATTTGACTATATGTGGCTGAACCTTTAAAAAAAAGTTTCTAGCCTTCAATGATAGTGCTTCCTGTCCTAGGAATTTATGCTAAGGAATTAGATTAAGTAGGAGATTTTTATTCACAAAGGATATTTGTGATAGTAGCAGTTGTAATGGTTGTGAAGAACTTAAGTGTTCCTGGTAGAGCAGTGCTTAGTGGTGATGCTATGTGGCTGTTGGTCAGTCTTTTCACCTAGTAGCGTTAGCAGAATATCCACTGTAGCAGGAAGCTATGCCATAGCACACAGGGAAGATTCAGTGAGGACCCTACAGGGACTTGCAGTTGAATTGGGTACTCTGACAAACAGTAATGCAGAGACAGCATTTGTGAGGCAAGCGAGATCATGGGGGAGGCCGGGGCTTTGGTTCAGCCTTAAAGGGTTAAGGCCAGATTGGAGAAAGCCCTGGATGCCAGTAGGAAGACTTGTCCCTGAGAAGCCACCAAAGGTTTTCAGCTGTGTGCAAAGGGGCCATTGGGATGCATTTGCTTTGGAGCCAGCATGGATGGGATGGAGAGAGCCTTGGTGTGAGGTGGTGATGTGTCCTGGGGAGGCAGAGGAAGGGTGAGTGTGGGCAGAGAGGCATCTTTTTTCCCTTTTTCCTTACTAACAATAAAGCATTCCTTTTGTTTTCAGCTCTGGAGCACATACTTTAACACTAAGCAAGATTGTGCCACATATATGCAACTTACTTGGAGATCCAAATAGCCAGGTGAGTGAGAAAGAAAATGCTGGGGGAGGGGGGCAGTCATTGCTTATAGACTGTTAAGACTTATAACACCAGATGCATTCTGGTGTTCTGCGCATACTCAATGGGGGGGGGTGGTACTTTAGTCATTTTTATAGAACTCTGATTATTATGTAACATCAGCTACTCATTAGCATTTATAAAATATCATTGGTAGATGTGGCTACTCTGCACTCCTCTATATACAGGACTGAGACATCAGTCGCCTATAAATTGAAGTCATTCAAACTAGCCTCCAGCATAAGACCACTCCTAGTCACCTTCTCTATAGTCCAAAGGAGTAGGGATGAGGGGAGAGAATCTGTGCTGATCGTGGTGGCGGGGGTGGTTAGAAGGGGACCTGAGGGACTTTCTGAGGCGTTGGAATATTGTACATTTTGCTTTGGGTGGTGGCTACACTGGTGTATGTCACTGTGGAAATTCTTTAAACTGAATGAACCCTTAAGAACTGTGCATGTTATTTATGCACATTTTATGTAATTTTTTTGTTTTTTTAAAAAAGTACCACTTCCTTAGTGTTAGGGTGGGAGATGGCAGAGAAGCTAGTCATCTCATCTGTGAGTAGCACTTCATGATGTTTTCCAAATCTGGGCTCTAGAAGCACAAGCTCTCTTTCCCAGTTCAATTTGGTCTCTTACCCAGAGTCATTATGTCATCTCATACAAACTGATGAGAAAGACATTTGTTAGATAAAGGGGCAGAAAATGGAAGAGTGATTTACAACAGAAATATATGTGGCCAACAGGCCTCTGGTAAAATCTTGATTGGTGATTGCTGTTACCCTCTGAAGAGGTTGTTGGGCTTGCCTTCCAGCGGCCCCTGGGTCCCTCTGGGTGTGCCACTGCCATGCTCTGACCCTTTTCCTCTCTCGCTTGCCCTCATTTCCCCTTCTCTCTGGCGGTTGTGCCCCCCACCCCCATATGCCATGTCCCCTTCGTCTCCCTTGCTTGCCCTGCTTTCTTTCCACTCATGCTTTCATTCAGCCTTTGTTGAAAATATTATATGGCATTTGAAATAAAATTTTTAGATATTTTTATTTACTGTCATAGTTTATATTCAACATTAATTTAAAAATAACCTCAACTGTTTTTTAAAAACGATTCTAAATTACCAAATAGATTATTTTGCCCCACCCCCTTTTAGTCTTTTTTCCCTTTTTGTTTTCTGTGGAAACAACCCTTTATAGAGGCTACAATTTGAGAATATCACTGCTGCCACATGATATCCTTTAGTAGGGCAGAAAAGCCTACTTGATGAGGTGAGTTGTTCCTAGTTCCGATACTGACGCTGGCCAGACAGGTGATGTGAATCCTCACACTGGGCCTGTGGAATCCTTAGGACCTAGGGTGGGCGTTGGGGGCTGGCTTCTCAAATGCACTTCAGTTGTGGAGGCAATATAAACAGACCAAACAGACACTGTCCACGACTACAGCATGTGGCATCGTCGAGAGTCTGGTTTGCGGAGGGGTATACGCTACATTGCAGTGCCTGCCATGCAGTGCTGTGTACTGCACCAGAGTGCATTTCACATGTTCCCTAATTCTTTCCCCTTTCTCTGTCCTCTTTTCCTCCACATACATTTACTGAGCACTTATGCCAGGGGCCTGCCTTGTCTGTGTGGATACTGGGTTTTTGGGGGAGAGGGTGAGATTAGTAGCTTGATTTTGTTTTTGAGCCTCAAATTTTGTTTTTGTTACTGAAGTGGACAACATCCTCCAGAGGAAAGTGGAGGAAACATCTCGTTATCCTCCACTGATATGTACTATGAGGATAACCTCAGCATTTCCCTGCTTGAAAGATGGCAGATTCTATGTAGATTTTAAGAGATGTTGAAAGTAGCCGGGCGCGGTGGCTCACGCCTGTAATCCTAGCACTCTGGGAGGCTGAGGCGGGCGGATTGCCCGAGGTCAGGAGTTCAAAACCAGCCTGAGCAAGAGCGAGACCCCGTCTCTACTATAAATAGAAAGAAATTAATTGGCCTACTAATATATATATAAAATTAGCCGGGCATGGTGGCGCATGCCTGTAGTCCCAGCTACTCGGGAGGCTGAGGCAGGAGGATTGCTTGAGCCCAGGAGTTTGAGGTTGCTGTGAGCTAGGCTGACGCCACGGCACTCACTCTAGCCTGGGCAACAAGCGAGACTCTGTCTCAAAAAAAAAAAAAAAAAAAAAAAAGAGATGTTGAAAGTAGAATGTTAAGAAAATTTAAAAAATTTGAAACACTTACATTCTCATCCTTGCAGCTATTCAGTTAGGCCTCCAAGAATGTCTAACTCTCGGAGATTTTCCTTTCTGTGAAGTTTTCTACTACAGGAAGCCTGTAGCACTTAGAAGTTCTCTAAAGTTTCTATGTGAAGAGTCTGTAAAGGCACTAATCTGTTTTTGTGTTGGGCTGCTCCATGATTTGACTTTTTTCCAGTAGGTATAGAGAAGGGGTTAACTTGTAAGTTCTCTTTAGGAATTGTAACAGGGTTTTCTTTGTTTCAAAAGTAGCACATATTAAATTTCAAGTGCTCAGCACAATTCCATGCATTCTGAAAATGTTGATTCGATTGTTTAAGAGTTTAAGATGGCGTTGAGTCTTGAACAGTTTGACATACAATTTTATGCCGAAAGGCGGCAGAGTGTGTTTAAAACTTGAGCCTACCTAATGCAGTGCAAGAAGCCTAGATTAGACACAGGCATCGGTCCCTGCTTTGAATTTAACAGCCAGCTGACCTTAGGAGGCATTTGATTCTAGAGCTTTGGTTTCCCCTTTAAAGTGGGGGCATTAGTAAACCTCACTCCCCACTCCTGTTGAGTGCTTTGGGAGTATCTATTATAATATAGGTGCTGATATGACCTGTTGGTCCAAGTAAAAGACCTTTAGAAGGGCCAAGTTACTCAATTTATGATATTGGCATAGCCATAGTTTTCTTATACCAAATGTTGACAGCCCTGGTGTAGATTATACACATACTTCCATGTACCAGAAATTAGTTTCATTATCAAAAATCAGATGCTTCTGGATTGGTTATCAGTAGTAATAATACAACTTAAAAATAAAAGTATTATTAAATATATTAATAAATGTATTAAAATTCCATTTAAATGGAATTGCATCTTACTATTCTATATCATCAACATAAAGGTTTTATAATTTTTCTTTGTAATTTTTTAATGAAGGAACAAGGAGATGAAATAGTTTCTTCTTCTTTTTTTTTTTTTTTTTCCTTGAGACAGAGTCTCACTTTGTTGCCCAGGCTAAAATGAGTACCGTGGCGTCAGCCTAGCTCACAGCAACTTCAAACTCCTGGGCTCAAGCAATCCTACTGCCTCAGCCTCCCAAGTAGCTGGGACTACAGGCATGTGCCACCATGCCTGGCTAATTTTTTCTCTCTCTATATTAGTTGGCCAATTAATTTCTTTCTATTTATAGTAGAGGCGGGGTCTCGCTCTTGCTCAGGCTGGTTTTGAACTCCTGACCTGGAGCAATCCGCCTGCCTAGGCCTCCCAGAGTGCTAGGATTACAGGCGTGAGCCACCATGATCGGCCAATAGTTTCTTTTTTATATGTTAGAAAATGTGACTTGTTTAAAATGTTTCTTTAAGCCAAAAATTCAAGTTACCACTTCCTGCCTAGTATCTTTATTAGGTGGTTTATTTCTATGGCAGGAAACCGCCAGGTCCGAGAGTTTGGAGCCTGTAGTGGTATGGCTCTCCTCACTGGCACAGTGAATCCTAGGCATATGTACCTGTGAATTTAAGCAAGTTCTTATTTGTTTTGTTTTTTCATTTTCTGCCCCCATCTGTGAAATGAGGTTGGTGCTCTTTGGGCAGCTTTCAGTACTTCATAGTAGACAGGATTTCTAGCCAGTGTATTCTAAACTGAGTACTCTGAAAATAATCCACATATTCACATCTGCCTTAGGATGTTTTTTTTTTGCATATATGTTTGCATGCATAGGTACATATACACACACTCAATCCACGTTGCCTGGAAATCCCTTCTGCCAGTAAATTTTGCCATCTCTTCCCTGACACTAATCAAATTATTCATTTTTCCTTCTGGGGCATGAAAGTAGGTTGCATGTGCTTTCCCCTCTTGCCTTTATTTTAATTTTTCCTCAATCTTTCCTACTAGTCTCAGAATCTTGAAAGTCAAGACCATAACTTGTTCCTGTTTATAGTCCCAGGCACCACATAACTCTTTGAATGATTTTCTCTTCTTTGTTGTCCAAGTCTCAGACGAGAGAGGACACTGTGGGGTCACTGCTGTCACTGCATTCAGGTGCCTGATGTAGGGGTCAGCCTCCAACTCTTCATTTCCCTGTGGCGAGTGTATGCAGTATCCTCTCACAACTGTTCAGGCAGCTGCTGGCATCCACTGGAGTTGGCGCTTAAAATGAACTATGCAAATCACTTCTGCCTTAGAGGATGTGCATTTGTTTTCATAATAATTTGAGTGCAGAGTGGCTCAGAGCAGAGGAAGCCCCTCAGAAGCTTCTCAGAGTGGCTCACAGATAGATGCAGCATGTGGCTTAGGATGCTTTTGGCCACAAGTAACTGAAAACCCAACTCAGAATCACTAGAGCAGTGGAGAATCGTATTATCCTGCACAATGAGGGGTCCTGGAGTAGAGAGGTTCCCGAGTTTATTAGTAGCTCAGTGGTACCTTCAGAGACTTAGAGTCTCAGCCATTGTCAGCTGGCGGGCTTTGTCCTCAGCAGCTTTCCTCATGGGCACAGCACAGTTGGCAGCCCCAGCATGCACACAGGCCCAGCCTGGTCTTGGAAGAAAATCCATCCTGTCTCTTAAGCCTTATTTCATGCAGCTTTTTTAGTTCATATTTGTGTCTGGCCAGAGTGGCATACTTGCTTTTCCTGAAGCATGTGTCATGCATGTCTGCTTTTGTGCCTGTGTCATGTTTGGAACCTGTGTCATTCCATCTGGACCTGCTGAAACCCTGTCCACTCAAGTACATTTCAGTGACTCCTGCCTCTTCCACAAAGCGTTTCTTGACATCCCCTGATATAGTTTCTTCCTCCTTTAAACTGTGTGATCTCTTTGTGCTCTTGAATAACATTTATTGCATCCTATGCTACCTTGAATGTAGAATTTAAGGGCTTTTTTTTATCTCCTTTTTAGGATTATTAGCTTCTTAAACGTGGGGTGGTAGCCTGTACTACCCATTTTTGTTGCTCATTAAGTATTTGTTTATTTGACTTAAATCCAGAGTGTCTGGATTTTTTAGTGTCTTATTTTGAATATAATTCACTTATTTATAATGTTGTTTTCTGTGTTGGAAAGATGGTCTGAAAATTATAGTTTCCTGATATTTTCTTAAAGAATGAAAAGAACTAAGGAACATGGACTCTAACCATGTATATGGGGTGGAGAGCTATGTTTTTTCTATCCTTTGGCATTGTAACAGCAGGGTGTCAAACATGGTGTCATTTAGACAAATGTATATAAAGGAATGTATTTGCAGTTGCACTGGTAAATTGGTGATAAATTGGGGTGGTGTATGGCATTTTGTGTCCCAGCAGAAAGTGCTGGGCAATGACACAGAACAGCTGTAAGATCTCTTCTTTTACATCTAGGTTCGAGATGCAGCAATAAACAGCTTAGTGGAAATTTACAGACATGTAGGAGAACGTGTGAGGGCAGATCTCAGTAAGAAAGGATTGCCACAATCCCGGTGAGTTCAGACTTTTTTCCTTTCTTCTCTTTCCTCCCTACTCTTTTTCAGTTAACATCTTGATTTGCACCACTTTTTTTTGTTGTGGTAATTTTATTCAAAGAATGTATGGTTAGAGGGTGGTTGGAGATCTTGTCCAGCTCATAACTCAGGGGTCCCCTCTCATTCTACTTCCTTAGAAGTAAGACTTTCTCACCCAGATGTTTGGCCAGGTTTCATGCCACATACTGACTTCAGAAGCATGCTTAAAAGTGATTCGTGTTGAAAAATTCAGCTCTTACAGTTTGTATAGATCTGTGTTCCCTGATTCTAATATCTATACACAGCATTTAGTAAGGAGGGTGCTTAGAATGTATTTGTTTGAATGAATGGAGCCATTCCAGAATGAGTTGAGATATAATTCGTAAGTCACAATTTTGGAAAACATCTTTGAGATGTTGGTTTTCTTTTCAGTCATGTCATTCTCAATGTGTAGAAGCCAATGCAAGGGATGAGTGTCTCATTAGACCCAAGACAACTTGAATCCATGAATGTGTCTTTGTTAATAGTCAGAATTTTAGACATTATGTAACAATAGGGTATCTATAATTTAGGTATGATGGAGAAGCTTAACACCAAAAGAATTCTAAACATTACCCTGCCTTATGTGACAGTGATATGAATATTCTGGACAGTTAGAACTGGAATGAACTCACAGAGTAGCTTGTATGAGTCTGTCATTGTGTCCGCATAAACAGCAGCGGCCCAGAGATAGGAAGTGACTTTTGAGAGATTACACAGCCAAGAAGAGTCAGAGCTAATATCAGAACCCTGTCCTTCCAACTTGCCTTTTTTTTTTTTTTTTTTTTTTTTTTTGAGACAGAGTCTCACTTTGTTGCCCAGGCTAGAGTGAGTGCCGTGGCGTCAGCCTAGCTCACAGCAACCTCAAACTCCTGGGCTCCAGTGATCCTTCTGCCTCAGCCTCCCGGGTAGCTGGGACTACAGGCATGCGCCACCATGCCCGGCTAATTTTTTATATATATATCAGTTGGCCAATTAATTTCTTTCTATTTATAGTAGAGACGGGGTCTCGCTCTTGCTCAGGCTGGTTTTGAACTCCTGACCTTGAGCAATCCGCCCGCCTCGGCCTCCCAAGAGCTAGGATTACAGGCGTGAGCCACAGCGCCCGGCCCCCAACTTGCCTTTTAATTTTATTTTTATTTTTTTACCATGTTTCATAAAAGAGTTCACAGAGTACTGGACATTTGGCAATGGGATGGAATATTGAAATATATAGGAGTCATCTGTCTTGATGTCCCTCAGGTAGTTATGATGAAAGTGGGCCCCAGACCCATAAGTAGGGGCTCCATGAGCAAGTGAGAGGGTTGTGCTTCCTTGTGGTTGAGAGACATACTGATTCCAGTGTTACTGTCACCTTGGCCCTTGTGCTGTGTACAAGATGATTTAGATGGGAATAAAATTACTCTTCATCTTTTTTACAAAAGATCATCTGTGAGAATAGGTTTTTTTATTCCTGTGTTTTATGAATCTCATTCTTCTTGTCTTTAATATATAGTGAGAATACTTAGGGAAAAAAAGAACTTAAAGACAACAGTGCTAAACAATCTCTTAGGGAAAGTTGAAGGGTACTGATGAGCAGGGAAGGTAAGTGCTTGAGGAAGAGGGGCTATTCAATGATGAAGTTGCCACTATTGTTGGGAAAACAGGTCATGAGAGCAAAACCCTTGCCTGCTCCAGAGATGGCTTCACACCATGCTCATTAGTGGGCTCATAGTGAGCCCAGATCATGAACCCAACACCTTGCAGTTTCCATCTTACCTGTAGGTTTCCTGTGTGTTGTCGGAAGGGAACCACAGCGAACTAGCAGACTGGGGAAAATGACAAGGTAAAAATCAAGATCTAGAGATGTGAATGCAGGAAAGAGTTAACACAGCAGGCCTGAGACTGCTGTCTTTAGAAAGGCCTGCTTACAATGTAGCCCATCCCTGTGCTGGCACCTGGAGATGTGGATTTGGGGAGGTTTCCCATCATTCCCAAAGAGTGAGATAAGAGTGCTCACAGTGTTCAAACTGTGCCACACATGTGGTTTATGTAGAACTCTTGCTTTCCTTTTGGGACTCTGGTATTTTGGTAAGTGCCAGGCAGAAGGTATCTGTGTGACCAGCCACCAGCAAAACCCCAGGGCACTGAGTCTCTAAGGAATATTCCTGGTAGACAGCATTTCACTTGTGTTGTCATAGCTTAGTGCTGGGAGATTAAATTTAGTCTTGTGTGACTCCACCAGGAGATTATTTTGCTATAATAAATTACAGCTGTGAGTATGACTATGCTGAGTCCTTTGTCTTCCTAATGAACCATTAAACCTGGGGGTGATCCTGGAGATCCCCAACACAGTGGGTGTTTTAGGTGAGGCCCCAGAAGCGTTGATGCCAGAGCCTGGGTTGAAGCCACCTTTTCTATCCTCCCAGGCATGGGTTTTACGTGTTCTTTCCATGACCTCCTCCGTTTTTTTAAAAAATTGAAATTAAAAAAGGAGCTACAGAAGTGCTTGGGCCTCTGAATAGGAGTAAGGGTTTCTGCTGTGTCATGTTACCTAAAATCCTTCCTAAAAATTTTAGACTAAAATGGAGAAGAGGGTGGTCTTAGGGTAATGAACCTACAATCTTGTCCATATTGTAAAACTCTGGCAGGCACAAGTGCTTGGAGACCTAAGCTGTTCTTTAAAAACCTTTCTCTAGTGAAAGAAGCAGAAACTTCATGTTTCTTTGTATTTATTACAAGACAGTTACCTAAATTGTAGCACTCTGAGGGGCAGGGGCTCTTGTTACCACCTTTATTTTGGTGCAGATATACTCAGGTAGAATGGGGATTTTAATGTATCAGAGAAATTCATTACCTACTATATGTGGCTCCACATGGATGACTGGATTACCTGAATAGTCTAGACTTCTCTGTGTCATTATGGGTATTTTAGTTATTTTATGAGCACTGTAGATTTTTCAGCTTAGCAAGATTCCGTAGGATTAAAAAATTATTGTAGAATTTGCTTAATGCTTTCCAAAACTTGGATTTAGTTCTGAAATAAGGTCCTCTTAAGAGTTCGATCACCAAGAGAGTGCTTTATTTGAGAAGAATAAGATTTATTAATTATATCTCTAAAAAATATATGGTGAAAAAGAATGTCTTAATAATATTGGCTGAATGACTTAAGTAACAAGAGTAGTAAACTTATTTGAGCAGCAGTTTTCTTTGTTTGTTTCACAGCTGGAAAAAGAGACATACATGTACATTAACCAGCTTTACTTTGAAGGAGCTGGAATTAGAGTGTTGGGACATGCATTTAGTTGTTATTTAATGCCTGTCACTGGTGGCTAAAATCACACTGAGTCAGGTAATAAAATGGAGACAGTTAACAAAATCTTCATGTTAAAGGGTCTCCCCCAACATGGATCTCAGAGCAGTTGAGGCCCCAGAGGCATAGAGTATTTGACCATTTTACATTGTTTTACGTGTGTTATTTTCACAGTTCACATAAATATGTTAGGGAGTACATAATTAATTTCTAGCTGTCTGTCATATCATAGTCTTGTGAAAATGTAAATCACCTGTAACTCTCTGTTACTTTCATAGTTATGAGCTTTCAGTATACTTTGACATTCACAACCTATTGAATTTTCTAGAAAATATTTTTAGTCAATATGTCATATTTTATACTGCAAATCTGTGGAAAAAAGACAGGGTTACTGATGTTAAATTTCTTCTGGGACCATCATTTGGGAACCAAGCTCTTAAAAAGCAGCAGCTTTAAACCTGAGGATAATTTAACTTATAGACAGGGCTAATAATATATGTCATCTGATTCATTATAACTATTTGGTAAGTTATGTATGTTAACAGGTTTCATAATATTTACTTGCTTGTTATTTAAAAAATTCATAACCATTCACTAGGTATTTATGATTGTTTTGGAAAGGGAAAATTGGTACTTTTTAATTTTATTATTTTATTTTTATTACTCTGAGCTCTCCAAGATTGGCTTCCTCACTGCATGCTGTAGAGTCTGCAGCATTACTGAGGTGTCGTCATACACACTTTTTATTTTTAACCTGCTTGCTAAAGCTTTAGTGTTAAAAAGGACCCCAAGGCAAAAGCAGGTGAGAAATTGCATTAGGACATCCCCTTTCTTTTCTTTCTTTCTTTCTTTTTTCTTTGAGACAGAGTCTCTGTCTATTATCCAGGCTAGAGTATAGTGATGTCATCATGGCTTACTCCAACCTCATACTCCTGGGCTTAAGTGTTCCTCCTGCCTCAGCCTCCCCAGTAGTGGGAACTACAGGTGTGCACCACTGTACCTGACTAATTTTTATTTTTTGTGGACATGGGGTCTCCCTATTGTTGCTCAGGCTGGTATAGAATTCCTGACCTCAAGCAGTCCTCCTGCCTCAGCCTCCCTAAGTGCTAGGGTTACAGGTATGAGCCATTGTGTCTGGCCCCCTGTCATTTTTATTTTTAATTTATTTTGTGTCATAATCATCTATACACACAGAGATTAAATCTGATTTATAAGATACATTTAAAGCAAGGCAGTGCCTCACACTTGCCATTTTCTGATCAGAGGCAAACCTTGCTGGCAGTTTTTATTGATTGTTTTGTTATTTACTGTTTTCCTAACAATTACCAATATTATTATTTAAAATCTTTTTTTGCCATTCTAAGAATTTTATTTTCCACCATGAAGAGTAAATTGCAGCTCTTTTCTACTCCTAACCTTCCTCATGTACACTTGTGATCTCCTCATCTACCAAATATGGTCATATTTTAATTTTGGTAAGGACACATCTAGTTTGTATTGTGATTATGTATGCTAGTCACAGTTCACTATTAATATTTGATAAACTCTGATAACTTTACTTTTTTCTTGCAGCCTTTTGTTTTTCCTGGAGTTAATAATTGTTTTGCTTTCACATACATAGTTATCTATATACTTATTGCATACTAGTAATTTCTCCTTACTCACCTCTGTGCCAATTTGTATAAGTCCCTAAGCCTGTTTGAATTTGGACTAGCTGCCTTCACTGCCTTTTACACCCCCATCATCCTGACATCTCTCTTTGTCATCATCCTGGGGTTTCACTTCACCTCTCCCTGCAGGTGCATCTTCTGTTTCTTGGAGACTAGGTCTTTCCTTTCTTGGTTTACTCTCTCTTTTACTAGTGCATATCCTCCACTCTTGAGAAAAGGTGTGGAAAAGGAAAATTTTTGGAGTCTAAGAATATTTTTTTTCCTATCCTGGTATATTGACAGTTTTAAATCTAGGCTGGAAATTATTTTCGTCCAGTATGTTAAAGCTAATGCCCCATTGTGTTCCAGCTATCAATGTGTCTATTGAGAAGTCTGAAGTCATTCTGATTCTTCATCCTATTTAGGCAACTTTGATTTGTTTAGGAAGTTGTGGTACCATTTCTTTGTCCCCAGTGTTTGTCTGAAACTTTATGACGATAGATCTTATGTGAGACTATTTTCATTTGTTGTGCTGGGCACTTGGATGGAAAGGCTTCAGTCTGGAACCTCTCATGTCATTCAGATCTTGGCAAATTTCTTGAAAAATATAAACATACACACACACACACAAATAGGATTATATTGTGACCAATTGGAATAGTCCTCTGACTTGCTGATTTTTTTCCTCTTCATTTATATCTTCAGAATTTTGTTCTTCTTGCAGATTTTCTCAAATTTATCTTCAGCCATTCTATTGGGTATTTGATTTTTAGAGTTTTCCTTTCTTGTTCAGGTTTCCAAGATCTCTTTTTTTGCTCACTTTTTATAGTATCTTGTTTGCTTCCCCTCTGCCCCCCAGTAAGAGCTTCCTTGCAAATATGTCACATACCATAATTTTTACCCTTTTGAAATGGACAATATTAGATGAAAGACTTATTAAGATGGTAATATTCCCCAAACTCATCTACTTATTAAGATGGTTATAGTCCCCAAACTCATCTACACCCAGCCTGGGTGACAAATTGAGACCCTGTCTCATCAGTCAGTCTGTCAATCAGTGTCTTGTAGATGGCATAAAGTTGAATCTTGTTTATGCAGCCTGACATTCTTTGCCTTTTCACGCGAGTGTTTAATCCATTCATATTTAGTGTAGAACTGCTAAGGTAGAATTTATGTGTGTCAGTTTGCTATTTGTGTTCTATATGTCATGACTTTGTTTTGTTGTTCTTCCATTACTGCCTTATTTTGTGTTACACAGATGTTTTCTAGTCTACCACTTTAATTTTCTTACTGTTTCTTTTAGTATTTTGGGGGAATTATTTTCTTAATGGTTGCTACAGGGATTACAATTAACATCTTAATTTAAAATAGTGTAGTTCAAATTGATACTATTTCATTTCAGTATTAAAAACTTTACTGCTACTTAGCTCTGTTTTTTTCTTCCTCTTTTTTGCTATTATTGTCATGCAAATTGCATCTTTATACATTATAAATCCACCAACACACACAGTTTTATAATTATTGATTTACCAGTTTCTTTTTAAGTCATGTAGGACCAGGAAAGAACTAAAACTGAAAAAAACATTTATACTATCTTTTATATTTACCTGTGTCATTTATATTTACCTGTGTAGTTATTTTTATTGATGTTCTTTATTTCTTCTTGTGCATTTGGGTTGTTGTTTGGGGTCTTTTCATTTCAACCTGATAGACTGTCATTTTTTGTTTATCTGGTAATGTCTTAAATTCTCCTTTGTATTAGAAGGATAATTTTGTTAGATATATAATTCTTGGTTGACAGTCTTTTAATTTCAGGACTTTGAATATGCTATCCTGCTTCCACCTGACTGTCATAGTTTCTCATTAGAAATCAGATATTGACCTTTTTGAAGATCCCTTGTACACAATGAGTGGATTCTATATTATTGCTTTAAAGATTTTCTCTTAGTGTTCTGACAGTTTGGTTATTATGTATATAGGTTTGAATCTCTTTAAGTTCATCCAATGTGGAGTTTGTTGTGCTTGTTAAATATGTAGATTATTTTATATCAAATTTGTGAAGTTTGTACCCATTATTCTTCATATATCCTCTTTCTCCTTTCCTGGGACTCCCATTATATGTATGTTGATACATTGGTTTTGTAAGATGATCTCTTAGGCTCTGTTCATGTTTTTGTTGTTCTTTTTTCCTTCTGTTACTCAGACAGGTTAACATAGTTGACTCATTTCAAGTTTGCTGATTCTTTCTTGTCCTAGCTCAAATCTGCTATTGAACCTCTCTAGTGAACTTTTTATTTCAGCTATTATACTTTTTATCTTTAGAATTTCCATATAGTTCTTTTTTATATTTTCTGTCTCTTAGTTATTCTCTACTTGGTGAGATATTGTTCTCATACTTTAATTCTTTAGAAATTTCTTTTATATCTCTTAACATATTTATATGAGTAGATGTCAAGTCTTCATTGAGTTAGATCAATGTCTGGGCTTCCTTAAGGATAGTTTCTGTTGACTTATTTTGCCCACTGCATATGGACCATATTTTCTTGTTTCTTTACACATCTCATAATTTTTTGTTGAAACTGAACATTTTCAATAATATACTGTGATAACTCAGGAAGTCAGATTCTTTCCCCTATCTAGGTTTGTTATTGTTGCTCTGTATTGTTTTTGTTGCTCATTGTTGCTCTGACTTTCCTGAACTAATTCTTTAAAGTCTTTTTTTTTTTTTTTTTTTTTTTTTGAGACAGAGTCTCACTTTGTTGCCCAGGCTAGAGTGAGTGCCATGGCGTCAGCCTAGCTCACAGCAACCTCAAACTCCTGGCTCAAGCAATCCTCCTGCCTCAGCCTCCCAAGTAGCTGGGACTACAGGCATGCGCCACCATGCCCGGCTAATTTTTTGTATATATATTAGTTGGCCAATTAATTTCTTTCTATTTATAGTAGAGACGGGGTCTCGCTCTTGCTCAGGCTGGTTTCGAACTCCTGACCTCGAGCAATCCACCCGCCTCGGCCTCCCAGAGAGCTAGGATTACAGGCGTGAGCCACCGCGCCCGGCCCTAAAGTCTTTATTACTTGTATGTGGCCATTGAATTCTCTGCTTGGTTAGCTTAGTGGTCTGCTAATGATTGAACAGAGATTTTCTTAAATGCATTGAACCAGCAAATCTCTCAGCCTTTGCTGACTTGCTCTCAGTGTTTGAGGATATGCTTTAAGGGCTCTGACAGGTATTTTGCACCTGTCTTCCTTTTTTATTTCCCACTTGTTCAGAGCCTCAAGGTTAATCAGTGTTGAGTATCTTAGTGCTTTGAAAGTTTCCTGTGGACATCTCATTTCCAGTTTTTCCTTTTACATTTTTGGGTCAGCTTCTTTGCCTTGGTTGTTATTGTTGTCTCAGGCATCTGCTACATTAAATGATTGTCACTGATTAGTGACAAAGCTGATTAGTTTTGATCATAACCTCAGGGTATAAAAGCCTCTCACATAGCACAATCTCTTAAGTCAGGTCAAATAAAGACAAGGTCTGCCGTGAATTTCCAGGGATGTCCCAGGCAAGCCAAGTTGATAGTTCTCTGGGAATGGGGATTTGGGGGCAGCTGCAGATTTGTTCAGCTCTTTCCGATGACTGCCAGGCTGCTGGTTTTCAAACTACCATGATTGTGAGGCTGTTGGTTTTCACCTGCTGAATTGGATGTAGAAATAGGGCACAGCAAAATGGTGAAAAGTTTACTGTTATTACCAAGACTCAGCCGTTTTTCTTGAAGAAATGCTCTCCAGATTGTTGTAAGCCTTTGTTCAGCTTCCAGAGTTTTGAAAATGTTGATTTTTGACAAGTTTTGCTATTCTCTTTGCTTCTTTGGAGCCGCAGATTTTTGAGGGTCCTTACTCAGTCATTTTGAAGTCCTTCCCTCCAAACAGTCCTTCCCTGTTTGCTTTTATAATTGTAGCATTTTCTCTAATTTCTTAGAAGCATTAGTGATTTTATTTTATTTTTTTTAAGATACGGGGTTTCTTGCTCTGTTGGCCCAGGCTGGCCTCAGAACTCCTGAGCTCAGGTGATCCTGCCACCTTAGCCTTCTGACTAGCTGGGACTACAGGTGCATACCACTGTACCTGGCAAATAATGTGTTTTTAAAACTTTTCTTTTTTTTCCCCAAATTTCTTCTTCTTCCAGGTTGGGATTTTTGAGTATGTGTGTGTTTGTTTGTTTATTTTTTTGAGACAGGGTCTTGCTCTTTTGCCCCGGTTAGAATGCAGTGGTGTGATCATAGCTCACTGCAACTTCAAACTCCTGCACTCAAGCAAACCTTCTGCCTCAGCCTCTTGAGTAGCTGGGACTATAGGCAGGCACCACCATGCCCGGCTAATTTTTCTATATTTTGTAGAGGATGTAGTGGGGGGTCAGGGGAACTGTCTAGCTTTTGCTCTGGCTAGTTTTGAACTCTTGGCCTCAGGCATTCCTTCTGCCAGGATTACAGGTGTGAGCTGGCCTTTTTGTTTATTTTGATCCCTCTTTTTCATGTTAAAAGCTCTGAGTGTATAGGTAGAGCTGTGGTTGACTGTGAGATTGCTGTACATGAAATAAATATTTGTTTCTAGGAAATGATTTAAAATTTAAATTTTATAAATTTTTCTAGGCCAGGCGTGATGGCTCATGTCTGTAATCTAGCACTCTGGGAGGCCAAGGTGGGAGGATTGCTTGAAGTCAAGAGTTTGATACCAGCCTCATCAAGAGCAATACCCCTGTCTCTATTAAAAATAGAAAAAAATTAGTCAGCCAACTAGAAATAGAAAAAAAAAGTTAGCCAGGTGTGGTGGTACATGCCTATAGTCCCAACTACTCAGGAGACTAAGACAGGAGGATCACGTGATTCCAGGAGTTTGAGTTGCTGTGAGCTAGGCTGATGCCATGGCACTTTAGTACAGGTGACAGAGTGAGACCCCTTCTCATAATATTTTTTTTTTCTAGAAAGGAATTAATTTGTTCCAAATCTTATAGTAAAATAAATTCCAATTGAATTGAAGGTGAAATGTCAAAATTTAAATTCAGAAAATGTAGGTTAAAATGGTAGCTTTTTGTCAAACCAGTAAAGAAATTCATTTTAAATTGAGATCCAAAGATTTAAAATAAAAAAATTTGGCTTTAGAGGGATAATCATTAGTTGATATATTCGATGTCTTTGATTCTATGAAACTCACCCTTTTTGATTTGTGCAAATTGATAGTTCCCAAGAGAGGCATTTTATATTTCTGTGCTCAGACAAAAACCAGTCTTTCCATTTGTAAGGAATGTTTTGTTGGTGTTAGACTGTCTCTTGAGGTGCTAACCTGGGTAGGAGCTGTTATACCAGCATTATTGAGCAGAGAATGAGGGAGCTAGTAAGATAGGAATGTGAAAGCAAAGGGGATTCTGAATTAAGGTGTAACTACCAGTAATAGTGATCTTTATAATGCTCTCATTTAACAACTGAGTTCTCATACTCAGTTGTTCGGGCCTGCAAGGTTGTGGGTAATGTGGTCACAGTAAGTAGACCTTACCACTGATAAGGAATCTACACCCTCTGACACATTTGCCATTTATAGTGGTGAATAGTCTCCCAGGAATGGAAGAAATTCTTGCCCTCTTTCAGTTATTTCAGAAACAGCCAGACTAGAGGCATACTCAACCCTAATTTGCAAACTTACAGGCATGCCCACGTCAGAGGTGTGGTTGTGACACAATAAAGTGGCGCATTAGTCAGGACATGCCCTGGCAACCTGTGTAGTGATATTATTCATGAGCTTTTCAAGCCATTGGAGATCTTTATTACTTTTAAAAGGGAAGGTAATGGAAACATCATAAGAAATTGAGTCTAAGGCATCTTTCCCGACCTTTAATAACCACTGGATTTGAAAGTGAGTGATAGTTTTAGTCATATGTGGTCCTGAGATGGCAATTGAATTTTTATTCAGTACCAACTTTGATTATTGGTAGTGGCTACCTGGAGCAGTTTTGAGAAGGATTCTGAGGGAACATCTGGGCTTACTGGAAAGATGGCTTGAAAAGATTATTGATGTCTCCCATGGAATAGGGAGAGGTAGTGTATTAGGCTGGTTCATCCCTTTGATTTGCTGATGTGTGTTTTTGGCTTCCTTGTTCCTTAGTAGGTAAGCTCTGGAGGGTAGGAACTTTACACATTCAGTATCTAGCTAGCTTGTGCTAGGCACATAATGAGCATTCAAGTATTTGTTGAATGAATGAGCAAATGAATGGTCTAATACCAGAATGTGTGTGAAGTATCTAAAGTTTTCCAGAGTGAAGGTAGGGATGTGTTAGATTACATGTCTAATAACACAGTCGTGTAACTGTCTTGAGTGAGCATCTGCATGCCATGGTGCTTAATTAGCACAGAGAACCAAAAGAATATGGCTTCCATCTCTACCCCCAGGAAGCTTCCATTTTGTTTGGGAAGAAAAGACAAACATGTTTGCAATGATTAGAGCTTGTAGGACAGGATGGTGTGTTAGAAAGTGTTAAAATGTCCCCAAAATGTGTGGCATAGGTTTGAATGTAAAAATACATTGCTTTATAATCTCAACCTATACACTTATTCCAACATACCTTTGTTTTGCGTGGGAAAGCTTCTTTTTTCTTAACTTTTTTCTGCTAGGTAAGGTAACACTTCCTTCCCACCTTTTCCTCTCATTTTTGGTGTCACTAGGATGGAATATTTTGACTGGTTGAGGAATTCTACTTTAATTTAGATGCTAAGGTGAAATGATCCATTAATAGGAAATAAATGTAATGCAGACTTCTTTCAGCTGGAGATTACCCAGCCATGACATTTGTTTCTAGAGAAATTATTTATATAATTTTTGACTTAAGCGTAAGTCAGCATAAGCTTTTGTAATTTAGTACATTTTGAAAAGCTGTATCCTAAATAATTGACAGCTTATGCTTAGAAAGAATTAGGAGAAATATACAGTTTTCATAATGTATACATTTTATGTAGACTGGTCAGTTTAATATAATGTGAGAGAGCACGAGCTCTAGATTCTCACTGTCAGGGCTGAAATCTGTACCTCACCATGTCACCTTAAGAAAGGAATGGGGTCTTGATTTCCTTATCTGTAGAATGGGGGTGATACAAATCTTTCCTAAGGCTGTTAGTTTGATTGAATGAAATCTTTGAGATAGACCCATAGGCTTGTTCTTGATTTATGGTAAGTTGCTCAGTTATTGTTGGCTATTGTTAATGTTATTGATACTGTTTTTGTTTTTATTATTAGATGGTTTTGTATCATTGACTTTTTTGGGGTTTTTTTGGGGGGTTCAACCTCACATTCATGTTTTAATATAATTGGCTGTAAACCTTGATGGTTAATAGTTTATATGTATTTTTGCTTTCATACAGGTTGAATGTAATTTTTACAAAATTTGATGAAGTCCAGAAATCCGGGAACATGATCCAGTCTGCAAATGGTGAGTAGAAAAGCAATCACTATTTCTGCCTTTTCAGTTTTATGTCAGTAACACTTATGCTGTTTGTCAACAGGTGAATTAGTTATTTTAGTAAGGGTTTCTAGGTCTTAAAACTTAACCTCCGGCCGGGCATGGTGGTTCATACCTGTAGTCCTAGCGCTCTGGGAGGCCGAGGCGGGCAGATCATTTGAGCTCAGGAGTTCAAGACCAGCCTGAGCAAGAGCGAAACCCCCATCTCTACTGAAAAAATAGAAAGAAATTAGCTGGACAACTAGAAATATATAGAAAAAAGAAGCTGGGCATGGTCGTGCATGCCTATAGTCCCAGCTACTCAAGAGGCTGAGGCAATAGGATCACTTGAGCCCAGGAGTTGGGGGTTGCTGTGAGCTATGCTGACGCCATGGCACACTAGCCCAGGCAACAGAGTGAGACTCTGTCTCAAAAAAAAAAAAAATCTTAATATCCATTCACCCGCTTTCCCAGGCTAGAGTTATCATTTACTTTCTTTCATAACTTATATTGAATCCATTAACTAATCCTGTTGGCTTTACTTTTAAAACTGCATTCTGAATCTCAATAATTCTCATCATCACTGCTACTATCTTCCTAGTGCAAGCTGTCTTGCTATTTTACCTGGGCTCTGTGGTACCTCCTAACCAGTATCTTTTCTTCTCTTCTTTCCTCATGCCTGAAGTCAGTTTTTCACATAGCAACCGGACTTACCTTTTAGAATGCAAATCAGGTGATGTTAATCTTCATTTCCAAATCCTCCAAAGGCTTCTCGTCACACCGAGCCACATTCAGTGGCTTGCCATGGCCTACCGCGCTGCATCATCTGGCACCTACTACCATTCTGATGTCATTTCTGTTATTCTTTCTGAAAGTTCTATTTGCTCCTGCCCCATTGGCCTCCTTGCTGCTTTTGAACATTCCGAGCAACTCCTGTTTCAGGGCCTCTGTGCTTATGATTCCTTCTGCCTGACACATTTGTCCCCTGGGTATTATTATGGTCTTCTCCCTCACTCCACGCAGATCTCATTTCTATAGTATCACTTCATTACAGAGGCCACCCAAAATAGCACATCCAGGAACTCTCTGTGCCCTTACCCTGCTTGAGTTTTCTTCTTAGTGCTTATCACTACAAAATATTTGTTTACTCAGGAAGGCATGATCTTTATTTTATTTCCTTTATTTCCCATTATTTTATTCTCACTGAGCAGGAGCTCAGGGCCTTGAAGAATCCCTGGCATGTGGTAGGTGTGCAATAAATATTGTTGAATATGTGAATTGCAACCCATAGTTTCCAATTTCTGTATTCCTTTCACTATACTTAGTGATGATATTTGAGGACAAGTGGGTAATTCTGATTCCAGAAGGAGAGGAAAAGACAGGAGGGAATTAATGTGTGAATGAAAAGACATCAAAAAGTTAATTGCAAATAAGAACTTATTCCTAACTCTGTATACCTCACTCATTTAGGGATCTTAGATCATAGCCTTCAAATTTTGAGTATCTTGAGTTTGTAAAGAAAAGTTTTGAGTGCTTTTCCCCAAAGCGACTTGGTACATGAGGGCAGGGCAGGTGACAGAATGCAGGTCTGCTGTATACCTACCATCATTCCATTATTATTCCAAAGGAATTTTTCTTTAGATAGCATGTTTCCTATAAAATGCTTAATGTGATCTAAAAATGCTTTTATTAATCCTTCACTTTTTTGTATGACTGTAAAAACATAACAATATTAATAGAAAAAATATTTATCCTAATTCAGCTGTTACTGACAAAAATCATTTATTTTTCCATATTTTGTTATACTCCATTTTCCTTTAACTGTATAATTTGTATATAGTTTTAACCATAGTATAATTTTCTCTGTTTTACTCTGTACTTTCATATATACTTTTATATGTGCTTTAAAAAAAAGTGTCATTGGTAGAGATGTGACTGGAACTCTGGCATCTGAGTTATGTACTGGTGATGAGTGGGGTTAATGGGTGTCCATGGGCAGGTGTATGCAGGCAGTTAGTTACTGGACACATGCTTTTACTTTTGTTTGTGTGTATTTGTTTAAGAATTGTTAACACGAAGACAGAAACTTCTGGGCAAAGAAGTAGAAATAGTGGCAGAAAAGCAAGTTTGTTCTTCATGCACCAGTATTATAACTATGAAAAGGAATCTCATTATAGTGCTGGTTTTGGGAAGAAAGACTGTATCTATATTGCATTCCTTGCCTAGAAGAGTGTACATATACTCTATGGTAGCAGTCCCCAACCTTTTTGGCTAGAGGGACGGGTTTCATGAAAGGCAGTTTCTCCACAGACCTCAAGGGTGGGAGGCCATGGTTTCAACATGATTCAAGCACATTACATTTATTGTGCATTTTATTTCTATTATTAGTACATTTAATATGAGATATGAATATGGAAAATGAATTATGAAATATGAATCATTTCATAATGAAAGTAATTATACAACTCACCATAATGCAGAATCTAATGCCACTGCTGATCTGACAGGAGGCAGAGCTCAGACAGTGATGTGAGTGAAGGAGAAAAGATGAGGCTTTGCTCGCTTGCCTCTGTGGCCCAGAGGTTGGGGACCACAGCTCTGTGGGTTTCCTTAAATATGACAAATATGATTTAATCTGAAGAACACCAAAATTGTGTGGCACCGGGTTTTTCACTGCAGCCTTTTATTCTAAGTACCCAGGTGTAAATGTTGCCCCCAGGTTCTCTTAATTTTGTGTGTGTGTGTGTATCTGTGGGCTTAGTAGTAGGGTTGAAGATGAAAACAGTTCCTCTAGGCATCTATGTTAAAAATAGCAAACGGTAAGGAAGCCTTAACTCAAAATTTCTTGGAAGCCTATAATCTTTAGTGTATATGGGTATATAGATACACATGTATATATTGTCATTGTTAGAGCCAAAATATTCGTTTAAAGGAAAACGAGTAATATTTTATGAGTAAAAAATGAGTAAAATTTTATGCCTGTGCATAAAATTTTCAAATTCCTAACCCATTTATTTATAGTAACTTGGAGAGACCAGTAAGATCAAGATGTTCACTAGCTATCAAAAAACAAACTACCTGATTTCTTCCCTCCCCTCCCCTCCCCTCCCCTCCCCTCCCCTCCCCTCCCCTCCCCTCCCCTCCCCTCCCCTCCCCTCCCCTCCCCTCCCCTCCCCTCCCCTCCCCTCCCCTCCCCTCCTCCTCCTCCTCCTCCTCCTCCTCCTCCTCCTCCTCCTCCTCCTCCTCCTCCTCCTCCTCCTCCTCCTCCTCCTCCTCCTCCTCCTCCTCTTCCTCCTCCTCCCTCGTTCATCAACTCCTCTGAACTCTTCTGGACTGTTCTGTCTCCTTTAAATCCATCCACCCTCAACTTTCTCCATTTTGTTATAGAGCTTAGACCTTTCTGAACTAACCAACTAGTTCTAAGACTTTTTGTAAGGTCATTGGGATTTTTTACATTGACGATCATATTATCTGCAGATAGGAGCAGTTTCATCTCTTTCAGATCATTATGCCTTTAATTTCTTGCCTTATTGCACTGGCTAAGAACTTCCAGGATTATGTAATATAAGAGTGGTAAGACTGGACACCCTTCTTGTTCCCAGGTATTAACTGTGGTGTTAGTTGTAAGATTTTTGTAGATTTTTTTTTTTTAAATCCAGAAGAGATAGTTCTTAGCTATTCCTCTTTATCTGAGTTTTTATCATAAATAGGTATTGGGTTTTTTTTAAGCCATCAGCATATTTAAAAATTGAGATATATAATGATCTACTAAAATTATCACTTTTTAAAAGTGCATGATTTAGTGTTTTTTAAAAAATATATTCACAAAGTTTATAGCCATCGCTATTTAATTCTAAAATATTTTATCACCCCAAGAAAACCCATGTCCATTGAAACTCATTCCCTATTCCTTTCTCCCCCCAATCTTTGGCAATCTGCTTTCTGGCTTTGGATTTTCCTGCTCTGGAATTTTTTTTTTTTTTTTTTTTTTTGAGACAGAGTCTCACTTGTTGCCCAGGCTAGAGTGAGTGCCGTGGCGTCAGCCTAGCTCACAGCAACCTCAAACTCCTGGGCTCAAGCGATCCTCCTGCCTCAGCCTCCCGAGTAGCTGGGACTACAGGCATGCACCACCATGCCCGGCTAATTTTTTCTATATATATTAGTTGGCCAATTAATTTCTTTCTATTTATAGTAGAGACGGGGTCTCGCTCTTGCTCAGGCTGGTTTTGAACTCCTGACCTTGAGCAATCTGCCCGTCTCGGCCTCCCAGAGAGCTAGGATTACAGGTGTGAGCCACCGCGCCCGGCCTGCTCTGGAAATTTTATATAAATGGAATCACATTTATATAAATGTGGCTTCTTTCACTTAGCATAGTGTTTTCAAAGTTCGTTCATGCGGAAGTGGCTGCATCCTTTTGCATTCTCACCAGGAAGCATGTATGAGCATGCTGTTTCTGCATATCCTTACCAACAGTTGTTACTGTCTCTTTTTCATTGTTATCATCATAGTGGATACAAAGTGGTATCTCATTGTGGTTTTGATTTTCATTTCCCCAATGGGTCAGTATCGAGCATCTTTTTCATGTGCTTATTAGCCATTTATATACCTTCCTTGGAGAAACATCTGTTCAAATAAAATTTTTCTCCATTTTTAAATGGGGTTGTCTATTGTTGATTTAGAAGAATTCTTTATGTATGCTAAATACTAGAACCTTATCACATATATGATTTGCAAGTGTTTTCTCCTATTCTGTGGGTTTTCTTTTTACTTGATAGTGTCATTTGAAATAGAAAGTTTTTAATTTTGATGAAGTTTAATATATCTATTTTTTTTTCTTTTGTTGTTTGTGTTTTAGGTTTCATACCTAAGAAATTATTGCGTGTTTTTTTTTTACCAAAAGAACAAAAAGGAAAGAGACTGGCCTGATCTCCTTTCCTCTTTTTGGGCTGCATGTTTGTTGTCTCCTTCTTTTGTTTAATGTCTCCTACTTGGTCATTAAATTTTTAAAGTTTGATTGTAGGACTTTTCATTCCTAGGCAGCACTTTCTCCCTGACTGTTCTTATCCATGAATGTAATTTTATTTATTAACCATATCACATGTTTTCATCAGTGTTTTTCTTCTGTCCAGATCTTGCCATAGGGTTGGAATTATATGTGAAGCAGCTGCCTGTCTGACATTTCCTCTTGTATGAAACATGTATCTAAAACCAGATTTATATTCTACTTCTGGCTGAAAGATAAAACACAGAACAATAAATATAACCCCTACCATATCTTTTCTGTGCTTCCTATGTTTGTGACTGCTCCATTATCCGTCCTAGCATGTAAATTAAAACTTAGTTGTCATCTTTAATACCTCCCTTTCCTCATTTGTCATGTGTATTATCACTGATTCCTATGGATTTTAACTCACATATTTTTTGAATCCATCCACTTTTCTCCCTCTCTGGCACTCTCATCCAATTTACATTCTTTGCCTGCATTATTAAAATAGTCTGTGTATTTCTCTCCCTGCGTCCATTCTGGCCCCTCAGTTTATTGTCTTTTGTAGAATCTTGCCAAAATGAGAACTGTCCTTTTCTGCATGAAAACCACTATTGAAGCAAAAGAGACTCAGACTGCAAGATTTTCTGTTGTTCCCCTTTTTCTTCCTCCCAGAACAGTGTTAAATAGCGTTTGATATTGTCTGTACTGTCCTTTTGACATTAGCTTATGAAATTTTCATTTTTTAGAAATTTGAGCAGGTTGTACCTCAGCTTTCTTTGAGGTGGATGTACCCATAGCCAAACTTTATAGGCACACTGCGTGATGGCATCAAAGCAGGGAGGTCTTCTTACCTCCTTCCTGTTTAATTTCTTGGGAAATTTAAAAAATATTAATATATTAGATAGAATAGGATAATGTACCTTCATGTAGCTGTCTCCCAGCTTCAATACTGTTCGGGACATTGCTAATCTTATTTTATCTCTGCCCACCAGAAATGCTGGACTGTGGTGATGAGGAGCACTTGTAACCAGTTGCCTCATTTGAGTCAGGCTCAAAATGTGGGCATGTCCGTTTACATAATTGTTAGTAGAAATATTAAGATAGAAAATATTAGATAGAAAATGAGTATCAGTTCCTGAGTAGGTGTATTTTTCTTAGTGATTTCCCAAGCGCTGACCTCCTGAGAAAGTCCACACTGTTGTTATTGTCATCTTCTAAGGACATAGAAAAACAATCAAAATTTATAACTCCCATTTGTTTCCCAAGGGAAAGGAAAAAACATTAACATAATTACATTAATTACATGGTGATAATGGTGTGTGGGGGGACTTCAGTCCCACAGAGGGGTTTTGACTAAGGGTCTTTCATAACATCTCCATGTTGTACCTCCTGCCCTCATTATACATTTTGATTTATTTATTTTAAAATATTTTTATTACTTCCACATCTCTCTCAAGAAAAACACAAAATTCTTTCCAGGACCTACTGCAGCCATGCTCCATCCATCTGGCCCTGCAACCTCAGTCCCAACTGTGTAACCTCACTGCGGTCTCTGCCCTTTCTTGAGGGCAGATCACAGTTGCCTCTGTCTGTCCTTTTTACCCTTTTTTTAAAAGGTAGGTGATATTCCTTCTGTCTTCTTTTACTTAGCTAACTCCTACACGCCCTACTGAAATCAGCCTGGGTCAATGCCTCAGCCCTTTGGAGAGGAGCTGACCCCCCAAATGGTGTCAGATGCCCCTGTTAAGCATGGCCAAGCACCCCCTGCTTCACTGCTTAGATCTGTCACATTCGCAGGTTTACATTTGGTAATTATTTGACTAATATCTCTACTCTGGCATTGGACTGTAAGTCTCCTTTGCTCATTCTAGGATTTGGACATTTCACAGTCTGTCCTCTGTTCTTTGTCCCAGTGAGTTCTCTCTGATTGGTTCATTTGACAGGAACCAGCTTTTCATCTTTGTATGTTAGTAATCTCAAATGCATGTATGAATACTTTGAGTTTGATTTTGAGACAAGATCTTGCTCTGTCGCCCAGGCTGAAGTGTGGTGGCATCTCATAGCACACTGCAACCTTAAATTCTTGGGCTCAAGAGATCCTCCTGCCTCAGCCTCCTGAATAGCTGTGACTACAGGCATGTACTACCACGCCTGGCTAATTTTTCTATTTTTTTGTAGAGAAGGGGTCTGACAGTGTTGCCCAGGCTGGTCTTGAACTCCTGGCCTCAAGCCATGGGAGTGTTTCAGATGAGTTGGAGCTGAGGAAGAACTGAGTAAAACACAAGGAGCGACTGAATGGCATCATGGGGCTCATTTCTACATTCTAAATGGCCTTTCAGGCAGAGGTTCTGATCACTGGAAGGCTGCCTCATTTGATTAGAACTGTATGTTCACAAAGGTCCTTCTTAGAATGACCCAGAAGGTGTCTACTAAATGCTCTGTGTCTTTTAAGCTCCCATTTATAAAAATTTAGCAGCCTGTACTCAGCATAAGGACTTGACAACAAGTATGTGTTTCATGAGTGGTAACTGTGTTTGGCAAACAGTAGTTGTATTTCATTTTGCAGTGTGGGTGACGAAGTTCCTCAGTGTGGGCAAATGGAGACAAAATATCAAGGAGGAGCTAAAGGGGATTGCTTTGAAAACATGTGCCACCATCCTTTCTCCTTAGGAAAGGCTGCTCTAGCCTGCTCTGCCATTCTTTAGCTATGTGCCTTTGGGCAAATGACTTAACTCTTGTGAGCCATAGCTTACACCTCTGTAAAATGGAATGAATGCTCTATAGTGATGTGGAGAATAAATGAGATTGTGTGTAAAACTCTTAGCACAGCGCCTGGGACATTGTTAGTGCTCAGAATGGTAGGTTTCTCCTCCATCTGCTCTGTTTCAGTGATATATTCATTTTTTAAATGAAAAGAACATCATTTAGGAATAACTGTCATATTTTTTTAGATTTTCAGGTTATTTTAGCGTATGCACGTAAAATTTAATGTACACTTTCTTTAAATTGACAGTAATGCTCTTTTTAAAACTGTTTTACTGAATTATGCCCATACCATACAATTGCCCATTTCAAGTGGATAAGTCAGTTATTTTTAGTGTATTGACAGATACTTGCCACTCTTAATCCATTGATGGGCATTTGGATAGTTTCTACCTTTTGTCTATTGTAAATAGTGTCGCTTTAGACAATTACATACAAGTTTTTGTTTGAACACCTATTTTAATTCTAGTCTATACCTAGGAGTGAAATTACTGGTTGTGTAACTTATTTTGAGGAGCCACCAAACTATTTTCCATAGCAGCTGCACCATTTTATATTCTCACCAGCAATTTCCAAATACTGCACATCCTGGCAACATTTAATTATTTTTCGATTTTTGATTATAGTCATCCTAGTTGGTATGAAGTGATATTATCTCACTGTGGTTTTGATTTGCATTTCCCTAATGGCTAATGATGAGCATATTTTCCTGTGCTTATTGGCCATTTGTAGATCTACTTTGGAAAATTCCCTATTCAAGTTCTTTGCCCATTTAAAAATTGGGTTGTCTTTTTGTTGTTGAGCTATAAGAGTTCTTTATATCTTCTGGATAAGAATCTTACCAGATATATGATTTGCAAATATTTTTTCCCATTCTGTGGCTTATCTCTTCACTTTCTTCATTGTGTCTTTTGGTGTACACAAGTTTTACATTTTGATGAAGTACAGTTTATTTTTTTTTTCATTTGTTACTTGTGAACAATAATTCTCTTTTGAGTAAGAAATCAAAGCTGTGGATTTGAGCTAAGTTGGAAGAAAAATATTATAATGGAAATACTCTTAAGAATAAATGGGTTTCATCCTGGGTGGTATTTCTTGACATGTTCAAAATCATGTTGTTCTATTTTGTTTAATTAATATTTATATGAAACCCATAGACTTAATTTTTAAAAATGTAATAGAATTGTGACTAAAACAGCAATGAAAAAGGAGCCAAGTAGCAATTTGAAGTGGGCTTCCTGTCTGTAATAGAATACTTCATCTTTGTATGATTCCTTCTTGTTGCTAGGTTACCCAAAGACCTTTCAGCTTTGAGTGGCAAGAATATGAGAGTTAAAAATATATTGCTATATAGATGTTTCTTTTCCTTTTTTTCATCTCCATATAATTAGCAAACCCCTTGAAGCAAAAATTACAGTTTTTCCTTCCATGAGTTTCAAAAGCAAATTATTTGTAAGTTTTTTAGTTATGCAGATGTGCTTATGTTCATGGGAAAATTGGATTTTCAGAATGAAAGAGCCAGTAATTATGGACTAGTCAGTGGTTTTTGTCTGCAACCACTTAATGCTCTTTAATTGGATTTGATTGAAGTAAGGCCCATGGATATTAATTTGGTTAAAAATTGCACGTGCTTTTGAGTTTCTTTAGCAAAGCTAACATGTTTATGAGGAAAGATAGAAAGTGTCATGTTGGTTAACTCCATGATATTCCATAATAAATCTGTAGCTAAAGAAAAAGACAAGATATTTACTTGCTGATGAAACTGTAAATTAGGTAACAAATAATCACAAAATTATTGGCCCTTATACATAATGTATATAGGCTATCATTCTTCTGCCAGATGCATCCTGGCTTATGCTTTTGCACTAAAAAAAATTATAACTTGAGAAATGTTACACATGCAATGTCTATTTTGTTGGAAGTGAGAAATACCTGTGCAAGTCTGAAAAGAAATAGACCAATGACAGATTGTATTAGGTAAGATCTGAATTATTGCCTAGTGTAGCTAGGACAAAGCATTCATTTAAAAGTGAATCAGTTATTCTTTCTTTGTTAAGATGCCAAGCATTATTATCCATGTGTAGTCTTTAAAAGGTATGATTGTGAATAAGCGGATCAGGTGCCAATATTGGGTTCCCACCCTCTCTCCCTGCTTATTAGACTCTGCATATTACAAGGTTGGGAGTGTGGTTTAATATCTTAGGAAAGTGTTTCCATAGTCATGGATACAGGATAATGTGTTAAAAGGCTGGCAAATGTATTGAGCTGTGCTAAGGAGAAGATCACCTAAAATAGCCTGGAAGAGACTGTTTTTGATACCAGGTTTAGTAGCGTAAGCTGGAACAGACAGCTTATTTTATCTTCCATGTGGAAGTAAGATTGCTTTTTGATATTTTTCTAATTTCAGATTTATGTTAGGAATATTCTCTGTTTCTTGAGGGGAAAAAAAAATCAGATAGTTGGCTAAAAAAATTTTAAGACCAATATTAAAGAATACTGTCTTACATGAGTAAAGCCAGATGGAGAAGGCTCACCTTCCTTTACCCTTTTCTAAAAATTGTTGTTACATAGTCTAGGCTTTTATTTTGGAATAGGGTGGCAGTTGTCATTGGTGCTGGATCACACTGAAGAAGTCTTGTGGGTGGAGAGTTTGCTGATGCTTAAGTTGCTGTGAGTAGGTATAGCTTTCCGTGCAGTGTTTTTTTTTTTATTTGGTACCAGGAACACTGACAATCATGACCACTGGGAAAGGTAAGTTATTCTAATATATTCTGAAAAATGTTTATAATTATTGCTGCTTGACTAGGAAACAAATAAAATTCTAAAATATTTTATAATTGATTTGATAACTAAAAATCATGGGAAAATAATTGTTATGAATGTTATTTGCATTTAGGCAGGGAAAAATTATGAAACCTATCATATATTAACTTTAATGTTAATAGCCTTCTAGCACTAGAAGAGAGTAGGCGCAGTAAGCTGAGGTTAGCTATGTTTTCAGCAGCCTCTGTTTATTTCATGTGCTTTTAATTGTTCTCTGCTTTCTTATGTTCACAATATGTGACTTATGAAAATCTATTTTGTAATTACTAAGGCATTTGTTAATATGTCTAAGTTGTCTTGAAAGGAATCTATTGGCTAAAAATTTCTAAGTTTTCCTGACAATGTATGGAGGAAAAGCATATATAAACCATAGCAGTGTGAGGATGCCGGTTCTGTTTTAGGTCATTTTAAAATTTTTGTCCTCCTTTTTAAAGATTTGCATTTTAAAAATGCAACAGTGGAATGGAGAACTACAAAACTACAGTTTTTCCACAGAGGCTTTCCCCAGGTTTTGGCAGCATTGAAGAGATTTTTGAAAGAAAGACTCTGTGTGAACAAGGTTTGCATTTGAAGGTAGAGTGCAGTTGATGTGATGGGAACAATCTATATCACTTGTATTGCTTTCCTATGGGATGGGTTTGCTGGCAGGCTTTTAATTTATTGTCTCTTAAGGATACTTCCAAACCCTTCTACCGAAACAGGTATTATAGAGTCAAATTGTGCACAATAACAAGTCTTCCTTTATCTCCTGTTGTGGGAAAATGGGCATACATCCAGAACTTTTACTCTTTGTTATTTTGTATTGAATTGTTAATGGTGTGTATATTTATTTTCTTAAACTAAATTTGGTTAAGTTTGGCCAAAAATGGTCATATTAGAAGATGTCACATTCTGCTTCTAGTTTTAAATTAGGAATTTAAAGTATATTTGTATTTTTGAATTGAGAATTTAAAGTATACAATGAGAGTATTTCTTTGTATTTCATACCTAATTATAACATTTTATTTTCAGGTTAAACAGCTGTAGGAAATCAATACCTAGGCAGGAGAGTTAAATAATTCATGTTCTGAAGGGACCTATCTTTAGAGCCTTTCATTTGAAGATTTGAAAGTGTGTTATTTACAAGTAGCATTTGTCTTAAGTTGTTGTATTTTGGTTTGTTTTTTAAACAATAGGGCAAAATAATATGCAGGGTTTTGATTTTAAAGGCCATGGAGAAAGCCTTGTGAATCTCAGTTTAAAACAAAGACTGTTCTTTTGCTTGATTTTATTCTTATTTTTATTTATGTATTTTTTTCAAATTGCCTACTTCCTTAGTCACTGTTACCTGGAAATCGAGCTTAGAAGTCTAGGTAACTTTTACCCTAAAACTGCAGATGTGGTAGGAAACAAGGATTAAAAAAGTTGCTTCTTTTAGCAGTTGCATATTTGAATCGTTATCTATTCATGACTAATAAAGAAGCCATTAAAATATGCAAAATATAATACCAGCACTTTTCCCACTGTGTATAGAGTATTAGTATTTTTTAAGCATTTTTCTGCATATTTTTTGTTAGTTTTTGCTTTATGATCCTCACAGGAGGAGTACACAGGTCAGCTTTATACACAGATACCGAAGGTTTCAGGTTTTCTCTATAATTGGGTTAATGGCAGGACAGAGAGGAGAGCCCTGGACTTTGCCATCTTAGACCAGTTCTCCTTCCAGAAAGCCATCTTGCCAAGCTGAGTGCTTTGGAATCCCTCAGACCAAGTGTGAGTGCTGCCTCTGCATGAGTAGTGTGTCACCTAGGGCAGGCAACTTACCTGTCAGCCTTGGTTTCCTCATGTGAAAATTGGGGATGATAATCCCCATGCCACCATGAAGAATAAATGAAGTGGTGTGTGTAGATGGCTTGGCATGGAGCATTGGGCCTGGCATATACATTTCATCCTGTGTGTTAAGGGAGACACAATCCACTGTGGCAGCATTAGATGATCTCCTAGTGGGAGGTGAGGTTTAAAATAATATGGTTGATCTTTTTTGAATAGACATGGAAAGATCTCTTAAGAAAATAAGATTCAGAATCAGATGTATAAGATCTCTTAAAAAAAAAAAAAGATTGCCACCCAGTACCCAGATCTTGGTCTGTAATACCACCAGGGCTCCTTGGGGAATTCTAGGGCTGGAGCAAGAAGAGCCTGGTGCATCTTTTAGAGCTACAAAGTAAGGGAGTAATTGTAAAACAAAACAAAAAGCAGAACAAAACAACAATGAGGGTATGTCTGAGAGACTCAGGAGTCAACACCCAACACCCAACGCTAGGATACTTTAGGCAACAAAAATAAAGTGGTATTGGATTATAGCCCAGAGTATAAAATAAATATTCATGAGTCCATCTTGATAGAAATAAATGATTGAATGAACATATAAATGGAGGAGAAGAGACAAATCTCCCATGCAGAATTATTCCAAATCATTTATGTAAATGTTCCACAGTAAGGGAGGAGAGCATGACTTTCCACTCTGTAAGAGTGAGTGGCACCTAGTGACTTCTTACAGAGGCTACGGTATGGAAAGAGGGAAAAAGACTAACTTCATAGTGGAGAAATGTGACAAGCACCACCTCAGCCAGGTGTCAAGGTCAGCATCAACAATTGTTGATAGCAATTCTTGATAGGATGTGATGAGAACAGAATTTCCCTTTGTGAGCTTCCACAGAAAGCCCCATAAGTTCTGTCTAAACATGGCAGAAACCTCAGTCAAACCCAAAATGAAAGATATTCTGTAACCTACCTATGTCAAGGTCATCTAAAACAAGGGATGTCTGAGAAACTGTCACAACGTAGCACATTAACTCCTATGTGAGTTGTATTTAACTCATGCTAGTTTTGAGCCCAGGGCCTGGTGAAGTATATGTAACTCTCATGCCTCTTTACCTTGGGAGCCACGTGAACCATTCTTCAAGTTGCATGTAACTCACGTACAGAAAACAATAAAAAATAACAAATTTTTCATTAAATTAGAAAGGATCATTTTGTTTTTGAAGTTTTTATTCTATTTTTGTAATAAAACACCCTGACCTCAAGGAAAAAAAATTTTTTTCTAGTGTGGCAGTCAGTGTGCTAGAGGAGCCCAGGGAAACAGGATGACTAATTGTAATGTGGTATCCTGAATGGGGTCCTGGAGCAGATGAGGACATTAGGTAAAAATTAATGTATCAGTACTGATTTATTAAGTGTAACAAATGTCCCTTACTAATGTAAGATATTAGTATAGGGATACTGGGTGTGGGGAATATGGCAACTCCCTATACTCCTCTTTAGTGCTATTTCAAAATAAAAACTGTATTGAAAACAAAAACTGGAAAGAGGTAAGGGAATTGGGAAAGAAGTTTTTTATTCTTTTTGTTTTCTTCTGGTAAATAGCTGGGTTATTTAACCATATTTATACATGCATTAATTTTGTTCTTTGACAAAGGTTTAACAGTTTATCTGGGTGTTGGGTTATGTGCCTTAAATTTTTTTTTTAAATGTTCTGTGTATTTAAAACATCTAATGTCATTTGAAAAAAACAAAGATTGGTAGCATAGAAACCAGTAAGGATACTATTTCAGTAATAGAAATCCACCTCCAAAATGAGGGAGACCTGAATTAGGACAGTCTCGGTGGGACTGGAGAGGGCTTGAGGGTGAGAGCTGGTTCTGAGTGGCAGTGGCCACACCTAAAGCTTATTTGGGTGGGTGAGTTGGGGAAGGTGTGGTGGAGTATGGTAGGGGAGAAGGAAGAGTTAAGAGCAATTCTGTATTTTGGCCTGGGTGAATGGTAGTAGCACCAGTTGAAGTGGGAAACCTGGAGGGTGAGCAGGTTTTGAGGGTAGGTTGATTATAAGTGATTATAGTTTTGGACACTTGGACATAGAATTTTGTTTGTACGTGAGTTTGATTCAAGTGGGTTTGTATCTTGGAATAGAGATGGGGTTGCCATTCCAGGATTAAGAGTTATCAGCACATAGGTGTTTATTTTAAATTGTCATCTTATTTCTCTTAGTCGTCTTATGAAGAATATGGATATTTGCCCCTCTAGCTAAGAGAGTTCTTGAGAATGAGGTCATTAAAGCAGGGAGGGATGATTTGAAGGATTATTTGCACAAAGGGCAAATAGCCCTTGGCATATCTAAGTATGAGAGAACATTCTGGTAGGAAATCTTTTCCAAATTTGGTTCTGAGTTTTTCCAGCTGACTAGCTTTTGTGCCTATGTAGTGGTTGTCAAGAAGAATTGGGTCAGGATTGCTGCAGTGATAATTAAGATGACATTTCCAAAAGAGTGCAGGATGTAGATCTGATATCTGTGGGATTTGGGCTCTGACATTTATTAAGTATAATGCCCTTTCAGGCCGACTGCAAAGGTAAAATAAGTACCGTGGTCCAAAGGAGAAACAAACATTTAATTAGTGAAAGAATCCAGAGTGGTTCTTGGTAATATGACATTCAGACATCATCTAAGGTGTTGAAGTTTTAGTGGTTGACTCCTGAAAGTCCACTTTTAGTTTTTAGTCATCAGTGTAAACACTTTGTTCACATCAACAATGTTACTTAAAACTCTCTCCTTTTCCATTAAATAGTAAAAATGTAAGTCAGAATATGCTCATTTAAAATAAAGATCTGCACTGTACCTTTGGGATACTTTTGTGAGGGACAAGTGACAATTTTGATGCCCTACTATTCTCTATTACTAGAAAGAAGTCTGTGGTTATCATTGTTATTGTGATACTTATTGTTAATAGTCACCAGTTCTTATTCAGCACTGCCTGTGCTGTACCAGTGCCAATCCTTACAGCTGCCTTGTCCTTTCTTGTCCCAGGGGCTTCACACATTGTTCTCACTAGAATGCACTTCAGGTGACTCTTCACCAACACACACCCGCTCAGTTTCAGGTCATGGTGCAAAGGCTTCCTCAGGAATGCCTGTCCTGGACTTCTGCAGCCTCTAGGAGTTTGCTTTCTCAAGGCTCCTCATGCTGACTATGTGTCAGCTTTGTGAGAGGGAGGGCAGGAGCTGCTGTGTTCACCTCTGAATTGCTAGCAGCCAGCCCAGTGCCAGGCATAGGGTGGGCATTTAAAAAATTCCTCTCTGTACACAAAAGATATGTGAGCAGGGCATGGTGGCATGCATCTGTAGTCCCAGCTGCCTGGGAGGCTGAGACAGGAGGATCACTTGAGCCCAGGAGTTTAGGGCTGTAGTGTGCAAGTGTGCCATCATGGTGCCTGTGAACAGCTACAGCACTCCAGCCTCGATGACACATAGAGACCCATGTCTCTTAAAAAAGAAAAAGAAAGGTATGTGAAATGATCTCATTCTACAAATGAGAAGCAGGCTCGGAGAATTCAGTAACTTGTCTAAACCAGAAGTATTGCTAGGATTTTTGAAGTCTGGAGAGCTTCCTGAAATCTGTGTACTTTTCACCACTTACACATGCTGTCTTCCAAGGGTTAGGGTCAGATGGAGAAGATCAAACTCGAGTTATTATGTTATTTTCTCTTTGATAAATCTTAGTGGAACTGCCCATTATCTAATTGATTTTAGCCCACGTGCTAGAAATGTCAAATCCTTTATTCAGGATGAAGGAGTAGAGCTCTGAGGTCAAGAGGCTTTCGCTGGCCTGTCCCACATGATGGACATGCACACAGAAACTCTTCCAGGTTCCACCAAGACAGGAGCTGAGCCAGCCTTAGGTCCTCACTGTACTCCATGTGACTGTACTACCACCTGTGTATCGTGTCCCATTTGACATGGATGCCCAGTCAGTGAAAACAGATCTACCCAATGACCTTTGGAATTCAGAGAATTGATCGAGCAGGCCAGATGAAAGTTCTTATGACATCGTTAGGATGGGCTTTTTGGGTTCTTCTTGTACCAAGGTCAGGGCTGAGTAGATATATACATTCGATTTTTTAAAAAATGGGAAAACCATAATTTAAAGACTTTTTTTTCTATCTTAAAGCAATTTTTGGAGTCTTCACTTTACTTGAGTTTCTTTGTACAGTAATGAAAATAGCGTTTGAGTGTGACTTATTGTATTCAAGTATGTGCAGTTAGGTCAGGCTGTGATAAGCTGTGTGCAGAAGCTGATGGCCATGAGGCTTGACCCCCAGGGAAAACCCTTTTTCAAAGGGGAAAAGGAACCTTATCATAGGGCCCTTTTTCCTGCCCAAAGAGCAAGCCCCACCCTGCTGCTTAGTTGTTAAAGGCATTCTTTTGCTTCCTTGTTTGTAGCAAATTGGAGCCTTCCTCCTACCCTTTCTCCTACTCTTGAATTCTCTGTCCATGACATGCCTGAGAAATCATCACCCATGTAGATGAGGTTATGCCTTTGATCAAGTCCCTGAGCCTGATTTGGCCTTCCCTGAACCACCCTATCCAAAATGTCTCTCACCAGCCTCTGCCTTTCCCTTCCTCTGTTACAGAATACTCTTCTTTTCCTTCATGACCTTTATCACAGATTTGTGTTTGCAAATGTTATCCTACCTCTTTGTACTGACAGTTCCCTGTGGGTAGTTAGCACTGATGTTTTTGTTCATGCTGTATTCCCAGGACCTAGCAACCTGCCTGAAATGTAGATCCTCATGTGTTTTTTTAATGAATAGACAAAGGAAGGAGATAGTTATCTAAGTCAGGTGGCAATTAGTCTGACTATAAATTACCTTGGCTATTCTTTCTTCAGGTAAATTAATACTTTACTAATCAACTTAGAGCTTAAGAGTTGGTTCTCTTCTTGCTGTTCATTCCTTTCTCTTTTCATTCCTTTCTTTCCCCCTTTTCTCCTCTACCCCTCATGCCTGTGTCATGTTCTCTTATAACCCCCCTCCTGCCTTCACGGGGTCCATAATCTGCTGGAAGAGAATCCTAGCCTCTAGGATCAGAGCATATTTTTGAGCTGGATTGGAGGGTCTGTGATGGAGTCCAAAAGCCTTGCCTCTTATCTCTTTGTGCCGAGAAGTGCCCTGCATCCAGGGGTTTGTGCCCAAGAAGGCTGGCTTGGGTAGGCAGGACAGAGACGAGTGTGGGATGTCAGTGCTTATAAATGGGGTGTGAAATTTCTCTCATGTTGATCTTCTTTGGCATAAGTTGGGCAATGTGATTATTATGTGGGGAATTGGCTTGGGAGATGGGGATGCTGAGGGAAGCAGAAGGTCTCAGGGAGGAGGCCTCAGGGGTTGTCTGAGATGATGGAGATGTGGAGTGTGGGGGCACACTCACTTGACCTATTTGGGCTGGAGAATAAGCAATCAGTGATCAGCATGTGAGGACAGTTGTCAAATGAGTATTAATACTTTTAGTGATATGCCTGTAATTTAAAAATAACTCTTTAAGGCTATCCTGTACCTTATGTAGTGAAACTATACTTATCTGCACTTCCTCCCCCTAAAATACACATGCTTGCAACCTCCCATGATGTTGATGCCTCCCTAAGCTTTCCTTTGCCTTCTTCCTGTTTTTAGCTTACAGTTGTGTGGCCTGTTCATATGGCCATGCATCATAATATCTGGATAATTCTCTAGACAAATAACAGCAGAAAACCTGAGTATCATTTGCTGTTAGGTTTGTAAGGTACCCAAATGTAATTAAAAGAATTTTAGAAAGCTAAAGGAAGCAAGTTATTCTTGGTATATGTTAACTATTTGCTTTGTAATTATATAAATGGTTATAGCAGTGTGAACTCCAGGTGACTATTTGAGTAGGCTCAATACACAATGTGCTAAGGTGGTTGCAAACTTTTTTTAAGCATATTGTGCTATGGTTATCGAAAGGTCTTACTCTTATGAAAACCATCAACTATAATACGACTTTTAACTTTTCAAATTGTAGGACTGTAATTATTCAGATTTGAATTGTACCAAAGAAACAGACACATTAATAGTTGGATAAAATAAAATATATTGATATTTTACTTGATATATTTACTCAGATATTTACTAGGAAAGACCTTCAGATTCTTAAGGTAACTAATTTTTTCCTTCACTACAGTGGTTAATTATTTTTCAGAATCTCTTTTTATGCTATCCTGAGCTTTATTGAGCTATATTTCATGTGATTCCTTGTATACTTTTGTAATCATCAAGTTTCTATGGGGAGAAGCTTGAAAGGAGATAAACATTCTTGGTCAGAGAGTACAAGAGTCAATAGTGAAGTGATTTAAACTTTCTACCAGGCCCTGTGTGTGTGTGTGGGGGGGGGACTAAAGCAGGATGCCAGGATGAGTGAGGTCAGTCTTTTCTTGCAGAGGAGCTTTGGTATCTAGAAGAGGAAGATTCACACAGATAACCACTATTTCTGCCTCCTTTCTCCTCCTTCTCTTGCTCTGGCTGAATGAATCCTGTGTTAGGTGGTTAATGGAGGGGCGAGAGGACTGTCCCAGCTCTGCATAGCTAGCAGGCAGTAGAAGCAGGAGGGCCTCTTGGGGGGAAGGCTCTGTCTACTCTCCTCTTACCCTGGGCCTATCCTGGTCCTGGGCAGAGTTTAAGGCACTAATACATGTATGTCAGGAATGATGGTCCTTAACAAGATGTGAAGCCAGGCTTTCAGTCTGAGAGTTCTAGGGGTTGTTGCTGTGGAGGCAGCTCAGGTCCTCACAGCGCTCAGTGTCAAGGGACTGACACAGAAAGGATAGTTTATTCTCAACTTCCCTAACTCATCCCCTAGGGAGCTCTCTGATACTTTAGATATTAAAGTAGCTGTCTCTTTGTGTTCCTTTCCTTTGCTTTTTGGGTCTCAGGGTGATTATAGTCTTTCTGAGGTATGTTGAGATACTCTTCTTTAAGACTGATCTTAAATACCTTATTATTGCTGGATTAAGGCCGGTGCTCTGGCAATCTAGTGTTATTACACAAGCAATAAAGGATTACCTTGAGACCAAATCACAGTGCCCTGGACTTAAACTTTCAAGTTACAGGGAGGCCATGGAAGGCTTGGAGAAAATTTTAAGAATTGATGCCACTTATGGAAGCAGATTCCTAATTTAGCTTTTTTCTTTTCCTTACAAATGTCAAATTTCTTCTCTTCATTGTGACCCTGAGACAATTAGAGATCATTCCAAGGCTTCTTGATATAGAGTAAATGGATCCTTTCCCTTTGGAATCAGTTCTAAGGAAGGTGGTTTAACTAGGCCTTCCTGTGTGTCTCAATGTTCACACATTTCTTTCTGCTGTCTAACCTGAATGCCTTTTTTTTTTTTTTTTTTTTTGAGACAGAGTCTCGCTTTGTTGTCCAGGCTAGAGTGAGTGCCGTGGCGTCTAGCTCACAGCAACCTCAAACTCCTGGGCTTGAGTGATCCTTCTGCCTCAGCCTCCCGAGTAGCTGGGACTACAGGCATGCGCCACCATGCCCGGCTAATTTTTTATATATATATCAGTTGGCCAATTAATTTCTTTCTATTTATAGTAGAGACGGGGTCTCGCTCTTGCTCAGGCTGGTTTTGAACTCCTGACCTTGAGCAATCCGCCCGCCTCGGCCTCCCAAGAGCTAGGATTACAGGCGTGAGCCACAGCGCCCGGCCTGAATGCCTTTTTAAAATCTTTTTTTTTTGAGACAGAGCCTGGCTCTGTTGCCCCGTCTAGACTGCGTAGCATCATCATAGCTCACAGCAACCTCAAACTCCTGGGCTCAAGTGATCCTCCTGCATCAGCCTTCTGAGTAGCTGGGACTATAGGCACATGCCACCATACCTGGCTGATTTTTCTATTTTTATTAATAGTAGAGATGGGGTCTTACTCTTGCTTAGGCTGGTCGCAAACTCCTGAGCTGAAGCAATCCTCATGCCTTCACCTCTCAGAGGGCTAATATTACAAGCATGAGCCACTATGCTGGGCCTTAAAAGCATTTTTAAAGAAAATTCTATTCCTAATTCTTCACCTCCATAGACATAATTTTGAAGAGTTTGATTTTGTACTCAAAGAATAGCACAAATAATGAGTGTACATGGCTGCTATTTGTTGAATACTCTCTATTATATTCTATCTAATCAGTATGACATCCCTTTAACATAGTGCAGAGATTCTTTGGGTCGCAAGCCACCCAAGCCCCATTCCAAGTGGTGAAGTGAGAAGGGGAATGAATTGGCTCACATAACTGAGAAGTCTGGGGGTAGATCTCGCTGTCCTCATGGGAACACATTCCTGGCATTAGGCCTGGCATTAGGCCTCAGCCCTCACCACCTTTCAGTCTGCTTCCTTCTGCTTTGCTTCACTCTTAGGCAGGCACTGCCATTTGTTGGCTCCAGCAGCTCTGGGTTTGGATCTGCACAGCTCCAAGTGCAGAGAAAGGTTCCAGAATTTCTGTGGTGTGTGGGGAGAGCCTTGATGCTGTGCCCAGGCTCCCCCCAGTTTCAGTCCCTCCCTTGAGGCAGAAGTGTGGTCACTCTGAGAGTGAGTAGAGGAGGGTGGTTACCCAAGATCTGCTTGGAGCTGCCAGTAGAAGAAGGGGATTGATAATTGGATAGGTAGCACATGGGACAATATATCCCTCTAGGTAGACTGTATCTTCTCTTTTTCACTGACAAGGAAATTGAAGCCTGTCTGTTTTCATTTTCTTTTTAAACCTAGTCACAAGTTGGTCTTGATGAAGTGCAGCCTGTGAGTAATGTTGCCCCACCTTAGCACAGTCTCACTGCCCAGTGCATACTATGCATTTTTTCATCTGCAGAATTATCCCTGGGCTCCTCTGTTGTGAGCTATACCTGTGTCTCTCCTAAGCTTGCTCACAGTTAACTTACTCATAAATTGTAGAGCAGCAGCCAGGACATTTTCCATCTGACACCCAAACAGGAACTGCATCTTGGTCTGTACCTGCAGAAAGCTCTCAGCAGCTCCTACCCAGTGTGAACTTTGATCTCCCGACAGTGCTGCTATGGAACAGGCATTGGTATAAGTTTGCTTCAGGCCCTCATTTTTTTTTGTCTATATAGTTTTAGTTGGCCAATTAATTTCTTTCTATTTTTAGTAGAGACGGGGGTCTCACTCTTGATCAGGCTGGTTTCAAACTCCCGACCTTGAGCAATCCTCCCGCCTCGGCCTCCCAAAGTGCTAGGATTACAGGTGTGAGCCACCACACCTGGCCTAGGCCCTCATTACATTTTGTTTTCCTCTCCAATATCTGATGGTGTTTTCCTTGCCTGTCTTCCCCCAGTTTCTTCCCTTTTTAGCTTCAGTAAAACTGAAATGAATTTTTGAATTGTCATCCTGTCTGTGCTCTAGTTCTCTTTTCTCGCTTTATCTGTACCAGCTGTGTCATTGTTGAGATAGTCTTAAAATACCAGCCTAGCTTTCTGGCAGCAAGCTCTGGGCGGAAGGAATGGAACATAATCCCTCACTGTGCAGCTAGATTGTGTTTCAGGCTCACTGCTTTTGTGGTCGTGGATGGATGACTGGCGCCCAAGGGCAGAAGTAGCGCTTTCTTAGCACCCTCAGAGCTTCCATTTTGCCATTTCCATTTCAGTATTGAGAAAAATGCCAACATTTCCAGCCAGATTGAAAATTTTTATATCCCTTATGTTCTGACAAAAGCATTTCTTCATTTTGTAAACAGGGAAGAGGAGTTTTTGTTTCAGAATGTAGATTTTGAAGGATTTTTTTCACAGAGCAGTAGGACCAGTCCTGTTTAACACTGGTTCATATTGACTAGATTGGGGGAGGTACACATACCATACTCCCCATATCTTGTTGGAGGAAGGAAGGTAGAAACTTGGAAGAAAAACAGTCTTACTCAGCCATCCAATTCAGACAGTGTGGTTTGTATTTTTGTACCTTTCTATTTAGGCAACAGCCAAGTTTGGTTAAAATTAAAAACTAGGAGAAACAGATGAGTAAGAAATATAGTTTGGATAATGAGAAAGATAACTTTTTATAAGTCTTCTAGTATATGAATGTGGGGTATCTTTCCATTTATTAGGTTGTCTTTAATTTCTCTCAACCATGTTATTGTAGTTTTCAGTGTATATATCTTACATGCTTTTTGTTAAAGTTGTTAAGTATTTTATTTTTCTTGGTGCTGCTGTTAATTGAATTGTTTTCTTAATTTCATTTTTAGATTGTTCATTGCTGATCTATAGAAAATAAAATTGCTTTTTGTATTTGGTTTTATATCCTACAACCTCACTGACCTCATTTATTGGTTGTAATTTTTTTAGTGCATTCTGTAGAATTTTCTACCTACAGGATCATGTAAATGGAGGTAGTTTTAATAGTTTTTCTTATCCAATCTGGCTGCTTTTTTATTTCTTTTTCTGGTCTGATTGCCCTGGCTAGAACCTCTAATACAATGTTGGATAGAAGTAGTTAGAGTGGACATCTTGTCTTTTCTTGATCTTAGGGGGAAAGCATCTAGTCTTTTGCCATTAAATATGTTGTTGATGGTGTGTTTTTTGTTTTTGGTAGATGCCTTTATCAGGTTGAGGGAGTTTCCTTCTAATCTATGCTTATAGTATATTTAGCATGAAAGAGTTTTGTATATTATCACATGCTTTAACTTTATTTGGAGAACATGTTTTTGTCTTATGTTAATATGATGCATTAAATTAATTAGCTATTGTCAGTTAAACTGACATCATATGCCTAGAATAAATCACACTTGACCATCATAATTCTTTTTATATGTGCTGGATTTGGTTTACTAGTATTTTGTTGAAAATCTTTATGCCTGTATATTGATAAGAGATATTGATGATTCTGTGTTTAAGAAATTGTCTTAAGTAAATAATTTTCTTAAGAAGCAGACATATGTTATAAGGATTAAACAAAAGAAGGTACAGAAAGCACTTAGCACAGTGCCCAGCACAAAGTAAGTGGCCAGCTTATGCAAATTGCTTACTTTTTGAGTGGTGGTTGTTTAATGTCATGCCTCAAAGCATAGGATGAGTCAGACAGGCCTGGATTTCAATCCTAGCTCCCTCCACCTTCTTGTTTGCTGTGTGACTTTGGGCACATTATATCTGGATGCCTTCAGTTTGTTTCATCTTTAAGCCTAGAGTGGTAATAATACTTCTTTCAGGGTTGTCAGGGGTATTTAATGAGAATTTTCAAAACCAAACACAGGGCCTGGTACATAGTTACGTACTATGTGAATATTAATTCTTGTTAGTTTTAAACACATTGACTGCAGTGATATTATGAAGGTGAAAAATTAGACACAGTTGAACTGTCAATAGGTGATTGGTTAAATATAGTATATGTAAACAGTGTAATAGGTAGTCTTTAAAATGGATCACAGTAATATTGATATAAAAAATTTACTAAATGTTGGTAGTAGGCAAAAGAGCAGGTTTTGTGCACGTGTTTGTAAAATTGATGTTTATGAATGCATTAAAGTCTAGAAATGCATATATATCAAATTGTTAGCAGTTTAATTTTGGGAGCTTATGACTACTTATAGTAGAAGTTTGACTTTTAATTTTAAAATAGGCATATATTGTACTAGGAAAAGAAGAATAAACATTTCTGTCTAGGAGGAAAATAAGGATGCTTAAAAATATTTTAGGCTGTAATTGTGTTACCATCTTGATTTACTCTCAGTTATTTTTATAGCCTTGTTTGACTTATCATCTAATGAAACCTTGCGCATTTTTAGAAAGTAATAAAAGATTCTAAAAAAGATATAGGAAGAAAGGTTTGCATCCATTCACCACCTTTACCTTTTTTTATATGGACTACCAGAATTAAATATTTGAATGTCTGCTAGGTGTTGGCCTGGGCTCAATGAAGTGGTCCCTAGTCCAGGGACAGGGAAACAAAACATATCTGCAAACAGCTTATTCCAGGGTGAGATGGGGTAAATGACACATGCATGGTGTGTAGCACAGAAACTGGCATTGTCACCTCTTTTTGGACATAGCTAGGCAGGATCTCAGAGGAGCAAACAGTAGACTTAATTTTCAAGAATGCATAGGGATGTGTCAGCTAGACGGGACAAGACTTGCAGACAGCAGAAACAGCCTTCGCAAAAGGCTTGGAGCTGTGCAAAGTTCAAGAAGGGAGAAATTTGGGGATATTTATGAAATGCAGCCAGCCTTTGAGCTTATTATCCTGTCTCTGTGTAGCCTCCACTTGGGAATGCTAATTATATTCTAGTTACTAGGCTGCCACATTTCTTACTCCCTTGGAGGAGAATTTCAGTAACACGGAGTGGGTGAATCTGAAAGCCTATAAGGAATATCAGCTTCCACAGTGCTATAGTGAAGTGAAGAAAAAATGAGGCATTTCCTCCCCATTTGGCTTTTACTAGTCAAAGCCTGTCTCAGAAGAGAGAGGAAAAGCTTTGTGGTTTAGGTCCTGGCTTTCCTGGCAGATGGGCAACAAGCAGACATTTATTATTTCCTGTGACATTTTATTGGTCCTCAGAGATGAGTGTTTAAATTATCCAAAAGGACAATATGGCTGGTAATTCTAAGTTCCAGACACAAAATTTGAAGTCCATCTTTAGGCTGATTTCTCTGCCATTCCCCCTCCCAAACCTATAGTCCTAGTGGTATAAAATGGTCTTTCTGACCTATCTGTGGCTTGTTGCTTTCTGTCTTCCTCTCCCCAGCCCGATTTAGATTCTGTTCTGAGGCACATGGGTCTAAGTCTGCTAATGAGACTGGTTCTGACCTCCTGGTGCCAGCCCTTGGCCATTCCCCAGCATCTAGACCAGAATGGTAGACTTGTTCAGCTTCCAGAAGTCTGCTGTTTGCTTTTGAGTCCATGGATGACTGTGTTTGTACTCTCACCTTCTTATTTTTTCCAAAGATTCTCTCTCTGCTGTGTGTTAAAATCTCTTTTGTATCAATAGTTCTTTGTTGCAGGCTGTTTTGCCATTTTTCTCTTCACTATTTCTACTTACCTGGGTTGCCAGGAGTGAGGTGACTGAGGGTTATATAAAAATGAGTGTCACTCTGTAGAAATTTTGTGAATCATTCTTTCTTTTTTTTTTTTTTTAATTTTACACATCTGTCAACCTGTAGGATTGTGAATCATTCTTAAGTGTTTTATTTCAGCTATGTAAAAGGAAGGATGGATGGAGCTCAGGTGATTTTTTTTTTTTTAAAGGAGTAAACGAGGTGACAGTGGCTGGGAACAGAACACTCCAGTCAGCTACACCAGATTTCTACTGAGACTGTCAAAAGGGAGAAGTGGCCCTCAGATGGCAGTCCTTGCCGTGGTGGCTGAAGATAGAATTAATTATTTCTTTGGGTTTGGGGAGAACTTACCCTTTTGTAAGACCATTTTCTGTGTAACATATATTGTAGTATTGTGTGAAAGTGTTAAAATTGGTGTAGTGGCACAAGCTTGCCTAGTTAAAAATACTCATTTTCACACATTTTTGCCTTAGTTAAAGCTCAAGAAAAAGAGGTTATGTGCTAACAGATGTCTGTTTTGCTGAAAAGCCTAAAGAAAATGGGAATTTAAATGGCTAGTAGAGTTTAGTATGGATTGATTTAGTAGAGAAATACTAAAATATGTTAGAACCCAGGGCTTTGAGACTCCCTGTCCTGGATTATAACCATGATCTAGTTACATTTATTTGCCCAGTTTAAGGAATGACACATTCTGCATAAGAAAATTTCCCGGTTAACTGAAACTAGGTACCTTTCTGACAGTCAAGCCTCCTTTTTAATTTGATTTTAATTTCTGGGTGTCCAAAAAGTTAGGAAACATAGGCTAATAAGCTCATTTTAAAATAGTATGTTAAGTTTTCAAATAATAGTCTCAATTGATTTTTATCCTCCGAATACCTTTTCAGGTGAAGTCACTCTAAATTTAAAGCAGTCTATCTAGCTATTAATCTGGAAAATAAATATGCCATTTGTCCTATGTTTCCCTGAATTTCCAATTGAGATAGGAAATATGAATTACTTCGTTTGCTAATATACAGATCACTTGGAAAATAACTGAATCGTATATTGATGATACAGGGTTATTGCTGGGACAACCTGCTATTTGCTGTTAAATTGTATAGATGTGATTTGACTCCAGTACTGTTGTTGCATTCTAAGCAGTTTGGGTTTAGGGCTTTTTCTGTATGTGTGTTTGCTTTTCATAGTTTCTGTTTAGCTCTCAGGCTTTCAGCAGCCACTTTTTATTAACATCACTTTGCTTAATTCCTGCATCCTCATTCTCACTATCCCTGTAATTAGTTGCTTCTAATCTGCGTAGGAAATCTGATAAGTAAGCTTGTTAGATTTGTTTCCAATTGATAAGTAGAAACACTGAGTAGGAAGGACTTTTTGAGCTCATTTTTAAAAATCTTGCATTGGCTGTTTAGTGTGCCCTTTTCTCCTTCCCTTCCTTGGGAGCCGTTTCCATACAGATACTCAGTGAAAGCCGTTTCTGTACAGATCCTGAAGGTGCTTTCTCACTGCAGTTTCATTTAGAGTGCACTGTTTTATAACATCTTCAGTCAATTTGGGCAAGTAATAATTAACTTTTAACAATATATGCTCTTAGAGGACAGAAACAGAACCACTTCTATTTTGTTTGTGCCTTCCCTGTGTGTGCTTATCTGCCCTGCAGGTTTTTGTGTGGCATCTGGCGCAGCAGCATGTGTCACAATTGCGGTTTCTCTGGCCTCTGGGTCATTTTTTTGCCCTGCTTAGTGGAAGTTTACCCACACATACAAGGTCTAGAAGTTAGCACATTTCTGGAGCTCTCTTTCTGTGTAGCTTCCTTGTTGCTAAGCTCCGTTCTGTTATTTCTAGCACCCTTAGTCTCCCTGAACTCTGTTCTTTATTATCTCAACTTAACAAGGCTACCAGGTTTAATTTGGGTTCCTTTTCCTTATATTTGGTGGCCTGAAAATTGTCTCTAGGCAGAGGGTCGGGGTGATTGTGTAACTCACCTTGCTTCTTTCTCATCTTTCAGGGATCACAGTTCTGCACTGCCTATGTCTAATGTCTGCAAGTAGTTGTTAAATATATTATCTCAGGTTTTCTAGCTGTTTACTGCAAGAGGTTAAATCTGGTCCTTGCTATTTTATCATTGCTGCAAGCAAAAATTCCAGAAATTTCATTGGAATTGGTCCCTTGAAAATAATTCTTAGCAACTGAATACAATTCTAAATGGCATGCCTGCATATGTTAGAAGCCTGAAGTAAATAATTTACATGAGTCTTTGAGTGAAGCATACTAGTATCCTATGTCCCTCATTCATTTTTTTTGTTTGTGTTTGGAGACAGAGTCTCGCTTCGTTGTCCAGGCTAGAGTGAGTGCCGTGGCGTCAGCCTAGCTCACAGCATCTTCAAACTCCTGGGCTCAAGCAATCCTCCTGCCTCAGCCTCCCAAGTAGCTGGGACTACAGGCATGCACCACCATGCCCAGCTAATTTTTTCTATATATATTAGTTGGCCAATTAATTTCTTTCTATTTATAGTAGAGATGGGGTCTCGCTCTTGCTCAGGCTGGTTTCGAACTCCTGACCTCGAGCGATCCGCCTGCCTCAGCCTCCCAGAGTGCTAGGATTATAGGCGTGAGCCACCACACCCGGCCCTCATTCATTTTTTTAACCTTCCCACAGACTGAGACTGTTCCTGCCTTAAAGCAGAATAATGATTATGGTTTTTCAACATAATTGAATAATGACAGCACTCTTGGAGCTTCCCAAAGGACAGATAGGCTGAGCTCAGTCCTTGTCACTGCTAATGCTGGCATTGCTCAGTGGGTGACCTCTCCTTTGGATTGTTCTTGTTCTTTACATTAGACTTAAATTTTACTCTTGGGAAGACCCTTATGAACTTGCTCTGCAGTTCATGAATCACTTTCTGAATCCACATGGGAAGCCTGTGCTAACAGAACACTCACTGCACATCCGAATCAGTAAAATAAATTGATGTGTGAATTGAAAGAAGCATCTTGAAACACGTGGCAAGATAAGACAATCTGGGAGATTTAAAGGCATGTCGAATGAAAGAAGCTAATTTGCATAAGGACATGGATTTGTAAGGATGTTGTCACCCCACCCCCTAATCTTGCCCCTAAATAAACTAAGCCATGTAATTTGAAGTGCATTGCTGGTGCGTTTTAAGGAGTGCTGGGAGCATTGGGGTTCTGAGTAGATATAAGACTTAGCTGTTGATAGTTTAAGTTAAGAAGCATCCAGTTTAAGGAAAATAGGGTAGTGTTTGTATCTGTTTGTGGTTTATAATTATTTACCTCAGACCTACTGGTAAAGATTTAATGCTTTTTTTCAGAAGTCATGAATAATGCCAGGTATAGATGTTAGTCTTCCTTCCTTCCTTCCTCCCTTCCTCCCTTCCTCCCTTCCTCCCTTCCTCCCTTCCCCTTCCCCTTCCCCTTCTTTCTTTTTTCCTTTCCTTTTTCCCTTTCTTCTTTGTTTAGCCTCCTGGGTGATTTACACTTGCTACATAAGTCTTCGGTACTTGGTACATAAGCTTTAATTTCATGTTATTAAAATGTTGTTGATAAATATATTGATTTTTAAGAACACAAATAAATTTTTTCTTTTTAATTTTAAATGTAACTTTAAGAGTATTGATTCGATCCATGGCTGTTTAGAAAATTCAGAAGTTAATGAACTTATGAAAAAATATTCAACTTCACTAAAAGAAAAATACATCAAAGAAGCAGCATTATTTTCTTCTTCTTCTATGATGCATTTTCTTCACCTGCCAAATTGGTTGAAGTTTAAAAATTACACTGTTCAGTGTTGGCAAGGATGTGGCAAGATGGGTACTTGTTTGAAGTTCCAGGAAAAATGTACATTTACATAACCTTTCTGAAAATAAGTTTGGCACTATACATCAAGCACTTTTATACTCTTTGACTCAGTAGTATTGCTTCCAGGCATTTCTCTCTTAAAATTGTTTGACAGTCAAAAAATGAATGTAGGAAGGTGTTTGTTGCAATATTATTTCTAATGGGGTAGTATTAGAAACACCCCAAATATCTGCAGTGAGTGTTTCAGTTGGAACATTTTCCAATTATGAAGTACCATACAACTATTGTAGTGGTGTTTATGAAAAATATTTCATCACAAAGGATAAATTTTTACATATTTAAAGTAAGCAGTATTCCAAAATGATTCCAAGTCTCATCTTGGCTATTATTAAAATATGCCAGGCGGGGTCAGTGGCTCACACCTGCAACCCAGCACTTTGGGAGGCCGAGGTTGGAGGAGATCACTTCAGGCCAGGAGTTCAAGACCAGTCTGGGCAATGTAGGAAGACCCTGTCTCCACAAAAAATAAAAAATGATCCAGGTGTGGTGGCGCGCGCCTGTAGTCCCTGCAACTCAGAAATTGAGGCGGGAGGATTGCTTGAGCCCAAGAGTTTGAGGCTGCAGTGAGCTATGATGATACCACTGCACTCTAGCCTGGGTGACAGAGTGAGACCCTGTCTCTTAAAAAAAGAAAAAATGCATGAAAGAATAGTCAGAAATATTCCAAAATGTTAAAGTAAATGTTTCTAGGTGGTGGTTTATGAGAGATTATTGTCGTCGTCTTCATATTTTCTCTTTTCCAAAATTGGAGTGGGAAAGCATTCTGTGGATATGTGAAAGCAAGCATGATCTGGATTTACCGAGGGTTTCTAGACCCTAGAGAGGTACCTCAGATTCCAAAAGAGCTGGCAAATCATGTCATCTCTAAGACTAGTTGTTGTCTTACGTTCAGGTGAAAAAGTACTTTAAGAAAAACTCCATAATTTTTGTGCTTACTGTTTAGATAAAAATTTTGATGATGAAGATTCTGTGGATGGTAATAGACCTTCCTCTGCTAGTTCTACATCATCCAAGGCTCCGCCAAGCTCACGGAGAAATGTTGGAATGGGGACCACCCGCCGACTTGGATCATCTACTCTTGGATCCAAGTCTTCAGGTAAGTCCAAGCCCTGCGTGATTTCTGGGGTCAGCTGTGCCAGCTTTTCAAACCAGAGGTAAATCATGCCCCTCAGAAGGGATATAATCCCTGTATGCAACATGTTTCTGCTTGCTGTTCTTTAATTGAATCAGCACTGCTATGCCAACGCTAATAAACTGGTGGGATGTAAGTTTGAGCTGTGGTGTTGACCTTTGCCACATTCTGGCAAGGCAAAAACTGTAGGAGAGTGAAGCCAACTCACAGGAAAGCATGGATCAGAAATAAAGAGCGAGGGCTCACCCTGGTGGCATTATTTGGTAATCTGGATCCAGCTGTACCCGAAACCACCATGGAACTGGGAATAATCCAGAAGTTAGATTGTGTCTTCTGTCTTTAAAATATATTTTGTTCTTAAAAGTAACATTGTTCCTCGTGAGACCAGTATGGATGTTGAATTAAATAAATGGTGGGAGATTAGCTCTCTGAAGCTTTGATGATAGATTTACAAAGATTTCTTCCCCAAATCCCTCCATTCCCACCCTCCCAATCTAGACAACTTGTCATTATACAACACAACTCTTATTTTGGTATCAAATTTTAAATTTACGAGCCATGAAACCAAAGCTGAATGGCCTACATGAAAGCTGCACTGAGAATGAACATTATTAATAGAATGCTATCTCCTGGTGGTCTCTCCTGAATTCTGAACTGGCACTACAGTATTGGTATATAGACTAGCCCTGCTTGGCGCCACTACGCCTCCTGACCCCACAGAGTTGCTGTACTGCTGGCTGCCAAAAGTGAAATTCATGGCAGGGATGGCAGAAGAGAAGTGCTGTAAGAAGCAAACTTCTGTCTTCAGTTTGCTTTTAAAATATTTTAATTTTTTGTTATTGAGCTTAAATTCATGTAACATAAATTAACCATTTTAAAGAAAACATTTTTAATGTTTCATCTACCTTATAACATGTATCAGTATGTCATTCCTTTTAATGGCTGAATAATTGTTTTCATCCTTTTTCTTAATGTATTCTTGGGTAATTATCAGTTCTACAAACAAGACTTAGAAAATTTTTGCATAATCAAACCACTGCTTTCCTTCCCATCCCTCTCCAATACCCTTTCCAGAAAGGCCCCCCTCCCCAGTGTAGATTATGCAGAAATGTCAGCCTTGTCTTTCCTTTTGGCCCTGCTCTCATTCTTTTTCTATTTTGTTTAACACGATAGTCATGACTTTCATGTTTGACTCTTCCTTGTCAGATTTCTTGGGCTCAGGGACTATTGTTGGTTTTTTAGTCCTTTTAGGTATATGGGTACATGGTGCAGTGCTTTATGTATAGGATCCATTCAGGTCCTATCTGCTCAGTGGGATCCAATCCTTGTGCTAAAATAGGCACACAGCACCACATCAGTGGGTAGCTGTCATCCCTTTACAGTTAGCTTGTCAACACAGTGTTAGTATCTTCATCAAGAATGATGACATAACATTTACTGGTGCCTGGATTATCTTTAAAAGCCTTTTCTGTCTAGGCAGGCTATCAGGACCCCTAACGCCACATACATATCTGGGAAGATGCTCTTAGAAAAGTATTCAGACTAATCAATGTAAATCATTAATGTGGCTACAAGGATGACTGTAGATGCCAGGTTTTTTGTTTGTTTGTTTTTTTTTAAATATACCAATCTGCCCACTGAGGTAGACACCAATTTTGAAAGCCTTATTATGTAAAGAAAAATCTGATTAAAGCATCACCTGATTTTCATGCATAGAGTTCATATTAGCTAAAAGAGCTTTTTCCAAATAATAGCGGTTAACTTTTAAATATACAAGGTACCTTAGGATAACTTTGTAGAGGAAACTTGTAACTGATACTTAAATGAAAGATTGACGTAGTATCATGAATTCAAGAAAATGGAGATGTTTTGAAACTAATATAAAATTGAAATGAAACTGTTAAAATCCTTTAGAACTTTTTTTTTTTTCTTTTTTTTGAGACAGAGTCTCGCTTTGTTGTCCAGGCTAGAGTGAGTGCTGTGGCATCAGCCTAGCTCACAGCAACCTCACACTCCTGGGCTCGAGCGATCCTTCTGCCTCAGCCTCCCGAGTAGCTGGGACTACAGGCATGCGCCACCATGCCTGGCTAATTTTTTATATACATATCAGTTGGCCAATTAATTTATTTCTATTTATAGTAGAGATGGGGTCTCGCTCTTGCTCAGGCTGGTTTTGAACTCCTGACCTTGAGCAATCCGCCCACCTCGGCCTCCCAAGAGCTAGGATTACAGGCGTGAGCCACCGCGCCTGGCCCCTTTAGAACTTTTTAAATCTATTTCACAAATTTGTTTATACAGGATTCCCAATAATAATATAATCTAATTCCCCGAAGAATTAAATTTTATATATATTTATTAGAAATCTTTCAAAAGATTTGTATATTAATTAATACAACATAAAGGAAGCATGTAAGTCCTTTAAAACCTACACTCTGCCTGTTTAAACAAGTATTCTCTCTAAGTGACCTTAAGCTAATGTGTATAGCATGGTAGGATTACTGTACTTCAACTTAAAGCAGTAATGCTTGCCAATTTCATGACACTCCAAATTCATATGAAGCCTTTAAAAAAATAGTTCTAAATCTTCCAAAATGCAATTTTAATTATGTATTTTCAGACTTCTCCAATATACATTTTATACATTGTTGGTTGCCTTGTTTATATTTTAAAAATTAATCTTTTTTACAGCTGGAAAAGAAGGAGCTGGTGCTGTCGATGAAGAGGACTTTATTAAAGCATTTGATGATGTACCTGTAGTACAGGTGAATGAGGGTATTTGTGTATGATTAAAAACAGGGGCAGACTTATTCTTCAAATTTCATTTTTCAAATATGTCATATGTGGAGTTCTTTACTAGGTCAGGTAATTTTAACTATCAAGACTATAGGAACTCTGAGATACAGACTAGAAAATGTTGGGGCAAAAATCCAAGGACCAAGATGATCTTTCAGTAAGAACAGGAGAAATGTTGGTTGCTATAGTATTAAATTTGTGGGTCAGGTCACATAAAAGAGAAAGAAATAGACAATTAGGCTAAATGAAAGAATAAAGAAGCATATTTACTTAGGGCTTTTTCTTAGGAAAAATCAGTAACTTTGAAGGATTTTTGTACCTGAAAAGCTATAGAGAATGGTTTAATAAAAGCCTAGTTTATACCTTCTTTGATACTTCACTTTAAGTATTAAATACCTAACAGATAAAACAGATTATTTATAAAGCTTAGGATAGTCACACATTTTTTGACTACTCTGCTGCCAATTGGGGCTAATACTTTTTCTCAGCCTACATTGACTGTACTTTGGATTCCTTTATCACTTACTGTTCATTATATACAACTTTTCTTCCTACCTTGGTTGCCATATGTGTATAAAGCAGGTAACAAGCATCTTAGGCCCAGGTTCATCCTTAAGTATTTGACCTTCCAGCATGCATCATGATTGATTATACCCTGCCTGTTTTCTAAGTGAGATATAGGGATAAATGAGAATGTATATTTGAAAGTATTTAAAATTATAGTTATAATGTGATGTTATAAATAATACTGAGAGTAATACCCTATTTTCCACTAGACTTCTTTCTCTTTTGTACATGAAGTCATGTAAGTTTATAGTAAAGCTGTGTTTGAGGCAAAGTTATTCACATGTGGCAGGAAATCCAGTGGCTGCTCATTCACAGTGGGAAAGAAGCTCATTCCTAAGACATTTTTTAGATATTTTCTCATAGGTATTTCTTAAAAATGAGATAATTTATTTTACTATACTTATTAAATGCTCTTGACTAATGTAATTAAGAAGTAGTGTTTGTTTATTCTGCAAATGTTTTTTATATTGATTGTAAATTAATTTTGCTTACAGATTTATTCCAGCCGAGACCTTGAGGAATCCATAAACAAAATTAGGGAAATATTATCTGATGACAAGCATGATTGGGAGCAGAGAGTAAATGCTGTAAGTTATTGACTTCATGTGATTGCATTTTCATTAGATTTATTTACATATCTCAAATACTTTATTATGAAATTGGGAGATAGTGCTAATGAATTTTAAATAGTACATATTTTAAATATGAATTACATTTTATCCCTTTTTAGTTGAGTATCTCACTTCTTTTTTTATTTTTAAAACATACCAACTAAAACAAACAAAAAGCACCCACATCATACCGATATATATACCTTTATGTATCTCCTATTCTTTTAACAAAGACCTAATTGTAGAATGATGTGATGGCCTCCACACTTCCCTTACTAAAGATTTAATTCTGTGATGATTTGCTAGTAAAGCAGTGTTTTAATGGCATTTTTAGTGTCTATCCCTCAATATTCTTTTTTTTTTTTTTTTTTTTTTTTTGAGACAGAGTCTCACTTTTGTTGCCCAGACTAGAGTGAGTGCCGTGGCGTCAGCTTAGCTCACAGCAACCTCAAACTCCTGGGCTCAAGCGATCTTCCTGCCTCAGCCTCCCGAGTAGCTGGGACTACAGGCATGCACCACCATGCCCGGCTAATTTTTTGTATATATACTTTTAGTCGGTCAATTAATTTCTTTCTATTTTTAGTAGAGACGGGGTCTCGATCAGGCTGGTTTCGAACTCCCGACCTCGAGCAATCTGCCCGCCTCGGCCTCCCAGAGTGCTAGGATTACAGGCGTGAGCCACCGCGCCCGGCCTATCCCTCAATATTCTTTTCTTTCTTCAAATCACTTGCTAGAAAGTTGTGTCTCTTCTATTTTTTTTTTTATTTTTTTTTTGAGACAGAGTCTCGCTTTGTTGTCCAGGCTAGAGTGAGTGCCGTGGCGTCAGCCTAGCTCACAGCAACCTCACACTCCTGGGCTCGAGCGATCCTTCTGCCTCAGCCTCCCGAGTAGCTGGGACTACAGGCATGCGCCACCATGCCCGGCTAATTTTTTATATATATATATCAGTTGGCCAATTAATTTATTTCTATTTATAGTAGAGATGGGGTCTCGCTCTTGCTCAGGCTGGTTTTGAACTCCTGACCTTGAGCAATCCGCCCGCCGCCCGCCTCGGCCTCCCAAGAGCTAGGATTACAGGCGTGAGCCACCGCGCCCAGCCTATTTTTAAAAGTAGATTAAGGAAAAGTAGGCTGAACAATTGTGAGGATGGGTCTTATCTGAGGAAAGCTGTTTTACATTGGCCAGCAAGAAGAGAAATGATAAAATTGCTGTTGGGTAATGTTTCTAATTCAGACTAGTTAGTTAATGAATGATGCAGTAGGGGATAATATAGAAATACTGTAGGAATGCTTGATTTGATTCATTAAATAAGTGCTAAGTTGGAGTGGAGTGTGGAGGAAGGTAAGCTTGGAGGGGCTTTTTATAAGCCATAAGAACAGTTTTCAGTTATTTATCATTAGTATCAATAGATTCTATAAATACATTCAGATATTTTCAATTAAAGAAAACATTTTTTGTAGAAATTATATGTATCACAGATGCTGCATTTAAAAAATTATCTGGCTTTATTTGCATATATAGATTTGCTCATTGTATTAGCTAATATTTAACTGGCTGAATTGGGAAAACTTTCAGTTAATCTTCAGTGTTGATCTCTTTTATATTTGATGATTTCTATTGTTTCATCTTTTCTGTGTAAGAATTGTTTTGTATATCTCTGAATTTTCTGTATCCCATTAGCTAAAAAAGATTAGATCTTTACTTTTGGCTGGTGCTGCTGAGTATGATAACTTCTTTCAACATTTACGTCTTTTGGATGGAGCCTTTAAACTCTCTGCTAAGGATCTGCGGTCTCAGGTAGTGCGGGAGGCTTGTATCACTTTAGGGTAAGGACTTCAATGTTCCCTATTCTCAAACATACACCATAAAATAGTCTTACCATGGAGCTTCAAAGGCGGTTGCTTGAGCATGCGAGCTGGGTCTCTTTCATGTAACTTTTGACTACTCTCGAAGACCCATTCCAGTTAACACTTCTTTCACTACTTCTATAATATTTTCTGCCCAATTATGTAAAGTGTGACAGATTTTAAGTTTTATTTTATTCAGTGACATTGCTCTGAAGCCTCTATGTTAAACTGAAGCAGTTATTTAATAATATGGAAAAATGAAATTTTATAAAATTCTATTTCTCAAATTTTTCATTGACATTTGCTGGCAGGATATAGTATGATTATCAGAATGAGTTTTTTAGAAGAGTACTATAGTTATAAAATTAAGGACATGTGCTGCAGTAAAATTTTATTGTAGCTACACCTGTATCAGTGATCCAAGTTGAAACTTGTGTTAGAATGTATGTCAGAAAGTCAAAGAACCAGCAGCAATAAGGAGGCCTCGTAGCTGTTTAAAGTTTTGGCTGTAGTCAGATATTGAAGCCTGAATGTGTTAAAGATAAAAGGGCAGAAGAAAAAAAAGGCAAAGGGAGCTTTTTCAGATTTATATTTTATTAGTATATGGTCAATTTGTTTGTTTTTTACTTTTTACTGCTTTTACTGTTTTAGTTAGAAATGACTAAGAAAAAACTTTGGGGCTAATGACTATTTGCCGAGTGCTCTACATGCACATTAGAAATAGTTTTATCGTGTCTTATTTAGACCCTGTCCTTTATCCCTAGATAACTTTAAATGAAGGCTCTAAAATGTTAAGTGATTTATATGCTTTGCTGATTCAAAGAAATGTAACTACAGTCTAGTATCCATTTCTTATTGTAGGCATTTGTCATCAGTTCTGGGGAATAAGTTTGACCATGGAGCTGAAGCCATTATGCCAACTATCTTTAATTTAATTCCAAACAGTGCCAAAATTATGGCCACTTCTGGTGTTGTAGCTGTTAGGTTAATTATTCGGGTAAGTATGTTGTAGGACCATATGTAAAATAAGCAAATGGTAAATTTTGATAGTTGATAAGAAATATTACAGGCATTTAAAAAAAATATATAAGTAGTTTATTTGGGCCAAATTTGAGGACTGCAGCCTAAGAGTATAGATTTGAGTTTCCCTGAATGTATGCTCCCACATTTTTCATTAGAGTGATTATATACTGTTGGAATCATGTTGTACATACATTATCGTCTTTTCCCACATTTAGTTATAACATACAAGTTTTTATTATTAATCCATAATGTGAATTGTGGATGTGATGTAAAGTTACTGAGGTACTGATCATTGACTCACCAATGGTTTTAAATATTCGAACACCCATGTCTGCTTCTGAGTTTATATTCTATTCATGTCTCTCAGCTATTACTCTATTCTTCCCTCCTTAATCCTAGTCCTTGCATTTTAGGTATTTGTGCTTGTGGTTTTGCTATTCACCCAAAACTTTTATTTAATTAATTGTATATAAACACAGAAACAAAATGTTCTCTTTAGTTAAGTTTTCCAGGCACTTACTCATTTAAATTTAAATAATTATTCAAGTAATTTATGCACAAGTTTTCCACAAAACCTAATAGTTCACAAAGGTTTAAAATGAAAATTTTCCACATTACCTCCTCCCATCCCCCCCTTCACCCCCCTGCTCAGCCTTCAAGACGTTTTTCCCCAGAGACAACTCTTGAAACTTTGGAGCTTGATGGTGGTGTTGTTTAAAATCTATCCAGAATGTTTTTGATTATCGTAGGTTACTTTGTATTATTTTTAGTTCTTACTGTTCTTACTTGCACTGCCCAAATATTAAACCTGAAGTCATTTTTGGACATTTCCATTGAAGTAGTATCAAAGTATATTGGTCAACTTTTGAATTCACTCAGATTTCTATTGCTCAGATAATTTAGACTTCATACCAACCATTGTTTTAATTTTAGACTTACCATGTTTGTCTGCTCTTGACTCTAAATTTTCTAATGGCCTTTAGTAAATCTTGTGAAATTCTTTTTCCTTTTTAAACTCACTGACATTCTAATCTGGATATATATGTGCTATAAGTAGGGTAGTAAGGAAGTGACTCTCTTAGTTTTGTTTTGTTTTGTTTTGTTTAATATTTGCAAGTGTTCACTTCTGTTTTTTTTTTTCTTCACAGCACACACACATCCCTAGGCTAATACCTGTCATAACAAGCAACTGTACCTCTAAGTCTGTTGCAGTTAGAAGGTAAATTTTAAAGGGTTTCCTCATTACCTTTGAATTGTTTGAAAGTCAAAACAAATTCCAAATCTCCCTCCATGGATAAAATTTCATGTTTAAAATGTTTAATATTATTTAAGATCAATGCAATAAGTACCTTAGGGTTGAATAATCAATATCTAAGTACTTTGGAAAATGAATTTGTACAACTTCTATTTATGTTTCTGTGTGTATATTCGTGTGTATGTGTGTGAGAGATAAGCTGTTTATGTGTATGAGAGAAAGAGAGTTGAGTTTAGGGGGAGTGGTAGAAGGAGAAGGGTTGAGGACCCCCTGTATATTTTTCCTGATATAGTTCTCCTACCTGTGTCATTGGTCTGAGCCATTGACAGTGAAGGCAGTAATTGCATGCAGGAAAAAAAATATCATAAACAAATGGCAGTAATTTCATATTAACATAGGTAAGAGGAGGTATGTGTTCTTTCTGTCTTCTATGAGTGATTTCTAGAATTCTGAATCCTGACCAGTCACTTGCTTCTGCACAATTACAGGAGATACACCCAGAAGCTACTACAGGCAAATACAACCTAAGCAACTAGATAGGGCTTTGTTCCTAAGTCCCTGTCTTGTCATACATCCTGGTGAACTTGCCCTAAACTACATGTGAGGAACAAGGACTGTTCTTTTAGCTCAGATCTGTGATTCTTGACTGTTGGGTCATAGAGTCTTAAGAGTCTGTTAAAATCTATGGACCCTCCTCCCAGCAAAATACAAATACACAGAATAGTTTTGCGTAGGTTTTCAGGCATCTCATAGACAACACAAAAGCCTCTAAGTGGACCCTATCAGGAGCCTTGGTAGGGTAAATTAATGGCAGGCCTGGGCAGCCTCTTGGCCCCGTTCCCTCAGCTCCATGTCTTGATCTCAGCCCATTAAGAGAGGCCTTGACCCGAGGCTTAGAATCCAGCTGGCCTTAGCTGCCTGTTTGCCTCCTTTCTTGGGGTATCACGTTGGTCCTGCCAGGCTTCTACTGGTAAGGGACCTTTATAAGCACGAAGCAGCCCTGTGTTCATCTTTTTTTAAAAATTTATTTTGTTAATTGACCAGTAAAAATTGTATGTATTTATAGTGTACAGTGTTGATATATGTATACATTGTGGGATGGCTAAATCAAACCATTTAACAAACGTATTATCTCAAATAATTAATTATCAGGGTGAAAACACTTAAAATCTAGTCTCAGCAGTTTTCAGTTATACTACAATATGTTGTTATTAACTATAGTCACCATGATATGATTAGATCTCTTAAACTTCTTCCTCCTGTCTAACTAAATCTAGACTAGAAAGTGGCATGGGCAACAGGGTGGAAGAAGAATAAATATAGCCTAGATTGGGGAAGGTAAGGAATGAATGCAGTATAGTTTGGTGTCCTTTCCTTTGAGAAACCTTTTTGCCACCCCTGCCCCAGCTGCTGCCAGTGCCAGGACCAAGCTGTCTGGCTCTTGGCCCCTTGTACTCCTAGCACACGGCAACTATTTGTCTCTCTTTTTCTCTGGACTGTATCTTGGTTATCATTGTATCTCCAGCATATAGCGTAAGATAAGGGGCTGTTAAAGATTTATCGCTTGATTAGTTGTATGTATTAAAGGTTGTGAATTGGGAAGACCATGGAAAGGAAAGTCTGGTCATTGCTCTAGAGAAAAATTACCTTCTGATTTGTTTCCTTGAATGGGTTCTTAGGACTACTAAGACTTAATCCAACAAAAATAGGAACCCTGGATTTAGGAAAAGAAAATTTTAAAGAGGTGGGACCCAAAGTGGTGAGACAGTCCAAAGGAAATTAGACCGGAATCATTTTTGTGCACAAGTAAGACCAAGAAAAATCATAAAAGTGAACAGGCTTGGAAAGGAAGAATGTGGAAAGATCGAAGGGAGGAAGGCAGCTGAGTGGCTACAGAAAATGCATTCTCAGCACCAGCTTGGGCCTTTTTAGCGTGAAAATTTGAAGATGTTTTCTTTGCTTTTTTTATGTAAAGCATTCTCTGAAATTAGTGCAAAGACCTGATTCTGTAATGTACAATGATATTCTGTGCTTGTATGTATTCTGTATTAACATATTATTTAGGATAGCATAAAAACAAAGATAATGATAGGCCCTTTCAGTAATATTCCCATGAAGTTCAAGGTTGTGATTGGAAGGAAACTCTTAATCCTATCCCACTGTAGGTGCTTAATTACTTTCATCTACTTTAGTTTTCAGTCATTTCTGATTCCTTCTTCAAGTTCCATTTTTCTAACCATAAAAATTAAAGGAAACTTACCAATTATAAAAAGTAGTGTTCGGTCACTTAAGAAGAAAGAAGATGTCTCATTTTCACTAACATATGTAAGTTATTTATTTCTTTCTTGACACTTTTCAGGCGCTGTTTTGAATTTTTAGATTTGCTTTTACAAGAGTGGCAGACACATTCACTGGAACGGTGAGCATCTGACTTAAAATTGTTTTTTCCTCTGAACAGAACTGAGAGTAAATGCCTCAGTGAGTGGTCCAACTTGCTTTCTATAAGACATGAAGAAATCTAAGCATTTGTTTGTATGACTGCTCTGTTATTTGACTGATGTAAGCCACATAATATTGGCTTTTAGTGAGTTTTGCTGGTTGAAATGTTGGTGTGCCCAGAGATGTGGGCACATGTGCAGTTAGACAACTACAAAGTCAGGACTAACTCTTTATTGACTCTGACCTTGCTGCTTAGTGTTCCAGTTCATTCCAATGAGGTAAATGTTTAAAGCTGCTCTTAGTAGGAAGGATGTAACTTGTAGATCCTTAAAGGAATTTCACTCATTTTAAAGTTTTTGGCCAAGCGTGATAGCACACACCTGTAATCCTAGCACTCTGGGAAGCCAAGACAGGAGGATTGCTTGAGCTCAGGAGTTCAAGACCAGCCTGAGCAAGAGCAAGATGCCGTCTCTACTAAAAACAAAAAAATGTTAGCTGGGCAACTAAAAATAGAAAAAATTAGCCAGGTATGGTAGTGTACACCTGTAGTCCCAGCTACTTGGGAAGCTGAGGCAGGAGGATTGCCTAAGCCTGAGAGTTTGAGGTTGCTGCGGGCTAGGGTGATGCCACGGCACTGTAGCCCAGGCAGCAGAGCAAGACTCTGTCAATCAGTCAGTCAATTAATAAATGAGAGATTAAAAAAAAATGAAAGCTTTTTTTTTTCCTCCCTCTATATTTAATGTAGATATCCTACTTAATACTAAGATGATTATCTCACAATTTTCATAGAAACTAGTTCTGACTATTGAAAAATAGGATTTTGTTGTTTGGGTTCGTAAAAGATTGGGCTAAATAAGCATAATGGAGGTGGGGGTGGAAATCAGCTGTTATTTAAAATGTCTCAAGAGAGAGTAGGCTATCAGGGTCCTTAGGCGAGGCTGGGTTGGGGATGGGCTAGGGTCTTGGCACAGGATTGGAAGTTAAGGACCTGCAGGATGGTTCTGCTTTGCCCAGCTGCCTATTAATTGTCCAGCCTTGGCACCAAGGCTCTTAAGTTTCACATTGCCATTTTGAAGTTATTTCTCACATGTGAATTCATCTGTATAAAACCATACATTTATGATTGTTACTCTTTTTTTTTTTATAAATATCTAGACACATATCAGTATTAGCTGAAACGATAAAGAAGGGAATACATGATGCCGATTCAGAAGCAAGGATAGAAGCCAGAAAGTAAGTTTTTATTACACACCATTTTTTTTCATCAATTACTTTTCTGTTTTACATGCATCATAGGGACTGACTTATTTAAAACCCATTAAGTTAATTGAACATATTTTATTAATGATGACTTTTAAATATGACCCCAAAAGGTCATGGAATATTTCTCTGTTTTTTTGTTTAGAAGATTCACTGAGTGATATTATCTGAATATAAACAGGACTAAGGTAGACAACGGAACATTCACTTTTAAATTTATGAGAAATTATCACATAGATCAGAAATGACTTGTATGCATACTCAAAGTTTTATTTATTTAATTATTTATTTACTAATTAAATACTGTTAAAAGGCATGTCATCATCCAAATCTACCTTATAGATTTATCATGAAAAACCAGGGTCACAGTGAAATTTCTCCCTGTGTTCTCATCTTTGCATGCATTAGGTGGTTGTTCGGTGAGTGTGAATCGCAATAAGGGGAGTCGGATTGTCACAGTGATAACTTGCTGTTTCTGTCTTGCAATTGAGGTGCTTTTGCCACGAGGACTAGGTGTGTTCAGTCATGTGGCCACGGTCCCTATATGCAGTACCCACCTCTCTAGGAATGATTTTGCCACTGCCACTGTAAATACCAGAAGTTTCTTATTAAGATTTAATGTCTCTTGAACAGTGTATAGATAACTACTGCCTGTTTTGCATCTGTGGCTGTTTTTTCTATACTCTCATAATTGACCAGCTCTTCTAATTGACACAAGCTAAAATATAATCTTACTAACCTGCAACACATGGTTTTCCTTAGCTGTATTAATACATACTTAATTGCTCTGACTGCTCTCGCAGTTAAGTTATATTTCTCTGAGACCAAGTTTCTGAGCTTATTATAACTCTGAAGCATTTGCTACAATCTCATCTTGGGTAGTTCTTAACAAAATAATTAATAGCTGCTAAAACTATTTAGGGATGAATTTGTTAATGATCTACTTAGTCTGTTTTTATCCTTGTATTGCATCCCTCCCGCCCCCCATTTTTCCTAGTTCTTTAATCATAACATAATATAGATTTCAAGTAGCTCTGAACATTTTTTCATTTTTCTTCTGTACATGCTACCTAAGGCAATTTAAATACTTCAAATCACAGAATGTCAAATTGCATTTATAAAAGCTACACATTAATGAACCCATCCTGTGTTCTAGGCATAGTTCTAGATGTTTTAGCTCCAACTTTCCTAAAGTAACTCAGTCTTGCAAGTTAGACCCTTTAATTTCCATTTTATAAATGAGGCTATGGTTCAGAGAAGTTGAATAACTTGGCCAGTGTGGAAAGCCAGTAAATGGTGAGGCCAGGATTCACCCGAGGCCTCCTTTGTTCACCTTCTCCTCTTTGTACCATGCTGCAACTATTACCAGGTAAACAGGATTCTACGTCTCAGGTATTATCTTGTGTACTCCAGAGTTTAGCGAAGGGCCTGTTAAGATCCTCGGACTAGACCAGGAATTTGTGTGTTTTCTCTAGATGTTATTGGGGTTTCCACAGTCACTTCAGCAGAGAAGCAGAGCATTTGTACCACACCTTGGAGTCGTCCTACCAGAAAGCCCTGCAGTCCCATCTGAAGAACTCAGACAGCATAGTGTCTCTGCCTCAGTCCGACCGCTCGTCCTCTAGCTCTCAAGAGAGTCTGAAGTAAGGAATTCAGCTTGCTTGTCATTAGTGTGAGAGTTTGTGTTTAAACGTTTGTCACCTGGAAACACAGATTACAGCTATGTTTGTATGTGAACATGCCTGTTAAAATTCCCCCTTCAGGTAGAATCTAGTAATAGAAGATGCTATGGGGAATGGTAAGATATAGGTGGCCTTGGTCTCTGCAACAGTATTTGTCAGTCAAATTTATATGTCAGTCCTAGAATACAGTTTTAGAATAACATAAGTGAATTATGGAATAGCATGAAGTATACACGCCACTGCTTCCTAGAGTCTTCTAAGAGGATTTAAGTATGAACCTAAAGGCAAGTTTGGAGATGGAGGGCGTTCAAAATCTAGGACTTAATATATCATCATCTTCACTCTGTATTTCTACTTTCTGTCTCAGTTACAGTTTTGGGCTCTATGATTGAAAGGTAGTCTAAAATATATTGCTAAAACTTTGTTGGAAATAGAGGTTTATAAAATTGTGGTTCATATTGTCTGACAAATTCTGAAAACTCTGAAATAATTCTTCATTATCATACTTTCCCATTGTGGTTTGTACTTGTGTTAGTGTCCATAAAGTACACATTTGATAATAAACACATGTATACCTCCATTTTCAGTCGGCCACTCTCTGCCAAAAGAAGTCCTACCGGAAGTACCACATCTAGAGGTAAGTCCAGGCGTCCTCAAACTATAGCCGGCAGGCCACATGCGGGTGTTTTTGCCTATTTGTTTTTTTACTTCAAAATAAGATATGTGCAGTATGCATAGGAATTTGTTTATAGTTTTTTTTAAACTATAGTCTGGCCCTCTAATGGTCTGAGGGACAGTGAACTGGCCCCCTGTTTAAAAAGTTTGAGGATCCCTGGGTAAGACTAACAGCTGCTGAGAAGGCAGCCCGTGGGAGGCCTGTCTCAGCCTCTGTGCCCTCAGCTTCTTCCCAGGCTTGAAGGGTGTGCCGGCTCTGCCTCTCCTCAGCATAGCTCCACTTTGCTAGGGCCAGTTGCCACTGAGGACATTGTCAGGGTGACTTAGGCAGGCAGGAATGAAGCCCTGTGACCTTTGCTCCCCACCTCCCTCCAGCATGTTGATACTGCCACAAATTATGCTGCTCCTTTCTCTGATCCCTTGGTAAGAGAGTAAAGACAGCTTGTGATGTTCTGAGCGGCAACAGCAGCTTGGTGGCTGTTAGAGGTGGGAGAGGAGCGTGTTCTCTGAAAGGGGGCAGGGACCTTAGTAAGAGCGCACTGCACAGTTATGTCACCTTGTGAGGGGAATGGCCAGACAGCAACATTTTTTTTGTTATTTCACTTCTTTTCGTAATAACCAGGAGTTTGGTCCATTTCTTTTGGGTTTATTGTCTTTGAGTATATGAAAAAAATTGTAATGGATACTTTATAGTTGAGGCCACTTTTAGTTTTCCTCAGCATTGCCTAAACTCTGTCTTTAGTGACCAGGAGAAACTGTTGGTCAGTCTGTGTGCTCCAGCATTTGTTAAAACTTGATACTTGTTTTGAAGAAAAGCAAAACAATATCAGGTTTTAACAATATGTGTTTAAAATTCTATGTAGTCCTTACTAATGTTTCCTCCTCCACTGCTAAAGCTTCCACAGTTAGTACCAAATCTGTGTCAACAACTGGGTCCCTCCAGCGGTCTCGAAGTGATATTGACGTGAACGCAGCTGCCAGTGCCAAATCAAAAGTCTCCTCGTCTTCAGGCGGGACACCTTTCAGCTCTGCCGCAGCTTTGCCTCCAGGGTCGTATGCATCCTTAGGTAACCATAATGCGCATCACCTTTTCCCTACTGTTCTGCTGTTTGAGATAACTCGTACCTCTTAGCAAACTTCAAAAACCCATAATTGAAATCCTCACTGTTACAAGGCTGATATTTAAGTGTGAATAATTTTGTGTACTTATTGCTGGTTAACAGCCACCTTTTTTGAGTAGTCCTTTTCTCTGGAGCATCATCCTTTTTAGTGATGAATAAGTACATTCATGCTCACAGGGTATGTGACGCTGAGCACGTCCTTCCCCCAGCTCACTTCGTCTTCCTTGGTGGCCAGCCCAGCCCAGCCCGTACCTAAGCTGTCTCCCGTATTACAAAAGCTGGGTTTTCTCCCCTCCTGACACTGGGGGAAGCATAGCCAGAAGGGTTCAGTGAGGGATTCATCAAAGATAGTTGTTGTCGTTAGGTGTTTCTCAATTTGAGAATATAACTAGAATGGAGGGAAATGGGGTTGGGGTTGGAGAAGGGATGCCAGGAGAACTTCACAGGAATGTGATGGCTCCTTAGCCAACATAACCACATCTGTACAAAAGTGTGTTGTCCTTCCACGTGTCATCTTAGGAGGAGCATGCCCTTATTCTCATGATTGCCCAAAAGAGGTTTTTAAAAATTATTTTTAAAAATTTTAATATCTGGTAGATGAGTCACTCATTTTTTCAGCAGACACTTAACACCTACTGTGTGTAAGGCGGATAGTTTAGTCATTCAAAGGCAAAATCTAGGGACTTAACTGAGTTGTTTCTCTTTTGCATTTTAAGGAAATGAATAAAATTTAAACTTCATGAAATACTGAGATTAAGTTACTTGTGTGGCTTACAGATGAAATCCAAGTCAATTCTAAAAGTAATGTTCTGAAAATATTTGGGCATTGGAAGCACTGTTGAGTGAACAGCATTGCACTGTGATGATTCCTGGGTTTGCCGTTCATTAGCCCTGTGACTTTGAACAGACCATGGAATCTTTTCATTTCTTTTCTTTACCCATAAATTACTTGTAATAATAGTTACCTAGGCCGGGCGCGGTAGCTCACGCCTGTAATCGTAACACTCTGGGAGGCTGAGGCAGGTGAATCGAGCCCAGGAGGTCAAGGTTGCTGTGAGCTAGGCTGATGCCATGGCACTCTAGCCCCAGGTGACCGAGTGAGACTCCATCTCGAAAAAAAAAAATAGCCACCTAAGTGGAATTATATAAAGGTTCTTTATAAATTGTTGTCCTGTAAGGTGGAAAAAAGTGTGATGTGATGGGAACATTGTTAATTTGAAAGATATATGTGCTGGAACATTTGTTGCGTCAGTTTTGTTTTCTCTTTGTAAGTAGCTCATGCACACACACATTTGAAGAAACTCAGTAAGAACTCTTTTTTTATTGTTTTAACTATTGCATCATTGTGTAGGAGTTAGGATATGTTGCTATGTAATCATTGAGCAATGGAGAGGTAATAACTATTCCCTCTTATGGTGAATTAGTTCTATTAATTTTAGTTCAATTTTTAAGTATTTACCTGTGTTTTAATACATTTGATCCACCTTTAATGGATTTACAGTTAGTATTTTTTTCATTGCTGAAAAATGTGAATAAAAACCAACCTTTAGAGTACTTAGTATTCTTAACATTTCTGTGCATATTTTGGGTGTTTGAATATGGACCATGTGTAATTTCCCCCATTGCTAGTAAAAGCCACCAGGCCTTTGGGTCTGATGATATAGAAATGTCCCTTAAGAAGCACTGATAAGTTTTCAGCCCAATACTGCCTCTTCAAAGAACAAGACTAGAGTATTCAGATTCTTTTACCATTGCCTGAGAATTCTACCTCTCTATGTTTTATGTCCCTAAATTAAAAAAAAAAAAAAACCAAAAAATATGAAATATAATCCTACTGAGAATTTGTTATAATTGCTACTGAGGCTTATACATGACATCTTTGCAAAAGTGTAGAATTAAAGCTGATGATCCTTTTCCAAACTTCTAGAGTCCAGACACATGAGGGAAGACATGGAGTACATAGGCCTGAACTCAGGTACCATGTGACACAGCTTTTGCTGCTGGGTGTGTAGTTGGGATAGGCATTGCTAGAGCTAGCTTCTCTGAGCTTTTTACTTGCCTCTGCCCTTTGGGTGACTCTTTAGTATTTTAATTTCTAGTGCCTCCCCTGCCCCCTTCTGTCAGTACTTTCTTCCAGGAAAGAGGAATTCTTAACAGGATAAGGGGTGGCTAAAACAAAAAACAAAATCACACTTTCAACTGTGGCACTACCCTGGGTTGCCCTTCTGTGTTTTGTTTTCCAAAGACAAAAAACATGTTACATTGTGCTAAGCTAATTTCAGTATAAGGCACTCTTACTTGCTTCAGACTCTGCTTTGCTGTTGAACTTGTTTCCCATTTAATTTTGTTTTAAATTGTACTTTTGCTTTTTTAGTAGCTAATAACATTCTGTTTTTTAATTTTTTGAATGTTACTAACTGTTCCCTGTTATCCCTTCCCTTGTTTTTTAATTTGCTTAAAGATGGTACTACCACTAAAGCGGAGGGTAAGCGGTTTGTTTCTGTGATTGAGGTGTGTCTCACTTTCTCTGGTCCTCTGTTCTCACCGAGTGTTGCCCAGTGCCCACTTGTCCTCACCAAGGCCCCTGCATGAGATGTTGCACGCCATTTCCCTTCCTCTCTTCCACATTCTGTCTGATCTTCGCCCTACTTCTACCTGTGTTCTCCTCTCCCTTTCTTGTTCAGTCTTTGTTCTTGTGAATTTTGGCACTGAAGTATGCTGTGTGGTTTTCAGCGCTGAGTCCACACTCTGGGGAGGAGCATTGATGTCGCATTGTGTGCTACTGTCCTCACGGACTGCTTGTCTCAGATTTTGTTACTCCTGAAGCACCACCTTAGCTTTTGTTTCCTTTTCTTTCATTCTGTGCTTTTGTGGGCCTCTCAGGATTTGCCTTTCCTGTTTTGAAAATAAATTTCAGTATCTATTATTCAGATTAAAGGCTGGTAAAGGTTTTCTACCAGGTAATTTAAAGAAATTTAAAAAATACTTTTCTCTCTCCTAAAGGTACTACTGAATTATACAATGCCATTTTTTATTTGTCTCACTGACACATGCCACATTCATTCATTTACTCTCATTCATCTACTCATCAGCCATAAATTAAATGCCTTTTGTGTGCCGTGTTCTATACTACACACCAAGGATATAGCAATGATGAAAGAAATAAACATAGCAAACTTTACCTTATTTTCTTTTTATGCCATTCCAAAAAAACTTTCTGATTTAATATTACCTTAGACTTAGCTATTCCAGTCTGTGCACGTCTTTGATTAGCACATTTTAGACAGTATCATTTCTTTGGAAAGTCTCTAGATAGAAAGCAGCATGATAATGCTTCCAGTAATTGTAATTTAGAGGAACCTTATCTGCGTAAGATAGTGACTTAGACCATCAACCCTCAGGGTAATGACTTAATAATTAGGTACAGCTAGCTTATTTTTATGTATTATTTAGCCACCCAAAGGGCGACCATGCAAAGTGGGTTGGGTTTTAGCTTGATATGTGCAGTTCAGTAATCCACATATTAATAATACTTCCCAAGGGACTCATAAAGGCAAAAACAGAAATGGTATTTTTTAAGCTGAACATAGTCAGTGTTTCTTAAACTTATTATAAAAATTACCTACATGTTTACTTAAAAAAAAGAGAAAAAAACAATAGTCCTAGATCCTTCCCCTGAAGATACTGATTAATTTGGAAGGAGCCAGAAAATCTGAACTTCCAATAAGCCTTACTTGGTGATTCCTAGTGTTAAACAAGTTTGTGAAATGAAAAGCTTCCAAAATGAAAAGATGGACAAGAAACTTCTGTCCTGTTGAGGACCTCATTTGTGATAGCTGAAGGCTGAGGCTGGTATAATTGCAAAGCTGGTTGATGGTTTTTTTCTTCTTCTTCCTTTTTTTTTTTTTACCTGATAAGAGTAATCTATTTTTCCTTCCTAAAGAAACAATCCTAAGTACTTCCTCAACCTCACTGGAAGAGGGAGTGGAGAAGTGGAAGAGAATAATGTAGATGAAATGAAAAGGAAATACGGACAAAGTTGTATTTTTTTCCAGAATGCCCTGATTTCATATATAACAGAATTGTTATCAGCCTGTTATTCTACCCAGCCCTGGGGATTTTAACTTATTTTCTTTTTATGAGTTTCACAGCCCTAAGCAAGGTCAGAATTGCCCTCTCAGTGATTGTGCAAGAGACTAGCTCTCTTTTTGGTTCTCTTTCTGGTAGGAGAAGTGGTGGAATGACATACAGGCCCTTGTTTTTATAGAGAGCACAGACACTTACAGTAGACAACCTTGCACAGTGAGAGGCCCCAAAGAAAAAAAATTTTTTTATAGTGTGGCATTGTGTTAAACCTGGTACACAGGTTTAATTTCCCATTTGTGACTGAAAAAGAACTGTAGCAGCAGTATTAAAAAACCATGGGATGTGAAGATTCTTTAGTCCGTGCAGATTGAACGCTTTGCACTCCTCTTATAATTCTTTGTTCTCCTCTGGGTCTGCTTTTCTCGGGGCAGGTTTGTTTGTTTGTTAGTTAAGGTGTCTCTTGTTTGTTCCTCCCTCCAGAATTTTTTTGTTGTGCAGTTCTCTATCTCTTAATTTTTTTTCTTTCACTCATGCTGACGTTTCTTCTTTCACATCTATTTTCTTTCTGTCTCCGTCACTTAATACATCATAATATAGAGCTGAAGTATATTTTTACTGTTTGTTGCATTTATCAAGACTTTGTTTTTCCTAAAGACCATAGAGCATTTTATATCATCTTTTAAAAACATATACAGGTACTTTTAGTAGTATTGCCAACTCGGTAGACTGGAAACAAAATGAAACAAAAGACCTCTCTATATATAAAATAAATATTAATATATATCTGAGTATAACACAACTGAGGCCCGTGAAACTACACAGCTGTGTTCCTCCCAAATTAAGGAAAGTTCAAAACCAGCAAGAAGACCAAAAACTGTAGTGACAAGTTTGAGCTAATTTCTAAGGCTGCCCTGAGGGCTTATTTATTAATGTGAGTCACTAGGGCAAACAGAAAACAAGATGTTGAGCTTACCCAAGGTGAAAGTGAATGTATTAAGCCAGCATTGTCAAAGGGCTGTTTATCTGTGAAAGGTGGACTAGTGGGGGGAGGGGAGTTTTTATCTTCAAATTGACAAAATATCATCTGTCTTGACTTTGTCCTGGACAGAGGAAAAAAATAATCTTCCCTAACAATTTGTAACTAAGCTCTTTATTCACACATGTGGTTTCAAAGTTACTTTACCTATGGTGTCTGGAAAACTCCAAGCTGATGAATTAAAGTGGTCTGTGTTTATAAGCCCCCAAGGGTGCCTGACAGGAACCAACATTGAACTTGAGGAAGCTACTCTCAATTCTTGTTCCTCAGGATTCCTGTGCACTAAAATCATAGTCCCAAATTACATTTATCATGAATGAGAGGCAGGAGAGAAAAAGTATAAAAACAGAATGTGTGGTTAGGGACGTAAGGATCTGTATAGAATATAAAATAACTTTGTTTAAAGTGTTTAAAAGAAAAAAGAAACTTGCATTTTTTAGCAATATATAGAATTTATTAGCCAGAATGATCCTTCTAATTGAGAATACATCACTGATATGGAATAAAAGCAATGAACCCACACAGCTCCAAACCCAAGCTCGGCAGGAACCCTAGTAGGTGAGGGCCAAAGCCGACTTTCACCCCGAGGTTTTTGGCTGAACCCTGGAGTCCTTGGGCATTTGCTGTGATGCATAAAGGTCAGGAAGTAAACCCAAACCCATCTAAGACCTACATTGTCACTGGCAAACACGAAGTTAACTTTACTAAACGAAAAGGGACAACAGGGAAATTTGCCTGTCTTAACCTCAGTATTGATTAGAGGAGGGAAGTAATCTCCCTGGAGAATTTACAGCTATAAGGTGGGCCTTCATGCTGGGTGCTGGTCAAAATTTATACTGCCTTTCTGATCTGAAAAACCCAAATAGATAAATTATTTTAAATTGGCTGTGGATTACTTGTGTCCACAGGACACAAACAAGCAAGCACAGATCCTCTTTGGGAGGAATTCAATCTAGATCTTAAAGAACTCCCATGAAGTTTCAAGAAAAGTGGTCACTTCATTATCTTACTATTTAAAGAAGTAAAAAGAAATTCTGGACCAGGTGCAGAGGCTCACACCTGTAATCCTAGCACTGTGGGAGGCTGAGGCGGGAGGATTGCTTGAGCTCAGGAGTTCAGTACTGGCCTGAGTAAGAGTGAGACCCTGTCTCTACTAAAAATACAAAAATTAACTGGGTGTCATGGTGTGCACCTGTAGTCCCGCTACTTGAGAGGCTGAGGAGTTTGAGGTTGCTATTAGCTAGGCTTATGCTATGGCACTCTACTCAGGGCAACAGAGTGAGACTCTGTCTCAAAAAAAAAGTGTGTTTTTGGTTTTGGAAATGAAGAGACTATTAAGATTAGTCAGGCACAGTGGCTTATGCTTATACTCCTAGTGCTTTTGGAAGGCTGAGGTGGGAGGATCACTTGAAGCCAAGAATTCAGGACCAGCCTGGGCATACCCTGTCTCTACAAAAAGTAGAAAAACTACTAGCTGGGCATAGTGGTGTATGCCTCTAGTTCTAGCTACTCCAGAGGCTGAGAAGGAAGGATAGCTTGATCCAGGAGTTCCAGGTTACAGTGAGCTATGATCATGCCACTGTACTCTAGCCTGGGCAACAGAGGGAGACCTTGTCTTTAAAAAAAAATTAAAAAGAATGACCAAGCACCCATAACTATGTACAACTATCATGTACCCATGATAATTAAAAATAAAAAAATTTAAAGAACAACCAAGCAGGTTTTGAAAAAGAAAAAAATGAAACTTCTATAAATAAAAATATAAATTATTAAAATTTTAAATTGCGTGGGCAAATTGAGCAGCAGAATCAATGTAACTGAAGAGAGAATTCATGAATAAAGACAGGAAGAAATTATCTAGACTACTGTACAAGGTTGGAAAATATAATAAAGATGTTAAGTTACATGGAAGGTAGTAAAATTCCATTTGTCTAATTGGAGTTTGATAAGAGAGCGAATGAGGCAGAGACAATATTTGCAGATAATGGCGGCTATTTTCTAGAATTGATGAAAAATACTAAAGCACAAATTCAAGAAACCTGGTGAATTCCAAGCCAGGCAAAAATCCATAGTTAAACATGTTGTGGTGAAATTGCAGAGCACCAAAAACAAAGAAGGTATTGGAAGCAGCTGAAGGAAAAAAGAGACTACCCATGAAGAAAGTCAGAAGTTAAATGTAAATAAAACTGGGGAAATCCAAGTAAGGTTGCTAGAGCATATCCATGTCCATATCCTGTTTCTGATTTTTTACTGTCGCTGTGTAAGATAGTCCCATCAAGAGAAACTAAGTAAACTGCACCAAGTTCTCTCTGTATTATTTCTTACAACTGCATTTGAATCCATCTCAAAAAGGTTTCCTTTAAAAAGGAGGGAGCCCTGAAAACTACTGCATCTCTCTCAATGTATGATTTAATACAAGCCATGCTTTTAATAGTATTATTTTAAATCTATAGCTTTATTACCTCAAAGATAGTAGAACATATCTTTAAAAAATTAAGTCAAAAGAAGGAAACAAAGGTAAAAGGAAAATAAAAATTAAGAGAAATAAAAAACATGCATGTAAGACGATAAAATAAGCTCAAAGAAACCAAACTTTCCAGTTAAAAGAGAAATATTGTCAGATTTGACTTTTTTAAAAAGATCTAGTGACGTGATATTTAAAGAACAAATCTGAAATAAAAAGCTACAGATAAATTAGAAGATGAAGTATGAGAAATACAGAGTAGAAGAAAGCTGAAGATTTACTAATATAGACCAAGAAAAGGGCAGAAAGCATTACTAAACAGGATTGTTGTATAATAATAAGAAGTTCAATAAGTCTTCAAGATGTAATAGTTCTACATTTTTATGGACCTAACAAAAATAGCCTCAGCATGTTTCTTTGTGATAGATATTGCCAAATTGCCCTCTATAGGGGCTGTCCTAATTTTTGCGGTCACCAGCAATGAATGAAAGTACCTGATTTCTTACACACCAGAATGTTACCAAATTCTTAGATGTTTTGTTGCTTTGATGGGTGATAAATGGCATTCTTAATGTTATTCAAATTTTTTTCTTATTATGAGTGAGACTGAACACAATTTCAAACATTTAGAGCTTTCTATTTTGTGTCCATTCCTGGCTTTTGCCTATTATCTTGTGACAGTGTTGTGCTAAAGCCACTTATACCAGTTTATCAGAGCCAATTGTTAAATTTTCAGGAATTTTATAAGCTGGTCAACATCACATTAGTAGCTGAAATCAATGGGAATATTTATACCATGGAAATTGGAAAACACCACAAATCAATAGAAATTCCTTCAATCCTAGCTGATTGTTAAACATTTATTACAACTGCTTCCTGTGAGCCCATTATACATTAAGGAAATTAGCCCTTTGTGATATGAGTAGCAAATATTTTTTCCTAATTTGTCATTTTCTTGATTTGTGTGTAGTTTTCTTTTTGCATGCCAAAATTTAAAAAAATTAAAAAGTAAAATTTATCTTTTTTTGTCAAATGGCTTCTAATTTCAAGTCATAGTTAGAAAGGACTTTTCTACAGTTACAAAGGAATTCTCCCATTTTTTCTTTCAGAATGGTTATGGTTTTATATTTTATTCTTAGTCCATTTGTTCTTTTTATTGGTGTGAAGTATAAAGGATGGATCCTACTTATTTTTCCAAAACAAAACATCAAATAAGATCCCATAATGAGCCAGATCCCATAAGATCCCATCAAATAAGATTCCATAATGTATTTTCAAAATGTAACACATTATGCTAAACTCATATCAGTCCTCGTGGGGTGAAGCAAAAACAATGACAGAAAATCATTGACTTATGTTTATATTGGAAGAAGGACTGAATTAGGAATTTGTTTCTAATTTGTTAGCAAAAGAACAGAATATACCCAAAGATGAATAGGAAGGAAATAATAAAGAATAAAAATTGATGAAACAAGAAATGAACATTTCACTAGAGAAGATAAAGAAATATAAAATTGGTTCTTTTAAAATACTAATAAAATAGACAACCTTTCAGAATGGTCTATAGGGAAAATAATTATTCTTAATAAACTATTGAGAATGATAAAGTAGGTGTTAGTGTAGATCAGTAGAGCTTTAAAGGTAGTAGGAGAAAACTATGACAATTTTATGTAAGTGATTTAAAAATAAATTGTACAAATTTCAGGAAAACCTAAAACTTTTTCTTCAAAGAAACAAACAACTTGGTTTAATAGTTGTAAGACTGCTCATTAAAAATTTGAATCAGAGGCCGGGCGTGGTGGCTCACGCCTGTAATCCTAGCACTTTGGGAGGCCGAGGCGGGCAGATTGCTCAAGGTCAGGAGTTCAAAACCAGCCTGAGCGAGACCCCGTCTCTACCAAAAATAGAAATAAATTAATTGACCAACTAAAAATATATATACAAAAAATTAGCCGGGCATGCTGTGAGCCAAGCTGACGCCACGGCACTCACTCTAGCCTGGGCAACAAAGTGAGACTCTGTCTCAAAAAAAAAAAAAAAAAAAAATTTGAATCAGTAGTTAAAATTCCATCACCCTGCCCTCACCCCACCAAAAAAATAATTAAAATAGAAAAGATACCCAAAAAATTGCTACCATGCTCAGATGGTTATGCATAAAAGTTGTATCAAACATCGACTAATTCTAATCTTACACGAACTCTTAGAGAATAGAGAAAGAGGGACTAATTCTCTCACTGGTTTTATGCAACTGATGTGACCTTAGTACCAAGTACAATGGAGATATGCTGTTATGTGGGTGTGTATGTCATGACTGTGTGGGTTTAGCCCATGTTTAATATTTAAGAATTTATTGATATAGTTCACATTCAGGAGAAAAACCTTCTTAAAAGGTATAGATATCAACAAATTAAACTGCCATTTATGACAGAAATTCTTGGCAACTAGGAATAGAAATATGAATTTTCTTAACCTGTTGACATGTCATACTTATTGTGAAATTCCAGAAATGTTTTTTAAAAATCTGGTTTGAGTCAACAATGACTGCTCTTACTGCTTCTATTTAGCATTGTATTGCATCACCAGGACAGCTAAATGGTTTGAAGGGAAGAAATTAATGTCTTATTTGTAGATGATATTCTATTTAGATAACCTCAAACAATCTACATACAAATTAGTAGAATTAATAAAAGTTTAGCAAAGTTCCTAGATTTTAGATCAAATTATAAAGATTATATTCTTATATGTCAACAATAGGAAATATAATTTAATAAAATATGTGTAATAGAAAAAAGCATCTTTGAAATAAGTCTATGAAATTTGAGTAATACCTTTGGAGAAATTATCAAACTTTATCAAAAGTCATTGAAGAAAGTTAAAAAGTGAAGGTTTAATGAATGGAAAGATCAGTATCATCAGATCAGTAAGATCAGATTATCACAAATTGCACATAATGCAGGAATTCAACATTTCAACAGTTCTTTTTATTGTGTCTGCACATGCATATACAAGAGTGCATATACAAAAGAACATAAGAAAAAGTGAATTGACTTGCCCTACCAAATCATAGGATTTTGTTTTTAAAAAGCTAATCACAACATTGTGATGTTGCACAGGCCAGTGTGACAGACTAGACAACTAAGAAACAGATTCATGCATATATAAGTACTCGGTAAACAACAAAGGTGGCATTGAAAATCAATAAGAAAAGAGTTAAGTACATTTATTTGAACATTGGTTAGTCATATGGAAAAAATAAAGTAGATCTTTCCTTTACCCATACATATGTGTCCTTACAAATAAAAAATTGAGCAGAACAGTGAGTTTTAGAAATATATATATCTTATGTTATAATTTTACAGTTTTCTAAATATACAAAAATGCCATATATTTCTTGGTCATGATAGTGCACATATTTACCAAGGAAGAAACACAAGGGAATGCTAAACACTGGGTTTTGGATTGTGTTATCAAATGGTGGGGGAAAGTGGAGGAAACGAGGTTAGCAAAGAGGTTTTTTGTTTTTTATTTTTTAAGCTGAGTGAGTATACATGTTTATTTAAAAAAGATTTTTGTGACCTAAAAATAATAAATTTAAGATAAATTAAAATCAGTTTTTTCATGTTCACTTTGCTTGTGTGACTGTCTTGATTTAGCTTGATGACTTCTGTAGGAAACTCAAAGGTTCTCACTCATAGCTAGCCAGCCATCTGGTCAGCCATTTAGACCAATATAGTGTGATATTGCATCTGTTTATTTATTTCTTCATCTGTAAAATGGGAATAATCGTCTCAATGTGTTGTTGTGAGGATTCTGAGTTGATACATATGAGTAAATGGTATAGCTTTTCATTTAGGATAGATTCTAGAATGTGCATATAATTATTTTCTTAGACTGCCATTAAAAGTCATTGATTCTTTCCAGTTTTAATTTTTTTAAAAATGCCGTGCTTCTATTGCTCCTTACCTTCCTTTCTGGGACATTTTTCAAGCCTTAGGATTTGTTTTCTGTGTTACTTTTCTGGAAGCTTTGCCACATGCTGTGATAGATGTGATTTTGAACAACATAAAAGCCAGTGTGAATTCAAATTGGTTTATGTTTTCTCTATCAGATTGCTGTTCTGATTGAATTATGGCAGGAGAGGCATTTTGTGCTCTCTTGAAACCAAAGAAGCCCTGTATTTAAAATAAGTTTAATTCCCAGTCATACTATTTTGATCACCAATGATTTTGTGTTTCTGAATTCATTTTTATTTTTATGTCTTCATGGTTTAATAATTAGGGTTAATTTTTTTCATAACTGTCTACAACACTGAATTACTTTTAGGCTATCATTTTTCTGGGTACTCCAAATATTGATTGATTTTAGCTTTATCTTTTACATCCTAGAAACTTATTGATATGCATGCTTTAAAATAGAAGTTTAAAGTTACATATAAAAACATTTATTCACTGGGGAGCTATAGCTTTTCTGATTGCTGAGTTAAGAAGGTAGAGTTTTTTGGGGGGGTTCTTTTGCATTCTTTTTTCTATAGTATTTTTCTTACAATGATAGTATTTTCAGTTTCTGGAAATTTGTCAGATTTGTAGACAACAAAAGAGAATTTATTCTGGAAAAATTTGTGGAAAAAACTTCTCAAATGGATATCACCTCATCTGAAAATCGAATATGCTAAAATAAGTGAAACCTAAGCACCTGTAGGTCCATGGCTCCCTCTCAGGAGCAGGAGTTCCTACTGTGTCTGTAGAACACATGTGTGTAGATGATACATACATATGTGTGCACACAGACATGTCAGACCTCATGTGGGATGGACCTGGCTCACGTAGAAGCTCCTGCTCCCCATGGAGTTGGCCCACTCAGTGCCGCTCACTTGGGGTGTGGGTTCTTTTCTTGAACAGGTAGCACTTACTGGAAATGTTATGGAAACACTGTTTTTCCTGTGTCCTTCAGGTCGCATCCGCACGAGAAGGCAAAGCTCTGGGAGTGCCACCAACGTCTCCTCTACACCCTCTGATAATCGGGGCCGCAGCCGTGCTAAAGTTGTTTCACAGTCCCAGCGTAAGAAGTGTATTTTATGCTCTTGGTTACCTTGGTTTTATTCAACAGCCCATGCTACAGTTGAATATTTTTCAGTATTTACATTGACTTCAGGGAGAAAAACTCATTTTTGTGGCTCTAAGATACTGTGAGTAATCTTATTGTTTGTTGGGTAAGTGTACAAAATGGAGCATTCCAGGCATACTCTTGTCTCCTTTCCAGATGGTTTAAATTTTGTATAGTTAAGCATTAAACATTAAAAGGTAGTTTCTCTCCCTCTTTTGAAGCCTCTCAAATTGAAACGTATCTGTTCTGTGACTCATTTTTGTGTTGATAATGAATCGTCTTATGTAATTTTAGAGTAGTACTGGGCAGAACTGTTAATGCTGAATTCTTTCTAGTGGCAAATAAGTAAATCCATTAAAAGCTCTCCCCCTTTAACCCTCTCCTCTAACATTGCAGCCTGCACCTCTCTTCTTGCCGGTGTGGGCCCCGGCTTTGCCTAGCTGCTCCTGCTTCCATAACTGCTGCTCTATGTATGTGAAGTCAGTTGGTTTGTTAGCCTCAGGCGTGAAAGCAGCCATAGCTGGAGTGCAATTGTTCTGATCACGCTTAGGAGCCAACCTTGGTGTCTCACTTTCCAGCTACATGTAAATTTGAGTGGCCCCCTCCCTTTCTGCGCACATAGAGTAGAGCTGGGTATCACAGTGCTCCTGGGCAAGGTGAACTCAGGAAGGAAGAATCTTCTGTCCCCAGGAGCCGCATGCAGTCCCTCAGCACAGCACTCATTGGCTGACATGTGTCTACCTGCTCTGTGGCTCCAGGAGCTGTCTGGCTTTTGTAGAGAGCACTCAGTCTGCAGCCAAACCTTAGGAGCTGTCTTAGTATTGAGAATGCTTTTCTTAACTCCCTCTGAATTTAAATTTTTTTCCATGTATGTCCCTTTGATAACTGTAGTCTTCATGTTAAATAAGCTTATATCCTTTCTGCAAAGAAAGCCAAAGGTCAGTCATACTACTGCCTTTGGTGAGGTGACCTTTTTGTGTCATAGGTTGTATTGTGTAGTATGGTACACTACAAGCAGGGGCTTCCGTGTCAGATAAACCTGGGTTTGCGTCTTGGCTCCAATGTGATGGGGGAGTCTTTTAACCCTTATGAGCCTTTGTTTCACCATCTATAAATTCAGTGATAACAAGTCCCATCCACATGGGGCTTTTGTGAGGATTTAGTGAGAATCATGAGCCTAGCATGTGATGGACAGTCAGCAAATGGAAGCATGTTTTCTAGCCATAATTGCTTCAGGTTGGCAGACTCCTTTCCTAGCTGAGGTTGAGCAGCCTTCACATTTCCTTCTCCTTTCTCCCTGTCAACTTTAGTAGGGTCAGGAAAGAAGGCTAGGGGTGTATTTGTACAGTGAGCAATATAAATAAGGATAGAGTTAGTCCATTAAGAGCAAGAATGCCCTACTTACTATAGAACCTAATCTGGATTTTCATTCAGATTCAGGGTGCAGGTGTAGCCCAGGAGCTTCTACCTTAGGAACAACATCCTGGCTCTGGTTGTTCTCTTGAACCCTGGTGACCCCTGCAGACACAGAAGTATATAATGCTATGTCATGACCTCATAAATATGGGTTAAATCTTACTGCAAAGGAATTCTTGACAAAAATTATTTAAATCTCAGAATATAGACTCAATGAAATTGAGTCAAATGAAGAATGTCTGAGCCTTTAACTGTGTAGCATTATTTCCTTCTATGGAGTATGAAGGTTGAACAGTGTTTTTACATTTTGGTTTGTGTCTACTGTTTATCAGCATTGGCCTCTTCAGGGTTTCCTACCCCGGCTGGGTCAGCACTGTATTTCTCTATATATATTGTAAACTTTAGGAATCTATATGTTATCTCTGCTTTATGAGGTGGCAGAGATTGAAGTTCCTTCTCTAGTAGGGTGAGGGTGATGATAGAGCTTTAATTGTTCAGTCTTATAAAAGTACTACAAGAATACTGTAAGTACTCTTACCTTGGGGCTCTACTTTTAAAACTCTTCAGTTTTACTTTACTAAGCAAAGTACACTAAGGAAGGGAGACTACACCAAACACTAGCAAATGATCGAGCCAACACCTTAAGCTTATGCCTATAAATTAAATATTTTTTAAAAATTATTTTAATAAGAGATAAATATGAGCATATTTTTATATATTACAAATACAGATACATTAGTATTCATAGTTCTGGTTTAATACTAAGTAGATTTCATTAATATTAGATTTAGGGCTCTTAATAATTGATATATTTTAAATATTTGAAGATTAAGAGAAGTCATAGGACATTTAGGTGAATCTAATAGCATTTTGTTAAGTGCATTGATGTTTATTGAGCACCTACTATCTGGTAAGCACTGTTGAAGATGGTAGTGATACACAGATGAGGAAGTTATGATCACTTCCCTCAGGTTGCTTAAAGCTAAAGAGTAGCTGTTCTCTGGGAAGAGGGCAGCTGCTTGTCTTACTCATCTCTGCATCTTCTAAGCCCAGAACTGTTCGTAAATGTTTTATGAACAGATCTGAAATAAGTGCCAATGTAGGATGATTAAACATAAGTACAGAAATAGACAAAGAGGAACAAGTCCTGGAAAAAGCAGCTATTTTGCTAATGTGTTTGTGAACAATGACATTTGTGTTGTGTTGCATGCTGACCTGCTGTATTGTGTTATTGTCTTTTAATCTACTTTTTGCCTGTCCTTTGGTCTGCTCTCATAATCAAGGATCCAGATCTGCTAATCCTGCTGGTGGTAAGCCATCTTTTCTTGCCTTTTTTGTTTTTTTGGCATTCTTCCTCACCCTGTGTTCCTTGTACAATATTAATTTCTTTCTCTGTATTATGAGCTTAGTTAATCTTTCTGCATTTTTTTCTGTGTGTTCAAATTCTAGAGTTTGAAATGGATTTCTTTTCCTCTTATACATAGCTTAATAGTTTAATTGTGTGCTTAAATTTTATGGGCAAAATTAGTAGGTCCTGAGACAAATTCTTTATAATAATGTATATTGCTGATTTCACAATGATTTTTCACTTCACATTGTAGTTAAATCATTATAAATATTGAGTTTTGTGAGTAGTTGCCTAAGTGATTCATTTGAATGATGGTAGTTTTGATATATATTATTTTAAAATTATATATACATGTATGTATGTGTGGGGGGGGGTTTAAAAAATTTCCATGTAAGTATTTCAAAGGTTTTTTTTCCTCTGGGTCCTTCTATTCTAGTGCAACAAATGTGTACTTTACATTTTAGAATTGCATTGCTTTCTCTGCTTAAGGAAATGATCTAAGTAAATGGCTGCCACTTGGGTGAATTGGCATGATGTTTAAAATTTTACTGTTTTCTCAGAATTTTGTCTCACAAAAAATGATTATATAGCTATCTGGCTGCTTAGCTATTAATAAAAGTTACCAGCCATATTATTTGTTTTTAATTTGCAATTTTATTGCATACTTCTCAGAGAATGTGGTCTATGTTATTTCTACTTTTATAGATTTTTGAGATTTGCTTTGAGGCTTCTTAGCATATAGTTGAGTTTTGTATTATTCAGGCATATATGGATGAAAAGATGTGTGTTCTGTTTGTTGGAATATACATGTGTATGTGGAAAGTATGTGCGTATGCATACATAAACACACAAAATACACACAATTTGGACTGCTCTGTCAATTTCTATGACATATGTTAGTCTTCCATTAGTTATTAGGTTGGTACAAAAGTAATTGTGGTTTTGGACTGTGAATTTTAAATCGTTATAACTAGGCTCAAACACATCTTTATCAGTCAAAGTAGGAACCATTACAAGCAACACATTTTTGCCAACAAGAAATATGTTTGTTCCTGTAGCATAAAAATCCATGCTTCAGGATTCCACAAACTCTTTTGGAAAGAGTTTCCGTATCCTGCTCCTTGTGGAAGCGTTTTCCTGCAAAAAGTTGTCGAGATGCCTGAAGAAATGGTAGTCAGTTGGCTAGAGGTCAGGTGGATATGGCAGATGAGGCAAAACTTCATAGCCCAATTTGTTCAACTTTTGAAGCGTTGGTTGTGCGATGCACAATCGGGCATCATTGTGGAGAACTGGGCCCTTTTTGTTGAGCAATGCTGGCTGCAGGCGTTGCTGTTTTTGGTGCATCTCATCCATTTACTTAGCAGACTTCTCAGATGTAATGGTTTTGCAGGGATTCAGAAAGCTGTAGTGGATCAGACCAGCAGCAGACCACCAAACAGTGACAATGACCTTTTTATTGTTACAAGTTTGGCTTTGGGAAGTGCTTTAGAGCTTCTTCTCAGTTAAACCACTGACAGTTGGTCATCATCGGTTGTCAGATAAAATCTACTTTTGTTTGCACATCACAATCTGATTGAGAAATGGGATGGTTCATTTTTGTTGCACAAAAGAAGGAAAACAGCACTTCAAAACGATGATTATTTTGATTTTTGGTCAGCTGATGAGGCACCCACTTAATGAGCTTTTCCACCTTTCCAGTTTGCTTCAAATGTGGAACGACCGTAGAATGATCAATGTTGGGTTCTTTGGCAATTTCTTGTGTAGTTGTAAGAGGATCAGCTTCAATGATTACTCACAGTTGGTCATTGTCAACTTCCAATGGCTGGCCACTGTGCTCTTCATCTTCAAGGCTCTGTCTCCTTTGCAAAACTTCTTGAACCACCACTGCCTTTTACATTCATTAGCAGTTCCTGGGCCAAATGCGATGTTGATGTTGCATGTTGTCTCTGCTGCTTTAGACCCATTTTGAACTTGAATAAGAAAATCACTGGAATTCGCTTTTTGTCTAACATCATTTCCATAGTCTAAAATAAATATAAACAGCAAGTAATAAGTCATTAACAAAAAAAAATGAAGCGAGAAATGCACATTAGAATGATACATAACATAACCACATTTAAAAATATATTCCAATATCAAAGGTCAAATTTCAACACTGCTAAAACTGTAGTTACTTTTGTACCAACCTAATAGTCTATGAGGTCTATTGTGGCTTTTTCCATTTCTCCCTATATATTAGAAGAGATATTATTTTATGATATTTAGTGATTTTTTTATGCTCCTACATTTTAAAAAAATTAGTACTACTACCAACTAAAAATCTTATTTTTATGTAAAATTCTCTTAGTATTTGATCCAAGTTAATGTGTAAAAAAACTGGCTTCTGAAATTATTATAATTTAGTCCCTGATTTGCATCTTTTGTTTTGCTTCCTTTTTAGCTGGCAGCCGGTCAAGTTCCCCAGGAAAATTGTTGGGAAGTAGTTATGGTGGACTTGCTGGGGGTTCCTCAAGAGGCCCACCTGTGACACCATCTTCAGAAAAGCGAAGCAAGATTCCCAGGAGTCAGGGATGTAGCCGAGAAACAAGTCCCAACCGAATAGGATTAGGTAAGGATTTTCAAAGATCTTGGAATGCCATTCCCAGCTTGATCATAGTTTTGATTATAATCTAATAATTGTGTCTAATATAGTAAGTAGAGATTTATTCTTGAACTGAGGATGTCACTTTCCCTGTATTAAAAAGACATTTTAGTTTATTTTTTATACAGATTATAGCATGTTTAGGTTTCAGTTAGAAAAATATGTGACACTTATAGTTCAAAATGATGAGAAGGAATTAAGTCATTGTAGGTTTTTGTGTGACATAGTAATTTTACAAAGCATTGGAATTGGGGGAATAGCAAGGGTTTTCCCTCACTATTAGAAGCAACATTGCTTTTCATTTTCTTTTCACTAAGTAGTCATTAGCCCGTATGAATTTTCAAAGCAATTTTTAGAGTCCGTGTTTTTTAATTTGATCTTCTCTAGCCTAATTGTTTAAACTGTGGTTAAAAGAATGTGTAGTTGCTTTTGATATAATTCTGTTTAAACACAATAGCTACATATTGATGAAAACCAATATATAATCTTTATTTTTGTGTTGGAGTATTTAGTTTCTTTGTAATAGTGTGTATAATCATGTGAATTACTCTCAGCAACTTAAAGACCTTTTATTCTATTAAAATCTAATTCATATGCTACCTTTTTAATATAAAATTTAGAAGTCTGTGATATAATACAAAAAATCTAAATTCATGCTCTTTATGACATCTTTTTAAGGGCAAAAATCTATTTATAAAATCAGATTATTATATTCTTCAGTCACGTTGGCTTATCTTTCTCATTTTCATTTATCTCCTCAACAATTTTTACTTTAATGTTTACTCTGATGTACCAGGCATTTTGTTAGCCCTGAGAATTAGAAGACAGATAGATTTAGATTCTGACTTCAGAGAGCTTGTGATCTACTGGGGAGAGATAGAATCACAGGACAGTATAACAGATACTATGAGAAGGTGCTCTAGTACCATAAAAAAGTAGTGTCTTAGGCCCTTGCTCACCCCAATCCTCCCAGAGTTCCTGCTAATGGAGGCTTCCCAGAATAGGTCCTGTTTTAGTGAAGGACATGGTGGGATTAGCCAGGGTGGGGAGATAAAGAGGGAGAGAGGCACATAAAGAAGCAGTCAGGTGAGAGAGAGTCAGAAATAATTCATTTGGCTGCTGCAAAGGAAGTTTGTCAGCGTGGATGGGAGTTGAGGGCAGAGACTGGTAGCGTCCAGCTACGAGAAGGCAGGCACAGATATTTAAGAATCAATAGGATTTGGTTTGAATGCATATTTCCGAAGCAAGTAAAAAGTATTTGGTGATTTTGTTAATTTCTATGATGCCAACTTTCTATTGGCATTATGTAGCTTAGTCTCTGAGCTGACAAGTTATTTGGGTGTTGATGTGGATACAACAGAAAAGATCACAGCTGGAATATCTAAATTTCATATCTCATGCTGTAACGTGTGTGTTTGGGTCTGATTTTGCTTGGAAAATGCATTTGATTTAAATCTAGGTGTTAGGCTTCAGCTGTCCTTTTTCCATACTTAATTGTTTAAGTTTATAGGATGGTCTGTTTGTAATCCCTGTTAGCTTTATACTTGTAAAATACCTTTTTTGTTTTGGAATTTTTCTTTTTATATGTATTAGAGATGACACTTTAACCTTCTTGAAGTTGGGAAATAACCTAACTTCATTTATCTAACATACCTCTAAGACTTGGTGTTTCCATGATCTTAACTATGAAGTTTGCATTGTGTGTAGCTGAAAAGCCAGCACTTAAGAGCTTTTCAAAGAGGTATTATGAAACATCAGTAAGAACTAAAGAGGAGATTATTCCTTCCAATGAGTTCCTGTTTGAAACATTATTTGAAGATGGTTATTTTCCTTGATGATCATTAAGGGGATCAGTTATGTGGCAAAGCTTTGAGCTCATACATATAGTTCAGTTTAAAGAAGATATTTAAACTTTTGCACATTGTGAGAATACACACATATAAAGAAATATATGTGACTAAAATACATCTTTACATTTTTTCCTATGGTACTACTTAGAGATTTCATTTTAAATGGTGGTAGATATATTAGCATTTTTCAGTAATAGTATATTACTGTGATGATTTAGTGCATACTGGATATATGCCTATGTGTCCCAACATTTGGCTCATTGTATAGCAGTTTTCAATATAAATGTTCGAAAAGGGGAGGAGCATTTTGAAAGAATATTTTCTATAATCCCAAATCACTTAATTCGACAGTTTCAGTGATAGCTAAACTAGGCTTGGAATTTGCACTGAAAATTATTCTAGTTATCTACAATTATGTTTGCTTCAAATATGCCTCTTTTTGTCTGAAATCATATTTTGTAACTAAATTTTATTTTCTTATTTGTTTGAAAAATGATGCCGAGGCTCTTCTTTGGCATTTAAAATTTATTAGGCTAAACAGCCTATAATTCCTGTTAGATAACCAAGAAACAAAATAGGTTCCTGCTACTCTCTTTTTTTCTTGGCTATTTATTATCTTGTAAGCTATCCAATTGAGTAGAAAATTACATTTGTAAATTGTTTAATTTTCTGTGATTTAGAGATAATAAAGACTTTATAGATAATAAAGTCACATAAATTCACAGCACCTATAGTTATTATATTTTGAAGGTTTGCCTTTGGTTCCCTTCTTCCCCTACTCATCTATTGAAAAGGCTATTAAAAACTCACTTGACATTTATGGCGTTTACACACTATGGGTATGTATTTAAAATGCTTTAAGATTTTCTGGTTAAAAAATACTTTCAAAGAATTAAACAATAATAATCCATTTCAACTGTGAAATTAAACTGTCCAAGAAGAAGGCATGAAAATGTCTAAATCAGAGGGACGTTTCATGTCTTTAACTTCTGGTTATTTTTATTAATCCTTTGTGCTTCTGCTTTTCAATATGAGTTCTGGTAGGGTCTTTCCTTAAAAGACAAAAGTCAGGATTATCATTAAAACACTGTGAAGGTGAGGTAGAGTGCCCACCAAGAAAACCAATCACATGGTTGTTCAAGGCTTCCCAACATTTCGTGTAAACATAAGACCAAAGAGCTTCCTGAGACTGCTGCTGTTAGAGAGCTGACACAGCAAGTGTGTTGTCTTCGTGTCTGCTTCTTCTCTATGCCTTGTCTTCCATAACATATTCTCACACAGAACGTTGAGTTTTGGCACTTAAACTACAAGTTGATTTGGTATAATTATTTTTTAAGTTTTGACCACCTAATTAATCTATCAAAATCATTCATTTATATGGTTATTTTAAATCCTCCTTGTAGATTAGTCTTTGATAGTAGTGTTATAAGTGAGTGGGTGTTTTTCCTCTTGTGCTTTAAATTATAACATTTGAACTGTTGGTGTCACCATTAGATGTACTTTAATGAGGTTTAGGGTAACTATGGGCAGATTTTCACAAAATTGTAAAAAGGAAGAAATCTTTTTGTGTATACTACTACTGGTTAGTCAGCATGAATGGGTGAATGAACTTTCTGGGTGAAATACCAGAAGAGGTAAACTTGTTGAGAAATTCAGGATCTAGTTCAACCCTAGCACTGAGCGCCTGAGCACAATAGGAAGTTGGCTTTATTTTTCATTTGCATGTTCTTTTTTATCACAGAATTTCATGATTCTGGTTTGTAAGGCATTCTTGTTACAGTTTGGCTGTACAATAAATCTTTGCTCTGAAAAAAAAAAGGTATGCTCATTGCAATATAGAATAAGTTTAGAGTTTTTACATCAGTGAATCATTAATGTGTTGATTTATTGTTTCCAAAATATCTGAGAAAAACATTTCCATCTAATCCAGAAGGTACAGATCCTCTCAAAATGGAAATGCGTATTGTTCCTATCAGCTATTATGTTATGCATTCCACCTTCACTCATTCAGTATGGAAGGTTGTTTTGGAGTATTTTGCTGCTCCAAATGGAAAATATATTTCCATTTTCTCAAGTTGAGAAACAAAGGTGTCATGATCTTTTCTGAGCTTCAAAGCCAAGATATTATTAATATTAGACCTTAAGCTATTCAAGTTACTCTGTCTTGTAGTGTCAGTGTTTTATAACATGAGAATAATGAGCTTTATCTGTAGATAATCATAAAGTAATTCACTGTTTTCAAGTCAGTGGAGGGATCTTTTACTCAAATAATTGAAAGTATCGATCTACTTGCTGTTGATTTAGTGTAGAAGACTGTGTCATTGACGGTGCTTGGTAGAGACCATAGGCAAATCTTTTTGGATTCCTATAGAAAAACCTGGGATTAAATGTTGGGATCAATAAAAGATAGCAGTCTCTACTCTTTATATCTGTTGGTTGAGATAATTGAATATGTTTGAAGCATCTGCTCATTCACTCAGAGTGGATAGATTCTAGCTGTGTTGACCCTTAAGGCTTCTCTTTGTAAAGAAGGCCAGCCTGGGAGAAGTGAGCTCTCTTCCTTTTCATTAGGTAAGTTCATGGAACAAACCCTTTATTCTGACTGTTTGTTAATCTAAATTAAATTACTTTTCTAAGAACCAAGTGCATAATGAACAGCGTTGGTCTTTTGTCTTCTTGCTACACCTATATAAGGTGATCATTTCTAAAAGGCTTATCGTCTTGTATTTTCTGATGCCAGTTTGTTCTTTGGAAAAATTTCTTTTCATTTCTTAACATTTAGGTGTGATTTCACCTTCATACTAAAATTCATAGTTTTCTGAGGCATTGAGCATAATCAGGTTTTCCCCCAAACCCTCTCATGTTGGCACGTCAGTCAGTGAGACCGCAGCATGGACAGGTGGCTCAGTCGCCAGAACCCCCCAGCGCGGACAGTGTCATAATTACATTAACCAAATGTGACTGACGATTTGTGAGTTTTTCTGTCTTCATTAAACTTGTTCACCTTCTCTGAAACCCCTCATGCTGCACGCTAGCACGGAGCAGCCGTATCCCTCGACCCAGCATGAGTCAGGGGTGCAGCCGCGATACCAGCCGTGAGAGCAGCCGAGATACAAGCCCTGCTCGGGGCTTCCCTCCACTTGGTGAGTACATGCAGGCGCTGACTGAGGAGTGGAGCTCTTTTCCCTGCTCCACATGCTTGTCCGAGACACTGCTAGGTGGAATGACCCGCTTTCCCTCCTCTACTGTCCTTGTGGTCCTTTCTTCTTCTCTTTCCTCTTCCTTAGTTACCCTCTGTTGTCCCCCTCTGCATGCTTGAATTTTGGCAACTTCCAGTTTTCATATATTAGAGGAAAAAAGCACCACTTCACTCTGTACTGTTGTCATTGATGACCACTTGCTGTCAGGTGAGCCCATCTGAGTGGTAATTTCTAACAGAAAGCAAAACTCAGCCAAAGTGAGTTGCTGCTTGAAAATAAAGTTTATCCTTACTCACTGAAGTTTTACAATTTATCTCTAATTTTACTAAAGATCAGTCTACATGTGATTTAACTTAAGGAACAAAAGTGCAATTATGATAATGTTCAGAAAACAAAATGAGTTTTCTTTTTAGTGTTGCCTTTCTCTAAAATGAATGCATACCTTTTTAGTTACTAACAAACTATTAATCCCCAAAGACATATGTCAACACATAGTTTTATGAAAAGGAATATTTTGTATTTTTCAATAATTATATTTTAGTTCCTTGGCATCTTAAGTGCTGTACAGATGTATATTTTCCTCTTTTAATTATCACATGGAAGTATGGACTGCAGCAGTCTCTTATTTTGACTACGTGAATATGTAACTGGTCTTTGAAATATGTAAATGTCTGCAGAAGAGGGATGTTAAATCAAAAGCATAATGTCTTAATATTTGCTTCTACTTATCTCCTTCTAATGTCATATACTTCTAATATCTTTTTTCCCCAATCAGTATCAGTAATCAAAATCTAGATATATTTCCTTATGGCCCATTGTCATCTGTGAGGGTCTGGAAAAGAGCAGGTAAACAGATGCCAAAGCCCTGCTGGATGATAGCCTTGACTTAATGAGCTAATACCTGCTGTGAGGTATTGTACCTGCTTAGCACGAGCCCTTGAGTGGGGCAGCTTACTTAGTGCATGTCAGCTATTCCACACAGTCTGAAAACATTAGAGCAGAATTTTCAATAAATCAGGGATGGCAGTGAAGGGTTTTTTTTTGTTTGTTTTTTCTCCTGAATGAACTGGTGATTTTTCCTTTTAAATTACGGCTGTATATCTCTGCATCCTTGCTCACTGTTTGACCTTCCAAATATCCTTTTATATGAATAAACAATTTAATCTGTTTATTGGTTATTTTGTCTCTTAGAAGTAATTCAGTGTTTTTATTTTATGCGTGTGCTAGCATTTTTAATACTGTCCATAGAAGCAGCCTTTGTAATCTGGCCTGTGGTCTATGGACCAGGCAAGGCATGTTGAATTCTTGAGGTCCTAATTGCACTCTAAGTAGTTGAGTGATCCTGTCTGGTTTTCACTTTCTTTGGCTGAGTGGATCTGCTTAACTGTCTTGGTGACAGCCCAGAATGTTGAAATGTATAATTGCTACTCCCAAGGCAGAAGGTGTGGATCCTAACAAATCTAGCATCAGCTTGTGTCTTCTGTTCGTAGTTAATGTCTTTGAGTTAAATTTTTATACTATTCCTTTTTTTGCCCCTTGGGTTAAATCTGTCCCTAAAACTTAACGTCCAGCAAGAACAACTGTGTTCATGTGTACCTGTACCATTTGGCATAATCAGCCAGCTAATGCCTTGTGGTCCCAGTTCACCTTCTGGGATAGGTATTATCATCAGAGTCTTAGGGAGATTAAGCTACTTCCTCAAGGTCATACAGCTAAGTGGTAGAGTTTGAATCCATATTTGACTTCAAGGCTGCCTCATTTGAAAGTAGTTCTGATAATTCAGTGTCTTTCATCTGTTCTCAAAAATGTCTTAAATGGTATCTCTGAGGCCTCTGCAGGGTTTGGCACATAGAAGGCACTCAGGAGATGTGAAGTCTGTGATTTCCAGGATTGGTATTAGGCCCTGGGAATTCAAAGATACATCCCAGATGGTGGTCCTCAGGGGAGCTTACTACACATCCTCTAAAGGTTCCTTCTTTATTTCATTCGTTTTAATAATCACTTCTCTCACCACTTTTGGATATTAGTGAGATTATGTGTCGGTGCTCCTTTGAATCAACTTATATAGCCAACTTCATTTTTTAAAAATGGAATGAAAGTAAATATGTTTTAGCAAATATATATTGTTTTTAAGTTTGCATTTCTATTATAAAATTGTTTTGGACCATTTTTATGGCATACGTATATATTTATATAGTTACAGTGATAATTTTTGATTAGGTGAAATTAAGGGTTCCAGGACTGTGATATAAATCAGGCATTGACATAAGTGGGTCCTCCTTGGATTCCATTGTTGGGTGTTCACTTGTGAATGTGACAGGATACTCATTGTGTAACAGATCTACTTTAGAATATTCTATTGAGACAGAACCAAAGGACCACTTTATAAGGAACCTACATGTCAGTTATTGTTTAAAAACTACTTTGAATTTAAACTATCAAGATATAGGCTGGGCGTGGTGGCTCACACCTGTAATCCTAGCACTCTGGGAGGCCGAGGCGGGAGGATCGCTCAAAGGTCAGGAGTTCGAAACCAGCCTGAGCAAGAGCGAGACCCCATCTCTACTAAAAATAGAAAGAAATTAATTGGACAACTAAAATATATAGAAAAAATTAGCCGGGCATGGAGGCGCATGCCTGTAGTCCTAGCTATTCGAGAGGCTGAGGCAGAAGGGTTGCTTGAGGCCAGGAGTTTGAGGTTGCTGTGAGCTAGGCTGATGCCTCGGCACTCTAGCCCAGGCAACAAAGTAAGACTCTGTCTCAAAAAAAAAAAAAAAAAGATATAATACTAATGTGTTTGTACAATAAATGCATAGTTTGCTTGAGTCTTAAAATATTTTAAGGAAAGTGATAATTTTATAGTATCTGTTTTAGAGATTTATCTTTACTTTTTGTGAATCTTGAGAAAAGAGGAATTTTTGTTTCTTTCTGAAAGCTGGTGAGAATTTGTCCTTAGTGACCAGGTAACTTTGTTATTTAATACCACATATACCAGAGGGATGCATGTGTTATAAACTGACATGAGCTTAAAAACTAAATATAATACATTGAAGAATTTGAGGTTTTGGTATTATATGACTAAATATGAGAGTGTTAAATGTGTATAGAATACTCCAGTAGTGTGGATAAAATGTAGCACTGCTCAGTATTACTTTGTTAAACCTATACATTTTCTGCAATATAATCATTTTTCAGAGTAATGAATGAAAGCATATTATCTTTTGTTTTCTCCTGAGGTGAAGAAGAGCTGTATATCACACGGATCGATGGTCTATAAGTCACTGTTTTGAACCAAGTCTTTAATAATTATTTCTAAAAGTTATTCTCTCTCCACATGAGGACAGAGTTTAGCATTTATTTCCTCAGGTTGATGAATTAATGTACTTAATATGAATACTTGCTAATAAAATGATTTTTGATGTCTAATTATAAAATTGGAGTTTGCTCTTAGCTGTTGATGCCACCACCACCACTTTTAACCACTGTTTTATGTGCTTTATGTATGATCTCTTCAATCCTCTCAATAACTCCCAAGAGAGAGATATCTTCATTAGCACCATATTACAGATGAAGAAACTGAGGTCCTACAGCTATTTGTGATCAAACCAGGCTTTATGGTTGTATTACTGACCTTGTGGTATAACCAGATACTGCAGCTGCCTCTCAGGGAAGGTCATTAAACTTATTACAGCCAAATGTTCAACAGTTAAACAAGTACATTAATAATTAGGATATTCATGCAACAAACATTTTGGGGAAAATGGAATTCCAGTTGTCGAGCCCCCTTCCTGTGATTTCATTCTATTTCTGTTAAAATAGCATTATGAACTTGTATGCTTTTGTTTTGGGTGCATGGTCGCATATGCATCACATACTGATGAAACATCTCGTGAGCTGAGTTAATAATCCATCTTATTGCTGTTTCACTCGGGGGTGTCGATGGTGCTCTGGACTCCTGATGTTCTTCATGTTGCATATTTCCATACTGGCTGATGGAGGCTTCATGGCGTAACTGTAAACCTGGAGTCCGAGTTGGTTGTGTACACTTAGTTTGGAGCACCTTAAAGAGTGCCTTTGTCATGCCTGTGTGAGCCAGCCGGCTACTGTGGAGTTGGGATTGGCACTTGCTGTCCATTCATATCCAGCACCATTTCTTTTCATGAGAAAACGTGGCCTTGTTGATAGTACTCCTTGCATTTCCTTTGGACTGTGGCATTTTCTGTCTTGGGTACTTCTGTGTTAATCCTGTGGGTGTTGCCGTTCCTTTTACCTGCAGCCTCTCGACGTCATTCCAGGTCCACTAGTGCTCTCTCCACTGCTGAATCTGTTGGGCAGTCAGGTGAACAAGTGCTAACTGCATGACTTGGCTTCTTCATATGTTCTAGTTTCACACCCATGTTAACATTTGTTTCCATCTGTCGGCTAGCACTTGGCATGTATGCACCTCATATTTTTTTTTCCCCAATGTGCTTTTATTTTTTTTAAGTTGTTGAATGTTTATAGTTCTATTAATAGGCCATAGATGCTTTATAGCTTGTTTGACAACATCATTTCTTCGGTGTTCATATTTATGTTAAAACTAAACAAAAAATGGGAAGCATTTCTTCCCTTTCTGCCACCCCCTCCCCAGGAAAACAACAGCCAAAACTAGGTATCATGTAGGGTCCCCGTGCACAGAGGCGGGGAATGCATATCATCTGACAGTCTTTCATCTCCAAAGTCTTCACCCCTAATAAACTGTCGAATATTAATGCTAGTTATTAGTGTTTAGTTCAAATAATTTTGACGTACTATTTAGTTACCAGTGTTCCAAATTATAGCATGGATTATTTCATATGTATGAAACTAAATGTAGTTTTCTAAAAGTTTTATGGAAAAAATAAGATCAAGATTTAAGTAATAAAGTCAGGCCAAAGGTAGTCTTTGCAGCCTGCAGACCCTAAACCTTCTGTCACAGTTCTTTTTAACAAAACCCCAAATCCACTGGTTAGCCACAGAGACAAAAAGTAAACATGCAGTAATGCATCAATTTGCCAGATTTAACTGGCATTTGTATATGTTCACAGTCCCTGCTGACTAGTTTTCTCAGTTGACTAAGGCATAACTTGTGAATTTGCAGTCTTTTGATGGTGACAATTGTTACCAATTCACTGAATCAGTTATTTTCTGTTTGTCTTCTACATGAAGCCAGCTGTACATTTTAGCTATATATGTTCTGATTAAGTACATTCCCCTGAAAATTATGAGTCAGACTGAGGGCACAGTATTATGTGTCCATCTCTGGGAAAATTGAGCTTCATGATAGTGTCAGAACAGTAAAAACATGGAACAGAATTTAGTCTGGCAGAAACAAAAAGTTTATAATTTTGCTTAGATCCAGACAAACATTTCCCCTAAAGATTTAAAATTCAAATTGTCTGTGATATGTATCAAATGATCTACAGTCACTGTGTATGGCAAAGCTGTTTGCATCTGGGAAGCACAGATTAATCGCATTATTCTTATAGTTTTAATTTTGTGTTCGAAAAACCAGTATTATCCTTGGAACAAGAATTGCTGGCATGAGATCTTTTTTTTTTAAATTATTTTAGGTTCCATTTTATTTAAGTTTATGCTGGGTAATTTTTAAATGGCTTATAACTGAATTACTTTCATTCTGTTACTCATAAATCTACTATCTACCCTTTTTTAATGGAAAAAAAGATGAACAAAGATCATCTATAAAACTAGTACATAGTAAAGCTCACTTGTTTCATATTTCAACTGATAAATGTATAGAGAGATGTAATTGCTTTTGTGGTCTTTTTTATTTTATATGGAACATTAAATTACCTTTTAAACATGATGGCTAAAATGACATTTGGAATGATCAGCAAATGCATTAAAAAAGGGGATAGTCTTAACATACAATTTTTGTTTATCAAAATTCATGATTGTATAACTCTTGACTAGCAGTGTTTAAATTTTTCTCCCTTTCTATGGTGGTGGAAGGTGTAATGTTTTGAAATTGACATTTAAAAAAAGCCAAATGATACTTCACTTTTAAAAATTTCACCAGTTTTGTAGGTGATGTCTTGTTACACATCCTAAATTTTAGATACATCCTTTTATAGGAAAGAGCAATTCATGTAAAATAGATACCACTTTCCCTTTTATTCTAAATGCTTCTGGAATATGGCTAATAAAGAGATTTCCCTTGTCCAAACAGTGTCATATTAACACAGAGAAAACATTTTTATCTTAACATTTTTCTTCCAAAGGTTGTTATACATTAGAATTTTTAAATAAAAAACTTTTTACCAGTAGATAGTATAACATACAAAATATAACTTACACTGACTTTCTTCTATTATATATAGTTTTAATCTCCAGCACTTCTTAAGGAAGGCTGGTCAGCTGACTTAATGGGACTTTAAAAATGAGTCTTCATTTCCATGATCATTAACAAGCTTAAAATAGTTTGAACTGCTAAAATTTATCTTAAATTATTTGGATTCTTTTCACTTTGTTTACCTGTATAAAGCTATTATTGAAAAATCCTTTGAGGAACCCAGGTAAAAATTATACTAACTTTATTTGGATGATTAGTGTTCTGTAGTAAAAGTGCTAGATTTTTATGGTGATTATGAAGGAATTTTAATAAATTGATTTAAAAATAATCTTTGGTGACATAAGCATCATGATGAACAAGTATCTAAAATTAATTGAGCTTAATAACAGTTAAACAGTAGTGACACTAGTGAACATTTGCACAGAGATCAATTTAATACATTTTTTTCAAATTAACTTCTTATTACACATTACATTAAAACTCATTTATCAAACAATAAAGCTTTCTAATCAGTTTGGCCAAATACCAAAGCTGCCTGCCTCTAGAAGGAAAGCTGAATAGGTTAAAAGACTCGACTCATAGCCCAACTCTTTTCTATAATAAATTCTCCCTCTCTCACATCTCAAAACTTTTCAGTAATAAAATATCATGTTCAGACAATTTCAGTTGACAGATTGCTTTGTGACAAGATATCATTAAATGTGAACAACTAAACCTCTACCACTGGTAAACAAGTCAAGTGTAGTTAAAATCGACCAGAGATTTCTCAATGCCTCTGTCTACTTGGTGTGAAGAGGCAGGAGCCCTTGCAAAGAACTGAGAAAATTTGAATTAAAGTGACATATCTTTTGCTTTTGTATTTTGAATAGACCGGTTTGGGCTTGGCCAGCCAGGAAGAATACCTGGTTCTGTGAATGCCATGCGAGTTTTGAGCACAAGTACAGATCTTGAAGCTGCTGTTGCTGATGCTTTGGTAAGAGTCACAATATGTACACAATCTCTCTGGATTGATCATCTGCATTGTTCTGTCTTAACAGGAAATTGCCCCCAAATCAGATTACTGAAGCACCTTTGACACTCTTTAAAATTGTATAAATATTGAGTAAATTTACATTTTTATTGTTTTCTTCTTAAACTTTTACCTCTGCACACACATAAGTGAAAATTGGCTTTATAGAAGACATTAGAATCAAGGATTTTTTTGTTTGTGCTCCACAATATCAAGGAGGTTTTGATGACATTGGGCTTTTCAGATGTCATTGGGCTTCTTTCTTTTTTCTTTCTTTTTTTTTTTTCTTTGTCACCATGGTTTTCCCCAGCATTTCCATTTTTCCCCACTCTCACTTCTCTTGCTTTACAGACTTTGATGGTATATTATTATAATGGAAGTTAATAGAGTTTGAGGTTTGAAAATCTTGCATTTATTCCATTATTTCACTTGGGGGGTCCATATGTTTTCATGTTGGTTTTTTTTTTTTTTAAGTGGGTTCTTAGGTAATTTAAGAAAACTTTCTGAATTTTAAGGTTAAATCTTTGAGGATTTGAAGTACTGGTGAAGCATGTTTTTGCATCATTATAATGCAGTATCTAAAAAACAAAATACAACTCCTTTAATTTGTGATTATAGCAAAAAGTTCCTTGGTAGAATTGGCTTGTGGTCAAATTGCTTTTTAAAGATGCATTTCAGCTTAGTAGTAACACAGTCTTTTGCGTATTCCAGTTTATGTGCTCAGCACTTGAAATAAATATTCTTTAGAATTGTCTGGTCCCTGGCCTTGCTTCTGCTGTTTTAAGATTTATTCTCTTATAAGGGGAAAAGTATATAATATCCTGCTTCAGACCCAGACGTTTTTGTTTTTAATCCAGCCATGTTTCATCTGATCAACATTTTATAGTCTCTGACTTCCGTGTTTCCAGCTTTCATTCCTTCTTCTCTCCCCATTTATTCTTGCTCAGTCAGATTACTTTGACAAGTGTCTCTGAGCAAGCTGTTTGATGCTGTCATAATGCTTTCCCTGTGTGTCTGGCCAGCTCTATTCCTCCATTTTATATGTATAAGGACTTTATTCTGGCCGGTGCCAGAGGTAGGGTAATCACTCTGACCTTGGCTTTAATGTAAGAGTCAAGAGCTGGAACAGATTTCTGTGACACTGTTAGCTCTTCTAAGTTGTAGCATTTAGAATCTGTCTCTTAGTTATGCAGAAACCCTAGGAAGTGGAGATCACAAGGGATGGGAAATGTTGGATATGAATCTCTTAGTTAAATGGGACTTCCAGTTAGGGCAAGGGGGATTTCTTAGTTCTTTAAAGAACTGTGCAAAAGACTGTGTGCAAAGTTCTAGGAGGCAGAATAGGACTTGAGAGTTTGAGCTTTGGCTTAACTTGACTTGAGCTTTTCTGTGAATCAAGCTCCCATTGCATTCATGCTACCCTTGTTCTTTTTTGTCCAAACTATGTGGTCTCTCCTAGGGAAGAGAAAATACAGGAATGGCACAGAATCCTTGCCTCACCAAATAGATATCCCAGGGGTAGACAGAATGTCTCAGTGGAGTAGATAGTAGAATTAACAATGACCTTAGAGATGTGCCCCACTGGTATGGGAAGAGTTTTAGCAAAGAATTACAGCAAGTACTAGAATGTCTTATGAGAGATCTAGGAGGGTTAGGAAATGGCATTTTGAAAGCATTCTTTATTATTATTCGCTTGATATGAAACGCTTGCTAACCTGTATTTTTGGTTTGCTGAGATATGTTTTGCTGTACACTTTTGTTGCAAGAACAGTCCCCACATATGCTTCTGACATAATTCTCTATGCTTTTTCCCCATCCTTCAATATTTTCCTGCCTACAGCTGTTAGGAGACTCCAGGAGCAAGGTACCAGTGCCTTAACTTTTGTTTTACAACTTTATTTCTTCTGTTGCGAGTATATTTATTTCAGTAGCTAGTGAAAACAAAAAATGTAGTATAGTATAGAAATTCTGGTCTGAATTATGGTTTTGTTGAATTGTAACAACAACGATTCAGCATCATCGTTGCCTTTGTTAGTGGTGAAGTCAGTCAGTCACCTCTCACATACATCTGTTTTAGTATTTATTTTGAATGTCAAGCTCTGTTCCTTCTTCTAGTAGTGTTTCATTTTTTTAACTCAGTTTGGACCTATTCTTATGTTGTCATGATTTCATGAAAGGATTTATCAAGATTTTTCTTATTTTAGAAATCTAGTTTATGTATAAGTAGATCATGTGTTATATATATTAGTAAATTATATGATGATCGTATAATTTATCATCCAAAGAAAGTGCTTTTGAGAGTGAAAGAAAATGCTATTTATAATTATGCTGCAACAATAGGCATAGGTAGAACCAGTACTGAGCAAAGTTGGGATTAATAATAACAGCTATATTATTAGGGAATTGCATTTGTATGGTTTAAATCAATAACTATTTTTCTTTTAAAAAATATTTGATAAATTTTATCAATTTTGTGTAGCTGTTGCTATATCATTTATGGATTTAACTAACAGTTTTGTATTGAGGTTAATAGAAATGAAATGAAGTGGATATTATAGTCTACTTTAAAAGAAGCCTATTTGTGTTTCAAAACTTAAAGTAAGTCTTTAATAAAAGTGGCTCAGATATTTTAAGAATTTTTTGAAATAGGATACTTCTGCCACTGACATTTCAAATTTAGACTTTCTTAAGGAAACATGAATATTCAAACAAATTTCCCATATACTATGCCCAAGATATATTGCTTTTGATTGGGGAGGGGCTGGTGGATACACATATTTACAGTGTGTCACCTGAGCTGGATTATCGAACATATAATTTCATTTCATTCTCATAGCAAACCTGTGTGATAGGTATGGAACATGGGGAAACTGAAACAGAAAGCTTAGCAGGCTTTCTGAAGTCACATAGCCAGTCAGCAGGGGCACCAGGATTGCAACCCATGTGTCTTCCCAAGAAGTCCACACACTCTACTAGAGGCTGTGCTCTTTCCATCTGCTACAAAATGCTGTGCTTATTACTTATTTTTCCTACTGGAAGACTTCTTTTCTCTTTTTTTCCCCCTAATCTATAAGCACAGGAAAAGAGTGTGTTTATGTGTATGTGTGTGTCTGTGTGTCTTTTTACAGTTAACTCTTTGTTGTTGATTTTGTTTGGTATGACTCATGGTCATGTCACCTTCCATTTTTTCCTCGATCACCCCCATCCCTCATTGGATCTGTCAGAAGAAACCTGTGAGGAGGAGATATGAGCCATATGGGATGTATTCTGACGATGATGCCAACAGTGATGCCTCGAGTGTTTGCTCTGAGCGCTCATATGGCTCCAGGAACGGGGGCATTCCCCATTATCTGCGGCAGACTGAGGATGTAGCAGAAGTTCTCAACCACTGTGCTAGTTCAAACTGGTCAGAAAGGAAAGAAGGGCTTCTGGGCCTGCAGAACTTACTGAAGAGCCAAAGAACACTAAGGTAAGGACAAGAACAAGTATGTGAGCTAAGTTGGAGTCCCACGCTATACTCATCAGGAGCTTTAAAGGGATTCCCTGTCATTTTTTTAAGCTAAGTTGTGAAACTGGCAAAGTCTACGGCCATAGACGGATGTCCCTCTGGGTTCTGTAAAGCTGAGTGAGCACTAGTTGCTGAGCCAGCAAGTTGCTGGGCTCCAAGTGAACTCTTCAGTCTTTCTGACTCTACCCTGCTGTATTCATACCTGCCCACATTATTCCATCTGTTCATGAGGATGATGTGAGAAGTTTTGTCATATGCGCCCTGAAATGAAGGCATCCTGTGATACTGCACTGATGTGTCAAAAACAAAATGAGGATGACTTGTCATCATTGTTCTTCAAGAATCTGTCTAATCCTGATGGTCCCACTTTCTGGATTCTTTGTGTTCACCAAGTACCCATGGAATAATCTCTAGAAATCTGTTGATCAGTACTGTTCTAATCTAGTTTGCATTATAAACAATATCAAGGGATTGTTGAATGAACTTTCTCATATGCTTAAGAAGGAATTACTCAGAGTTGATTTGGGGAAGAGAAGACCCTTTTTTCAAGGCTTGAATTAAAAATGGGACAGGATAGTAGTCAAGGATCAGAAAAGGTGTGGTGGCACATGTCTGTAGTCCCAGCTACTTCGGCTAAGGTAGGAGGATCACTTGAGCTCAGGAGTTTGAGGCTACAATGAGCCATGACTATGCCACTGCACTTTAGCCTGGGCAACAGAGCAAGAGCCTCTCCCTTAAAAAGGCAGAGGACACCAATTTGAAATGGGTGTTTGCTTTGTCCTAGGCATAATAGTAGGTATAAAATGTTATCTTTTCTAATCCTCTCAGCAGCCCTGGGCCATAGCACTAAAGAAATGGAGGCCTAAAGATATCAGAGTACCTTGTAGGAGAATTGAGATTAAAATCCAGGTCTGTCTGACACATGCTTTTTTTAGTTTATCCCATTGCTTTTTAGCTATGGCTGGTGGGAAAAAGACTTGGGATAAAATGAAGGGGTTTTGATTCATGGCTTGGTCACTTCCAGATTGGGAGCTTGGGTAAATCACTCTGAATTTCAGTTTCCTCATCTGAAAATGAGAGCAAACACAGGGTTTTATGCTCCTGTTTAATTTAATCATGAATTAAATAAGAATGCATTTGTGAAAAAACTTTGCTATATAGATACAAATTATGTAAAGCCATATAGTTGACAAAAACAAAAGGATTTTTCAGAGCAAAGCCATAACTAATTGCAGTGTTCACTTATTAAATTTTAAATTCATTGATTTCCATTTTGTTTCCTCTAGTCGAGTAGAATTGAAAAGATTGTGTGAGATCTTCACCCGGATGTTTGCTGACCCACACAGCAAGGTGAGTCTGGGAATCGAGCCTTCCTTATCCAATGCATGTCTGCATGAGCTGTGTCATGTACTACCCAAGAATGAGAGAGAAGTCCCCACAAGCAGTTTTGACCTTACACATTTAACACCAGTATCAGCAATAGTGTATGTTACATCTTTAAAAAGTAGAATTCTTGGAAACTTAAGTGTGCGTAGAACTTGAAGTTAAATAAGTGTGCTTTGTGTAAGAGTTGTTATGGAGAGAATCCGATGTAGTCTTTCAGTTAGCAAGTATTTTTGCATGCTTCTTGTTAGCCAAGCAGTGGGCTAGGTGCTAGAATGTAAGATTATATTATAGTGCACTGTTTTTAGTTACAGTAGTGAAGAAAACAAGTATGTAATTAATTTGTATTCTATGTAGAATATGCTTTCCTGGGACAAGATAGAAAAATAGAAGTATTTATATTCTGGATTTATTGAAAACTAGATTAAGTTATTTCTCAAAATAAAATTTCGCTGCTCCTAAGAACTTGCTGGGTAGTGGTCACTTAGTTGGTGCCCACACCTCCTCAGGGCCAAAGGGAACACTGACCTGGAGACTGCCTTTTTGACAAGAAATTCCCAGGTCAGAGGGAAACACCTATGAGTGTGGAACAAGGCCCTTTGTAGGGGTGGTGCTGGGAGAGTGAGTGACTCTTTACAAAAGTTTACTTGGACTCTAGATTTTAAATAAATACCATTGTTTGGGAGGAAGCCTTTAGAGGCTGTTCAGTGCTTTTGGAGGAAGAAAATAAGAGAATGAAGATAAAGAGGAAGTTAGAAGGTAGAAAAAGGACAGAGAGACTAAGTGTGTAAATCAGCAGAAGCAAATCTTAAATGCTGACATGTAGGATTAATTGTATAATACTACAGCGTTCCTAGCAAAGATGGTCTCTTCTAAGTCTTGCTGGGAAAAAGAAACTTGTGATGGCCAGGGAGTCGAGCCAGTTATTGTCCTCTTCCTTCTTTTTCTATCCTTGCTTCCTCATAGGAATTGTATTTGAAATATCAAACAGCAGCCTATTCACCCACCCACCCAGTCATTCAACATTTATTGAATGAATACCTGTTCTATATCTAGGGATATAGAAAACAAGACGTGGCTCCTTCCTTTGGAGATGCTCATGAGAGTGTAGGGTATGATGCAGGGATTCTCTTCCTCTCGCCTCCCATAGCACTTCTCCTTACTCAGTATCAGTCTTGAATCATGTCTTAAAATTCCTGATATGGGCTGGGTGTGTTGGCTCATGCCTGTAATCTCAGCACTTTGAGAGGTTGAGGCAAGAGGATTGTTTGAGCCCAGGATTTTGAGGCTGCGGTGAGCTATGATTGGGCCACTGCACTCTAGCCTGGGTGATAGAGTAAGACCCTGTCTCTAAAAAGAAGAAAAAAATTCCTGTTATGACCCTCACAGCCTCATAGCAAAGTTAACATTAACTATAGTATTAATAATAAAAATCCAAGAAAGATTGAGTTTAAAGGCCACATAGATATACAAAGATACAGTTATCGAGATTTTTCTCTCAGATAATGTTAAAAGCAGTAAGATTTAAAGCATAAGCACAATAAGATTCTTAAGATTTATAACATAAGGGATATTAGATGATTTAGAACATTGATGAAATTTCTATTACCTGTCACCTCTAGATTGCTGATTCAGAAGCAGAATGTGAGGATAAAGAAGTAAATTTGTTTCCATCAGAAGGCTCTTGTACAGTGAGTTTGGAGGTCTCAGTTTAGTCAATATTTGTTAGCTGCCTGTGGACTAAGCCAGGAAGCCCACAGCTAGGGCTCATTGATGTTGTTCCTGAGCTCCCTCACAGGAGACCCCTGGTGGCAAATAGTTGCTGGCTTATCCCAGTAGACCAAGTCTCATTAACAAGGTGTAGGGGAGCACAGTGCTACTTATCTTTCTGAAATTGGTTCAGAGACTCTGTTTCACCTTGGATAGTATTGATTACATAACAGCATAAGCATTATGTTAACCTCTTTTATTCTAAGCCATAATCTTTTATTACTTTATAATATCTGAAAATAGTTGACTGACATGGAAATCAATAGCTAGACAATAGCGAATAGGTATTTTTCCTCATCCTATAATAATATTTGTTGAATGCTAGATAATGAACAAGAATACTACAGAATTAGAACAGTTAAGAGGTTTCTGGGCTTTTTGTTTGTTTGTTTTTAAGAGCCTTCAGGAGTAAACTCAGAAAAGTTAATTTCACTCTGTACCGACTTTTAAAGACTTCTATGAGGGGGAGTAGAGTATTTTATCAGTTTTTAGCCCTTTCAGGGTTTGGTTTTTTTTTTTTTTTTTACAAAACTGCATGAAAATGATATTAATTCACTATGGACTAACATGGAATTTGTTTTGTTGCATGGCCTGGTTTGCGGTGGAATTCACATCAGAGAGTAAGTTCCAGTCCTTTTCCCTTTATCTGTTTTCTATGATACCTTTGCTTTCTGTAACATGAACAGCATTAACTTATGAGAGTCTGGGCATAGCTAGTATGGGCATTATTAATGTTTTGTAGACTTTAGAGGAAATCATGAATTAAATATGGGAAATTTGGTTTTCATTTGTGTCTAGGTTTTCAGTATGTTTTTGGAGACTCTTGTGGATTTTATAATAATTCATAAGGATGACTTGCAAGATTGGCTTTTTGTTCTTCTTACACAATTACTTAAGAAAATGGGAGCAGATTTACTTGGATCTGTGCAAGCAAAAGTTCAGAAGGCTCTAGATGTCACAAGGTAAGTGTAGGGGCTCGACCAGTTGGACGTTACAAGATTCTTACAGGTGACTTTTTGCATCTTTCTTCTGTTACCCATGGTCTTGGTTGCCCACTTGAATATCTCCCCTCTTCCTCAGTTCTCACATTCTCTTGTTGATATGTTCCACCAATATGAGATGAAATATCCATCATATCTTCCTGAGTCGGCATTATTTTTTGTGAATGCCTAAGACAAATGTAAAACCAAGTCTAAAACTTTGAAATTTGGTTCTCTTTTCTTTAAAAAACATTTGAGGAAAATATTTAGAATATTTGTTTACACCTTTCTGAAGACCTTAGTATTTTTAATACTTTAACATCTTAAAAGTCACACTAGAAATCTTCCTGTCACCATATGATTTAGAGTTTCCACTGGTCCAGGAACAGTCTCTAAATTGACAGTGGGTTGGCTCAGAGATGGATAATACATTTATAGCAGTTGTGTCCCTGTGGCTATTACGAGAAAAGTGCTACCAAGGCTCAGAAAAGTTAAATGAAGTATGTGGTGTCATCGTTCAGAAACCTCTATTGTCTGTGCAATTACAGGTCCTCAGATATAAGTATTGGAGTTAAATGATCTCAGAAGACACTTTGCAGTAATGTCTTGGTTGTGATTTGGTGGAAAATAGAGGGGAATGTTAAATCAGTGAACTTTTATAAAAGAACAAACAAGTGACTCCAAGTTACTCAGGAAATTATCAGGGCAATAACTTTTGTAAGACCCAATTACTACAAACTGGAATACAGCTATATATCATAGAATTTTCAAAATGGAAGGAACTGAAAGATGATGCTCATTTTATCAGTGAGAAATAGAGATTTTGGCTTGACTTGTCCAGGGTCACACTTTGTGTTGAGTGGTACTCTGGGAACTAAAATCCATGATCTTTGATTGTTGCTGTATTGTCTGTTCCTGTTGTTGCAGGCTGTATTGTGGGCCTGTGTTCTCCCTTCCTGTGTGTGGGGGGGGAGTTAGGGTTATGGATAGTGCTAGTGCCTTTTCTCCCCCCTGGAAGCATGTACTGCCCTGCTGGCATCCCCCACGTATGCATCTGTTACATGACTCTGACTTCAAAGCATGCATCTGTTTCTCTGCACTGTGATGCCAGCTGTTTGCTTTTGGTCCCTGACCCTGTCGATCTATATGAGTTACACTGCTATAGAATTCTTTTGTCCAAATGGATTTCCCTTCTGGTTTTCAGTGAACTCGATGAAACATACTACCTTTGCAGTAAAGCTTTCAAACTTTGAAATCATCTTTCCTTTGGATAATTAAGTTCAGTGGAATTAGGGGGCATTACTAAATACCAGTGGATTTATAAAGGTTTAGCCAGGAATTGACTGGGGGCCTAGGCTGACAAGCTGGTGTAAATGAGTGAAGTCGAGAGGCTGGAAGGCTATTGATGGGCTGGAGAGCAGCAGCCAGTTGTGGCCATGTGGGATCATGTTGGGACATGAGCCCAGTGTTACTAGACTTTTCAAAAAAGGTCAGATGTGGATTTGGGCAACTAGTTTGAGAATTTTTTATGACACCGTGAAGGCCAAATCAAACATGTATGAGCCAGATTTGGCCTATATAGGTCACTTAATTTAGGTGAATTTATAAATGACAGTATCTATTAATTCATATAATTAATTATTCATCAATAATGTAATAATTATTTATCTAATAATTCAGATTTGGAGGGATGGTGGGAATATTAAAATTATATTCCTTAACTTTGGTGATTAAGGAGTACAGTTGTGACCTCCTATTAATTTTTCTGCGTATCTCATTCCTTTAATAATCCTCATCTCTTTGGGGATCTGGGTCCCTCTAAAGCATGGGTCCTCAAACTTTTTAAACAGGGGGCCAGTTCACTGTCCCTCAGACCATTGGAGAGTGAGGCGCACATTCCACACATGCGCATGGTGGGCCCGGGACGAGTTGGCTGCTAAGCAGGACAGGCAGCGGTGGCGGGCCGGATATATGTCCTTGGCAGGCCACATGTGGCTGCGGGCTTTAGTTTGAGGACCCCTGAAGCATTTCCCACTTTTCCTTCTTTTTCTCAACAGCTCAGATGTATAGCTGTTTAAGCTTATATGGAATCAGTCACTGACTATTCAGGGGGCATGTCAGTGATGGCCGAGAGTGGTCCTCAGGTTTTTACCTTAGTGCTAATCTGCCTCAGTTTCTTTTCATTTGGCTTTGCCTAATACCAGGGCATATTTCCTGATTAAACATATCTGTTAGTGAAATAAAACTCTCCATCATCCCTTGTTGCAAAAAGAGGGATAGGCATTTTTTTTTTTTTTTTTTTTTTTTTTGAGACAGAGTCTCACTTTGTTGTCCAGGCTAGAGTGAGTGCCGTGGCGTCAGCCTAGCTCACAGCAACCTCAAACTCCTGGGCTCGAGTGATCCTTCTGCCTCAGCCTCCCGAGTAGCTGGGACTACAGGCATGCGCCACTATGCCCGGCTAATTTTTTTTTATATATATATCAGTTGGCCAATTAATTTCTTTCTGTTTATAGTAGAGACGGCGTCTCGCTCTTGCTCAGGCTGGTTTTGAACTCCTGACCTTGAGCAATCCGCCCGCCTCGGCCTCCCAAGAGCTAGGATTACAGGCGTGAGCCACAGCGCCCGGCCGGGATAGGCATTTTGTGTTTCTGTTGACCTAGTCACTTAGATCATGCATACTGAAGCATATTAAATGTAATTTGCTTCCAGAAGTGACCCTCAAAGATTCTGAGGTACAAAAAGTGTGAGAGAAAAGGATACTATTGGGTCAAGTTTACTTTTTGTTAATAATTATAATGATGATAACATTGGTACCTAATGTGTGCCATGTGCTTTTTATTTTTATTGTATTATTTCATTTAATTTTCAAATCAGTTCTATGATGTAGATATTATTTGCTTCCTTTTATAGATTTAAACCTATATCCTTATTCGTTTTACTATACTTCTATAGTTTGGGGAAAGTCTTTATGGGAGTCCAAAGAAAGTAATGTGATCACTCAGCCTTAATTGTAATAGATACTTGCATTGTATTGTCTTTCCTGTTAATATGGAAGTTATATCAGCATTATCCGCATGGGGCTCTATTATGCAATTTTAAACTAATACTAATAATTGTAGCATTTTAAGGGAAAGAATACTGACTTTCTGTAGCCAGGAGCACCTCAAGGTTATTTGATTGGATCCGAAATGTGTGAAGACTACAAGAGAAGAGATCAGGAACAGGCAAAACATGGAGCAAGAGAAGGGGCTCTCAGGGCCACATGCTTGTGTGTGTGATTTTTAGGTAGATGGGAAATGCTTTGTTGCTATCTCCCAGGCATTCTTCTGTGGTAACAATGTGAAGTAGGATCAAAAGCAGTTATCAGGACCAAGGAGGACAATACAGTGAGCCTAACTAAGCAGGGTCAGCTATAAACATCCTTGTAAGGATATAAAAATAAGATTTGGGGCCAGGCCTGGTGGCTCACACCTGTAATCTCAGCACATCGGGAGGCCGAGACAGGAGGATCTCTTGAGTGCAGGAGTTTGGGACCAGCCTGGATAACATAGTAAGACCCCATCTCTTTTTTTTGAAAAGAAAAGAAAAATTTAGCTGGGTGTGGTGGCACATACCTATAGTCCCAGCTACTGGGGAGGCTGAGGCAGGAGGATCACTTCAGCCTAGGAGTTTGAGGTTGCAGTGAGCTATGATGAATCCACTGCACTCTAGCCAGGGCAACAGAGTGAGACCCTCTCTCAAAAGAAAAAAAAAGATTTGAGAATCAGAAGTATTTTTCATGTTTAAGCAATATTCAGAAATGTAGCTGGAGGGAAAATAAGCAAATCCCTAAATGGGCAGGTAGGAATCTCTTCCTTAGTTTATTGCCTAGTCTTAATTTTTAAAATAGCTACTCAAAGTAAGTTATTTGTAGGTTTTGGGACTTTAAACAGGATTTTTCTTTTTCCAAATTTTCTGTACAAGTGTGTATTTACTTTAGTAGATACATAAAATGAAAAGTAGTAGTATTTTAAAATGTGAACAGGCTTTTACATATATTAATCTACAGCAGTATGTTTTTGTTAATCAATTTTGTAATAATTTTTTTTAAAAACAAGCATTTTTTTTTTTTGTACTAGGGACTCCTTTCCATTTGATCAACAATTTAACATTTTGATGAGATTTATTGTGGATCAAACTCAAACTCCAAACCTCAAGGTCAGTAATTATTTTTCATTACAGTTCAACATCTAGGCCTCAAATTTATTTAAAATTTACTCATTTTAAATACATGACTCATATGTTTAGTTATTGTGAATAAATCTCTTGTGAACATTCTGTTCAATTCTTTGTGCGCATGTTCCCATTTCTCTTGGTTCAGTGCTTAGTAGAGGAATTGCTGGTTCAGTAAGTAGGTGTATGTTTGACTTTTTTAGAAACTGCTAAAATGATTGTACCGTATTATATTCCCACCAGCAGTGTATGAGAGCTCTAGTTTTCCTATATCCTCACCAACTTTTGGGCATTCTTAGGCTTTTTCACAATTAATATTTGAACTAGGAAATTAAAACATTCTGATGTGTTAAGATTGGTATCTTGGCTCATGCCTGTAATCCTAGCACTCTGGGAGGCCGAGGCGGGCGGATTGCTTGAGGTCAGGAGTTCGAAACCAGTCTGAGCAAGAGCGAGACCCCATCTCTACTATAAATAGAAAGAAATTAATTGGCCAACTAATATATATATACAAAAAATTAGCCGGGCATGGTGGTGCATGCCTGTAGTCCCAGCTACTCGGGAGGCTTAAGCAGTAGGATTGCTTGAGCCCAGGAGTCTGAGGTTGCTGTGAGCTAGGCTGACGCCATGGCACTCACTCTAGCCTGGGCAACAAAGTGAAACTCTGTCTCAAAAAAAAAAAAAAAAAGATTGGTATCTTATTGGAATGTCTCTTTAATATTAACATTCTAAGACTTGAATATTAACTGTTACATATTATAGAAAATCATACCTATAATAACAAGACCAAAATTTGAGGGAGGATATGTGTTCGTTTGAAGTAATTCATGTTCATTGTTCTTTAATCATTAACTTTTGTTGGGGTTTTAAGATGGGCTGAAAATAATAACCCTTTTATCCTGAGGCCGAAACCAATTGAGAAGTAAATGGTAAAGTTAGGGTAGAGTGTCAGCTTGCTGACTGAAAGTGCTCCCTTATAGAACATGGCCTAGAATGTGTGACAAAATGAACTGGAGACTGAAAGTTGCCTTTGCAGTCAGTAGCAGAGCTGGAAATCCCATGGTTCCCCAACATGGGCTCCTGTCCTATGAGTGTCTGGCAGCATAGACAAGGAGCAGAGCATACCTTCTCTGCATAACAATCTAAAATGAAGAGAATAGAGCTGCACACCACTTCCTGTCCCCAAACTTGCCCATCCAGTCATTTCATGCATTTCTCCTGATGGATGTCACTCCACATGGAAACAAAAATTCAGGAGAAAGGAAGGAGGTTGTCTTGCAAGTGTTCACTTTTTTCTGGTACCAGTTGAGAATTCTTTTCAAAGATTCATCAAGCTTACTTAATGTTTATTTATAATTCTTGGATCTTTCAGGTCAAAGTTGCAATCCTGAAATACATTGAGTCTCTGGCCAGACAGATGGATCCAACAGATTTCGTAAACTCTAGTGAGACAAGGCTTGCTGTTTCTCGAATCATAACCTGGACAACAGAACCAAAGAGTTCAGACGTGAGAAAGGTATGTCCAAGCGAGCTAAAGTGTAATCACAGATTGTTCTTAGGCATGTGTTAGAAAAAGAAATTTATTTAGAAACTTGCAAAACCAGGCCACACACCTACAAACCTTTGTCACTCTTTTTCTATGAAACAGGATTTTACTATTGCCTCTTTTTTTCTATCTTGGGCTCTGCCCAGTTCTGATCTTTAAATATCCAAATGAAAATCCAAAATCTTGCATGATGAATTCACAGTTTTCTCAGGCATCTGTTTTATGTATTTTGTAATATGAAATCACTGTATTTTAGTGTCTTTTACAAGGACAGTTGTTTTCCTTATATCCATTTGTAACATGTGCTTTGATGATGGAATTGCAGATCTAAGGCTAGCTGGCTATAGGGTGCCAGATAGTAAAATGTGGTTAAAAAGTTTGATAAGCTGTAATGGATTCTTGAACTTAAAAAGAGCAAAGATCTTCCAGTTATGTAGCACGTAAGCATATGTGTGTCTATATGAGTATGGGCTTTTGTACTGGAATGTTACTTAAGTATTCCCTACCATGGGCTGAAACATGTTTTAGATTTGTGTATTACTTTGATTAGGGCCAGTTTGGGACTGACTAACTTTGATCACTTTCCACAGATGTGCACATTAGAAAACTTAAAGAAGGGGGGAAAAAGAAGAAAATTTGAACTAGGACTTACTAGTCTTTACTTTTCTTTTCTTTTTTTTCTTTTTTTTTTTTTTTTTTGAGACAGTCTCACTGTGTTGCCCAGGCTAGAGTGCCATGGCATCAGCCTAGCTCACAGCAACCTCAGACTCCTGGGCTCAAGCAATCCTACTGCTTCAGCCTCCTGAGTAGCTGGGACTACAGGCATGTGCCACCATACCCGGCTAGTTTTTTTCTATTTTTAGTTGTTTGGCTAATTTCTTTCTATTTATAGTAGAGATGGGTCTTGCTCTCTTGCTCAGGCTTGTCTCGAACTCCTGAGCTCAAGCAATCCTCCCACCTCAGCCTTCCAGAGTGCTAGAATTACAGGAATGAGCCACTGCGCCCAGCCTATCCTTATTTTTCTAATCAGGATATAGGAAGTTCCTTTTTTAAATTATCTAGCCTGGGGCTCCAAAAATCGCAACTTATTTTAATACTAGCTCAAGCCAAATATGATTAGGAAATTAGATTTATTGCCAGAAATCAAATGATTTGTTTACTGTTTGATTTTCATAACATTTTCAGTTATTTTGGATTATATAGTGTTGCTTCACAAAGCTTTGTCTTCATTGGCATGTTACTTTCAATGCCTACCCATTTCTCCTACCCCATTATGAGGTTTTCTTAACTCCTCACCATCAGATGTAGCTTAAACCCAGGTTACAATATAATAATCCTCATATTGGGAGAAATTTGAGAAGATTTAGATTAGCAGTTCTGTCTTGGCTACAGTTAAAATCAACCCAGATTTCTGGGCTCTACTCCCAGGTAATTTTATTTAGTTACTATAGGGTAGAACATGGGCAATGTGTTGTTTTTGACTGGGGTTCCCTTTACTGTTGGCTGATTGTTAATGTACAGAGTTGAAGCCCAGTATTTAGACCATTCCCCTGGATTGAACATGCAGACTGCTGATGTAGTCTTGAACTTTCTCTCGGTATGATTAAAAAAAAAAAGAAAGCATCCACACTCCACATCTAGACACCTCAAATCTAACTGTTAAAAGCCAAAGAGAGAATCCTGAAATCAGTAGGAAGGGAGTGATTTCATCACATCCGTGGATCCTCAATGAGATTAACAGCTGATTTTTCATCAGAAACTATGGAGGATAGAAGGCAGTAGAATGACTTTCAAAGTGCTGAAAGAAAAATATGTCAACCGGTAATTTGCTATTCAGTAAAACTGTTCTTCAAAACTGAATGACAAATTGAAATAAAGCCAGCAAGAGATTCTCTCTCACTTTGAATCTGTCTGACCTCTTTTAAGGGCTCAGCTGATTAAGTCAGGCCCACCAGGATAATCTCCTTCGATTAACTCAAAGTCAGCTGCTTAGGAAACTTAATGACATCTGCAAAAATCCCTTCTGCTGTATCACATAATCATGAATATCTATCATCTTCTAAGCCCTGCTCACTCCAAGAAAGAAATTATATAAAGTATATATGTGGGGGTTGGGAATCTTGGGGGGGGGCATCTTAGCTTTTTGGCTACCCAAGGCTATAGTGTCTCTCTTGGTAGATTGGCAGAAGTATTTCATAGTTATTTTATGATTTCTTAGATCTTATTTATGTGGGGAGCTTTTTTACCTATCCATGCACATCGTGGTGTGATTCAACTTACTCAGCAGATGCTAAGTAAGAACTCTATATTCTGGGCACCCTCTGGAATTTTTTTATTATCTGAGATTCTAGATTATTTGGCTTTCAGTACACATCCAAGACTGACTGGTAAAACATTATGATTTGATTCAAATAGGTTTGTTACAGCACAGTATTCAAACATTTATTCTTTTGCCCCATAAACTACTCAGCCACAAACTATACATTAGGGCACTGCAGGTTAATCCTTTTGGAGATAGATTCACTTTTATTTAAATGTTCTGTTTTGATATACCATCCACTGGACATTTATAAATATAGTTGTTGTAAGTGATGCAGCTGCCTTACCCAAGAATATGGGATGTATTTGAAACATTGCCTAAATGAATATAGTGCCTAAATAAATTAAAATACTTAGCTGTGTTAAAAATAAAATTGGGACTATTCTTATCTAGGTGCTTTAATGCACTAAAGTACTTTAATGCACTTATTTCCAGAGTTTTTAAAAGACTTTATCAGATATTGTGGAAATCTGGGGATTTAAAATCATTTTGTGATCTTGAACCAAGTCCACTTGGTAGCATCTTACTTTGGTTTCTTAAGAGGTAGGGTAGGGTTATATTCTAAATACTAGAAGAGCCCTTCAGTCTGAAATCTATACAGTAAACTCTCATATTGGACTCATCTCTGGAGAACATTAATTTTATGCAACTAATACCTGGGGAGTTTGCAGAGGACATAATTTATTCTCTAAATCTATCAGATCATATTTGTGAAAACACTTTTGAAGTGTTTTAAACTGATATAAGCTGATACAACTTAGATTCATTGACCTTAGCATTTTTAATATTTTTTTCCTTAGTGTTTTGGGGTGTTTCACATTGTGGAGGGAGGGATGCTTAAATATTTAAGATGTTTTTAAAACCAAAGCTAGTCAATAAAGCATCACCAATGAGGTGTGCTTATCAGGCTGAGACTGGTTTGGACTAAATGGAAAAACCCAACTCAATCTTTACCTGGTCTGTTTTATTCCAAAAATAACCTTTTCCATTTTCTTTTCTTTCTTTCTTTCTTTTTTTTTTTTTTGAGACAGAGTTTCACTCTTTTGCCCCGGCTACAGTGCCATGGCATTAGCCTAGCTCACAGCAACCTCAAACTCCTGGGCTCAAGCAATCCTAACTGCCTCAGCCTCCCGAGTAGCTGGCACTACAGGCATGAGTCACCATGCCAGGCTAATTTTTTCTATTTTTGGTAGAGACTGGGTCTCACTTTTGCTCAGGCTGGTCTCGAACTCCTGAGCTCAAATGATCCGCCTGCCTCGGCCTCCCAGAGTGCTAGGATTACAGGGGTGAGCCACCACACCTGGCCACCTTTTCCATTTTCTAAGTGTGAGAGCCCTGACTAGCTGTGTCGACAAAACTGTGCAGAAGCACACCAGATGCACCGTGTTGTTAAAAGGTAATAGAATGAATAGAATGTATTACCGGCAGAAAGAAAGTGGGCTCAATAGTTTAACCTCCCTTTGGCTCCTGCCTCTGCTGCTCCTTAGTGATGAGAGCCAGTAGTTTAATCTCTGAGTCTTGTTTATTATCTGTAAAATGGGAATAATAATGCTTGCCTCAGGCATTATTGGGAGGATTAAATTCAACATAGTCTGTAACAACATAGGTAAATATTACTTCACTTGCTGTTGCGGCTCCTGCTACTGTTTGAGGGCTGTTTTGGTTTTGCTGCTATTGTTGGTTATGGAACAAATTAAGTACCAGATTTTTTCCAGCATTTAGGGAGCCATGTAATCAATCAAAGGGAACATGGTAATGGCAGTAGACGTTTAATTGTATTATATGTTTATATTTTGAGATTCAGAACAACTGTATGTTTGCTTATATGTGATTCTGTTTGTCAAATGAACTAACAGATGTAGCCTCTGAATACTGTTTGTGGGAAAGTGAAGGCATGGCAATGGTACCTAGAAAGTATAAAGATGCTGTTGGCTAGAGCAGGAAAAGCATATAAATAGCCTTGAGCAGGAAGGAGGGGCGAGTATATTCACGCCTAATGGGTGCAGCGAGCACCATCTGAGGGATGGACGTGACTGAAGCTCTGACTCGGGGCAAAGGCAGTATACATAACATTTGTACCCGTAATATGCTGCCATAAAAAAATTAAAAGAAAAAATAAATAAGTAAAAATAGTTTGAAAAGGTGAGATTTCTGATTGACTTTTTAAAAAATTTCTGATTATAGAGGCAGCATGGCCTAATCTAAAAGCTACGGATTTTATAAAACATCGAATAAGATTTGAATCTCAGCTTACCTGTGATTGAGTCTCCTTCAACTCTTGTTTTGGTCTCTGATCTTCCATTTCATCACCTGAAGCAGGAAACTGTTACTTCCAGGAAGGGTTATTAAGTAAAAGACCTAACAAACGATTGAGAGTTAAAACTGGCAGCTACTCTTGTTATTCTTCCTAACTTTTGATTATATGGGTCTGTTATAAATAAACTTATGTATAAGTCTTATCCAAATACTTTGACAGCTAACAAATAGCCATGGTTGAGCCCTTGCTGCTTCTCTCTGATTGAATCCTCCTACCTTTCCTGTTTGCCAGTCCTCTCTTCAGCGTAGTCGAGTAGGTGAGGATTTCCCCACTAGGTCAGCTTCAACCTGCTCTGGGCCTGGAGAAGGAAACTTGGAAGATAAGTGTAAACAGGTATATTGAAAACTGTGTACTAATTTCAGACAACGCACTTCACTGTTTGTATTTGAGATTATTAATACCAATTAGCCTTGTGAAGATACTGGAAGATTTTGAAGAAACCTAAAATTAATATAATACTACATGAGCGTGTGTGCAAACCTCTGTCAGTGTTTGTGTTCCGATGTATTCTGTGATTAACCACCTTTCCAGTGGAATAGTTGTGTCGAGTGTAGACCGCTACCATGTTTTAATGGAGTAGTAAAAAAGAGAAATGCTAGGCTGGGCCCAGTGGTGCAGGCCTGTAGTCCCAGCTGCTTGAGAGGCTGAGGCAGGAGGATCCCTTGAGCCCAGGAGTTTGAGGCTGCAGTGTACCATGATTGCCTTGTAAATAGCCACTGTACTCCAGCCTGGGAAACACAGTGAGACCCTTTAAAAAAAAAGAGAGAGAGAGAGAGAGAGATACTAAATGAGAAATGTCTGAAGATTTTGAGATACTTAAGTGACTTTTGAATCAACTTTAATGACAATCTGAGAAGTTGTTGTTTAATTAGAAAACTCTTTGCTTTTCCTCAGATTTTAAGTTTTCCCAAATTAATCCCAACACTGACATATTTGGCAAAGCTTTAATGTCTTACCTGCTAGGAATAATTCCTTTCTGCTGTGAGATATGTAGCATTCAAGGCAGTTGGTGTCCCTAGGAGATCTCTGCAAAGAGTAGCAGTAAGATTTGACAAATCTTTTTTCCTTACTCATCAAACTTCACTATAAGGGTATAAGAATCCTTTCCTGGCCGGGCGCGGTGGCTCACGCCTGTAATCCTAGCACTCTGGGAGGCCGAGGCGGGCGGATTGCTCAAGGTCAGGAGTTCAAAACCACCCTGAGCAAGAGCGAGATCCCGTCTCTACTATAAATAGAAACAAATCAATTGGCCAACTAATATATATAGAAAAAATTAGCCGGGCATGGTGGCGCATGCCTGTAGTCCCAGCTACTCGGGAGGCCGAGGCAGGAGGATTGCTTGAGCCCAGGAGTTTGAGGTTGCTGTGAGCTAGGCTGACGCCATGGCACTCACTCTAGCCTGGGCAACAAAGCAAGACTCTGTCTCAAAAAAAAAAAAAAAAAAGAATCCTTTCCTTTTAAGTTGCCACTTGATACTTACAATAAAATGCTCTAGAGTTATCCATTCAAAAAAGTCAGCAGCACTCTGAGTTTTTTGTCTGGCTGCCTAATGGTCCTCCCTCTAGTGGAGACAACAGTTCAAAGATGTGGACAGAGCAGTGGCATACTCTACCTTTTTGAGTCATTATTGAACATGAGCTCTGCTCTACGCTTTTTTTAAATGCCTCCCTCCACCCTAGCTCCATATTTGAAATTGTTTCTTTAACGAGATCATATTGATGGTAAAGATAAATATAACCGACTTTTATTCCTTGCTTGGATTCTAATATTTTGACTTCTCATTAACTCTGAGGGTCATAGATAAAATATTTTGGAACAGTCTCATTCCTTGTAAAACTTTAGTGTAAAATCTTTTAAAAGTTGCATACTTGGGCTGTGACACATACCTGTAGTTCCAGCTATGCAGGAAGCTGAGGCAGGAAGATCATTTGAGCCCAGGAGTTTGAGGCTATAGTACCCTATGGCCATGCCTGTGAATAGCCACTGCACTCCAGCCTGGGCAATGTAGCATGATCCTGGCCCTTAAAAAAATGATACTTTTTACCCGTTTCTAGAACTTAGATCTCATTAGAAAAAGATTTTAGTTTAGAAATGGCTGTAAGCTACTAATTTTATAATTTGCTTCATGAAAAACCTCAAGTTAGTCTATGACATTAGATGACATGGTTCTGGGAAGAAATGTGGTCTTTTAAATACAGTATACATTTCACATGAAAATATACTATTCAAGAATATATGATGCATTTTATAATTTCAAATGCCATTTTCTGTCACAAAATCTAACTGCCTATACTTTTTTATTAAATTGATGACATTGGTGTTTTTTCCTGCTAAAACTCTTCTTCTTTCTTTCCCTTGTAGTGCAGTTTTTCTGCATGCATTGTTTTTTCCTAACATCTAATAAATGTTTTTTAAAAATATGCAGGTTACTTTGCATGATTTTTGCAAATTATTCTATAATATGAATATATAAATCATGTTAACAGTACATTACACTGGTGATGAAATAGGTTTCTTTGGATAATGATTTATTAAAAATGTTTAAATACTGAAACATAGAAAAGTATATTTTACTACAATCAAAAATAATGCTTTTTTGCCTGTGTCATGAAAGTACATTGGTCACTTGTGATTTAATTTGGGTAGAAAGACTATTAATTACTATATTTGGAGATCAAGGGTAAAAAGTAATGTGCTTTTTGCCCAATGCTTTGTTTAATGGATGCTTTTGAAATGTTGAAAAAGTCATTTTTGATTCTGTAAAGAATATTATTCTACTGATTACTTTTTAAATTCATAGTATCTTTTAATTTTTTCTTTTTTTTTCCACTAACCCCAGTCAACCTCCAATAATTAATTTCTTATATTTAGGGTTTTTTTCTTCTCTATGCACAAAATAATAGTTTTGTCCTAACTGGACCTAGAATTAATTTTGGCATTTTAAAAGTATTGCAATATTTTGTGATGTTCGTTTCCAAAAAATTTAAGCGAGCACATTTTTATGTAATGGAAAAAAATATTCCGAATAATTCAATCCTAAAATTTACAGTCTTTAAAAAGATTTTATGCTTTTGTAAAAATGAAAAAGATGTTTGCATACATGAACAGTTTTTTCATAATGTCTTTTCCCTTCTCTTGACTCTTAGAAATTAACAATAAATGCCAGTTAGTATTTACTAAAAAAATTTTTTGGGGTGTAGCTTTTGTAAATCAAGACCCTTGTCATTAATTCATTTAGGCATTACTTTTTAAACTCAGATTGCCTGCTACTAAATCAGTACCATAAAAAGCACATTACCTGCTAGAAAAGCCCAAATCTCATTTAGCTATTCTTATTTCGGCTAATTGCTTTCACCACCTTGCTGCTACAGTCATTACAAGCAATCCTGCAGTACGTTGTCTCAATTATTAGGAATAAAGGAAAGTAGAACATTTTCCAAAAGACTAAAGAGCAAGTTTTTAATTTATACTCCTTTGAAGTCTGGTTTGCTTTTCAAAAGTCTCTCTCCTTGGTTCATAGGCATAAAACTAGGAGTTTTTCAGATGCATTTAAAGTCTTTTCCTAGGATTTCTTGGTCAAAAGGAGTGGGGTTGAGGAAAAGTGGTGTCTCAAGATAACCCAGGGCAGCTTGTTTAAAAATATGTCCTTTCCAGGATGTACTGGAAACCCTGTCCAGTTCTGAATTATTACAGTGGCAATAATCTTAAGCCTTTTTAGATTTTTTCATTGTTTCATTTACCTACTTACCAGCTTCCTTCCTTGTGCCAGCCGACAAAGGATAAGTTACAAGAATTTATTATTGATGTGCTGTGGAAATCGAAGGCCAGGGCCAGGATTTATTTTCTAGATTAAACTCAGACTATTTGTGATTGATAATATTATTTTCTCCAGAAGTTTTTTTTTTTTTTTTAAATGCCATGAGTGCCCTCTTATTAGCATTTAACTTATACAAAAATGTTTTCTTTTAAAAACAATTTTAATGAACATTTTGACTAAGACATGTTATTGCACATTACATGAATTAATCGTGGTTTCTTTTTCTAGGCAGCACAAATTGTGCTAATCTCTCTGTTTGAACTGAATACTCCTGAATTTACCATGTTACTTGGTGCCTTGCCAAAAACATTCCAGGATGGTGCCACCAAACTCCTGCATAATCACCTCAAGAATTCCAGTAACACCAGTGTGGTGAGTGCTTTCACTACTAGTGCCCGTTTGCTGACCATGATCTCGGTGTGTCCCTTGTCTTGAACCTTCTTTTAAATGGAACAGCCAGTTTCCTCATTGTTTTTCAGTAGATGTGAGCATCTTCAGGGTCAGGGTTATGTCAGATCCTGCCATATGCCCAGTGAATAAATGAACCTGGTACTTAAATAGGGCCTTTTTCTTAGCTTAGGTTGTTCAATCGGTTACATTTTTACTAGATCATCTAATTATCACTCATTCATTGAGTTGGTCTTATTTTTGAACACTATAAAAGTTCCAAATGTTCAACTGTGTCTGTCACTCTAGCACAACTGACATCAGTCATTTGATTCCAGGAATCAAATGCCTCTATGACTGATGTCGATCCATTTTTGGTTTATATACACTTAAAATTGGCCTATGATTCTGAAAAAAAATTATTCTGGGAAGATTCTACACATTTATTTATATATGGGTTAAAAGACCAAGAGAAGAGTGGTATGCAGCTCTTGAATAATGATGCCCATTCTGCGTTCACCCCAGGGCTCTCCAAGCAATACGATTGGCAGGACACCCTCCCGGCACACCAGCAGCAGGACTAGCCCCCTGACCTCACCCACCAACTGCTCCCATGGGGGTCTGTCTCCAAGGTAAGGTCATTTCCACAGAAGTAAAGCAGCTAAAGCACCTCAGTGTCTGTGCAGCCTATTTCTAGATTTTTAGACTAAGTTTAATACCAAAAAGAGTATTAAGTATCAGTAGATCATAGATTCTAGTCCTCCCTCAAATTGTAACTGTAATCTTGGGCAGAGTGTAATTTCTATGGTAAAATGAGTGGTCTGTGCTGAATGTTCTCTGTGGTTCTTCTAGCTCTAAACATTCTCTACTACCTTGTAGATTTTAAAACTGAAAGTTATGTTTAGTACTTTTACATAGAATCCATGTAGAAGTTCATTACCTCATCTATAAGTGATAAGAGAACCTGAAGGTGCTTAGTCATCTATGTAAACCTTTTATAGCCAGTCCACACAAAGTCTAGAGTAGTTTTCTAATGAAATAGCCATTCCAAGCATAGTTGATATCATGTTTGAAGCAGGATGCTGTTCTGAAGGGCTGTGATTTAGAATCTGGGAACTAAAATTGGATTAGGATTCTTAGACTCTTGTTGGAACCATGTGCACATTGGCCTTATGGAATGTGGGCAAGTGACCTAAAAAGAGAAAATCCTTTGTCTAAGGGACTTAGATAATACCTCACGATCTGACCAGAGTCTTTAGAAGTCTGCATAGTGGCTTAGTGACACCCTCATGTGGGTTAGAAGTCATCCATGGCCCTACTCAGAGTAGTGGCCCTATAGGCCAGAATTTTTAGAAAAGAACCAGTGTCTGGACCAGCAAGGAGCACAAATGTTGTTTGTCCACAAGTCCAGATCTTCAGGATCACTGGCAAGAGGAACCAAGAAACTTGTCCTGAGGATTGCTGGCACCAAGATTTTAAAATGAAACAAAAATATCATAAATATACTATTTTCCCTTTAAGGGTTATCTCTTTATTAGGAAAATATCAAAACATAATTTAAATTTAAATTTTTTAATGATCAAAAGTCTCCCAAATTCCTTTCTTACCACTAAAGTTTGCTTTAGTTCTTCAGTCATCCTTTAAATATTTGGAACATAACCAATTTGTATTTTTGTTTGATAAAACAAAGTATTTGATACACCTTTGGTATCTTGCTATTTATATTGCTTTATGTTTACTTTCCCAAATATCCTCCTGTACTATTTTTACATAAAATGAAGCATGATATTATGTCTTCAAGTTTGGTCTGTGTTGTCATGATTTCAGCAGGACCATTGAGACCAGAGACTAATGAAGATATGTCTAATTTTCCCCAGGTGTTACTGAGGCTTAGCCAACTTTTTTCTTAATGGTAACATCTGTATCTGAAGAATATGGTGTGTCTTAAATGACCTGAGTCCAGTGTTGACAGTAAAATCATAAAGTTCCTGGTGGGCGAAATTTTACGGAAAACTTGAATTATCTGTAAATTGTTGGCATTTGTCTAGAAGTGATACTTCTACAACATAATTGAGAAATCTGTTCTTCCGTTGTACACAGTTCATACATCTTATCTTTTAGTTGTTGCATGAATTAGGGTGGGGCACATTCCTTAGGTAATAAGCAAAAAGATAGAACTCGAATTAAGTACTTTGTTATTATATATGCAAATAGTCTAAGAAAAAAATTGGTAGGGGTTGCTAGCATCAGCACTAAGAACTGGCTAGATACCTTCATGGATCCCTGAGTCATTAAAAGTTTTATTTTTCAGATCATCATTGCTTCTTAATTGTCCTCATCCTAATTTTTACTGTTAGGATTACAGATCAGTGGAAGAAATGAATAGATTTACTTTTAATGTCAAAAAGTTCAAGTGTGGCCTATATATTTTCATGTCTTCAAATTATTCTTTAGGGAATTAGTTATATAGTTTCTTTCTTTTTAAGGAAAAAAAAGCTGCTCTCATCCAATATATAAATAGCCCAATGGCCTTAGCCAACTTGAGCTCATAAGAGAAATGATTTTGTCACCACTAAAACTTTCCAGTAGGGGGAAAAACTGCTCATCATGTCACTAGAAATACTCAAATCAACTACATACTTTCTAACAGGAAACTTATAAAAGGATTGGATTCTCACACCAAACGGGAGACTTGACTGGGTTACCTCATTCGAAGGAAGTGATAAACCAGGTCTACAGTATATAATCTCAGCTATTTTTCTGAGTAGTGCAAGAAACATTGATTTTCTGTGACCTGATGTTCTTTCAAATGATCATGACCATATGATGTGAGCTTTTTATTCTTAAAAGAAAAGCTATTACCAGTTACATGTTTTTAATCTAATTTTGAGCATCAAATTGAACTGTTTTTTTAGTCCAAAAATTCTATACTTGGATGGATCATAGTGATAATAAGGAACTATTCTAATATAAACAAATTTAATTTGATAGTTTTTTTTTCACTAGTGAGGAAGTCATTTTTATCAACCCAGTAGTATTAGAGGTGCCATACATCAGGCATCCTCAAACTACGGCCCTCAGGCCACATGCGGGTGTTTTTGCCTGTTTGTTTTTTTACTTTAAAATAAGATATGTACAGTGTGCATAGGAATTTGTTCATAGTTTTTTTTAACTATAGTCCGGCCCTCCAGTGGTCTGAGGGACAGTGAACTGGCCCCCTGTTTAAAAAGTTTGAGGACCCCTGCCATAGATAACAGATTAAACTTCTGTAAAACATTCCATTACTCATCATTTCTGTATGACAGAAGAATCACTGTTTATTACCAGCTAATACACAAATACCACTTGATATTTAGAGAGGAGCTTTATGAGCTAGAGTCTTTAATCATTAAACCCATTTATATTTTACCCAGTGTGATTTTTTGGGTAAATGAAAAACAGAGTTGTAGGGGACTTCAAAAAGCATCTGAAGTCCATTTCGTTTATGAAAAAAAGAGTATATGGTGCTACTTGCTGTAGTCTGCCACATGTTCTTGGCAAACATGTCATAGAGCAGGATGGCACTGCAGAAATATCCTTTGTGTCCCATAGCAGTAGAAGTAATTGTAGGTAGATTTTACATTCCTCTCGGTCAGAGCATCGATAGGATGAAAGTTGGGGTTAACTGGAGACCCTCCCCCACACTTGGAGGTGGGTACGTCTGCCTTCTCCTTCCCCATCAGCAGAGCCCCAGTATGAAGTGTCCCCCGTGTTCTTCTTGTGCCCTCACCTCCCACCCAGTGTGTGACTTGGAGAAGGTCTTTAGACCTCTCTGGCAGTGACCTCTCATCTCCACACCTTATTTTGCTTATAAAACCACACCTGGGCTTGCGGAGGTGAGTGTGCGTGCCGGGCCCTTGCCACGAGGATGCCAGTGAATGCGGACGCAGGCAGGGCTGCTCTGCAGGCACCTGTCTCTGGTGCGTGGACTCTGCCCTCAGCCCCACCCACGTCACCGGCCGGTCCAGCTCCTCCCTTCACCACTCTCTCATGCCATCCTTTTGAATTGCAGCAGTTTATTAGAACTTACCTTTGAGGCCTCTGCAAGCCCAGGTCACCCAGGGACATTTGTGAACTGAAGACAAATACCTGTGCTCCAAGGTGAATTTTAATTGTCATATTAGGTGATATAAACAGAGGAATTTGGTTTTTTTGGCTCCCCTACTCTGAGCTGGCCAGCTGAGACTTACTGCCCTAGCTTTCTAGTGGTGCTGCAGTTCTTTCAGAAGGAAATCGCTTGTGGGGGTCTCTGAACTCCACCTGATGGATCCCGGCCCCAGAGACCACAATTGTCCCACGCCGGAGTGCTCTTGTCAGAATAGCAAGGTCTCTGAGTCTTCCTGCTGGAGTCCCTCTGGTTGCATTTGAATTGAAGCCCTGTAATTCCTTCTTTGGTTCTTTCTAAAACAACTGAAGAGTTATCACAAACTGAACATCCATATTTTCTTGTCAGTGCTTGTGACATCCTTCCCAACACATGCAGACATACTCACACGTACACACACTTTCATACGTAGACACACTTGAAATCTCACGTGATTTTAAGTTGTAAATGCATCCCATGGTTGGGAGGGAAAAGAATAAAGCAATCTTATTAAGGATCAAATTGTAAAACGAAATTTGTTTTTTTCCTGTATGCGATGAAGTGTTAAATTTGCTCTGATTAATTTTCATAGAACTTTGTCAAGGAAAGAGGAGACTCTAAGACACTTAGAATAGAGTGTCTTCCTCCTCTCCTCCCTTTTGCCTTTTGTGTTTCTCTCTCTGACTTTCCTCTTCTGATCACTGCAGTCGGTTATGGGGTTGGAGTGCCGATGGGTTATCGAAGCACCCACCTCCCTTTTCTCAGCCTAACTCCATTCCCACCGCTCCCTCCCACAAGACTCTCAGGCGCTCTTACTCTCCCAGGTAACACGCTACCTGTTAAACTTGTCTGAGGTGTCACAATATTATTGCATTTCCAAAGTCGTATCAGGTCTTTTGGAAAGCCTCTCAGCTGCCTCCAGTGTGGTCCCTGCCTTGGCGTGGCCTAGCAGGAGGAGAGCCTTGGTGAGAAGCGTGAGCAGGTGTGTAGCCTTTGCCGAATCACACGAGTATGGCTCTGGCCATGTCACAGGAACAGATGACTCTTTCATCCCCTGACTAGGTTCATCACTGTCTACTATGGTAGGCCTTTCGGCCTAGTGCCATGCTCAGCCCCCAGAAGAAGCTCAAGAAATGCCGGGGAGTCAAGGCAAGCGATAGTGGGAACAGTGCCCTTAGCATGCTCCCCAAGTGCAGCAGGCCTTCCACTACGAAACAAGAGACACACTCGCTGTCAGCATTGCTATTGACTATGTGGCTGTTGTGTGGTGATAGTCTGAGCACACAAATCCAGAAAGGAAGCCCCAGGAGTTGGGATCACTGTTCCATGTCACTGCAGATGCCTCTAGGAAGGAGAGCTGTCCTTCACCTCACAAGCCCCTGCTGAGTGAATCTTACAGACACTGGTTGAATCTGATGATGATGTGAGTCTAGAAGAAGGGGTGGGCTTCCCTTAAATATTAATACAGATGGTAAATCTGTGCTATGAAGAGGGGGCCACATAGTACTCAGATGTTTACTTGAGGGTCTCTTGGGGTGATTTTTGTAAAGGTCCAAAGATCAGAGAATCCCATCCCTAGAAACCTGTTAATGCACAGGGCAGTCCAGCTGTCGTTATGCCTTGCAAGATGAGTTTGTACCTTCTGTGATGGGACAGGAATTAAAAAAAGAGACAGTCTGTTGCTTTTGAAATGCTTTATAGATAGCTTTTGCATAGAAGATTTGCATTTCTACTTTTGTATCCTCAACATAGCAAAGCCAAGCACAGTAAACAAGTCTGCTAAATATTTTAACAACATCTTTCTTTTGAAGCTCTTACAGCTCTAAAAGTGACTTCTAAAGTTTACAGAGAACCCTATGATGAGTTTTTCTAGATACACAAGGTTAGAGCAAGCAGACAAGGAGACGGCTGCTGTCTTTAATGTTAACAAAGCATGTCGCTGTCTTTGTTTAAGGTTAGCTGTGCATCTGTCAGTTACATGAGGGGATCTGTCTCTCTTTGCTCTACGCCAAAATCCTATTGATTTCATAACAGGGAATGATTATCCTTACTCCATACCTAGCATTCTTTCCCTACAAAATGACAAAGAAGAAAACCTTAGAAGGGAGACTTCCTCTCTCCAGTTTCTTCTTGGAGACCCACGTTTCTCCCCACCCTGGATAGGATCCTTTAGAGGGCAAGCCAAGGCCTGCATTCAGCTTCAGTATTGGGTGACACAGCCTGACCTTAGGTCAGTGACTGTTGGCTGAGTAACTTCCTAATCTAAAGAACCCTAAGGAAAGCCTTCTGGGGTCTAGTCATTGTGTTTACAGGTGACTAGGACCTGGCCTTTAACCCAGAGGATTATGTCCTGTGGTTACCTCAGAGCTGAAATGACAGACAGTGGGCAGATGGCAGCTTGAGAAGACCTAGATCTCTTCTCAGTCACCTTCTGAGGCTGTGCTGCTGCTCCCCATTGTCTTTCTTGTGAGGACACGGCATCTACTCCCTGATGGAGCCGTTCACAGGAAGTTCCTTTTTTCCTGTGAAGGGAGGACTTATTGATGTATATATTTTTTTTAAAAGGCATATCACGGTAAAGAATAAAAATAGAAAGAAAGTAGCAATGTCTGTTTCCTGTTAGAGGACAACAGTATGTCTCTCACCTGGAGCTCACAGTTTTAGCTTCATACCAAGGAGATACTTCAATCCTCAAGCTAGTGCATCTAAACGAAGTCACCTCAGATTGCACCTAGACAATTCATGGTGCTCCTGAATTGGAAGCTTGAGTTGGTTTAATACTTTAAAGTGAGAAGGAGGAACATTACCTGGCAGAATACTTTATTTTCTTATTTTAAAAAGAGGCTATTATGATGGTAAAGTTGTATGAACTGAAATGAAATATTTTAAGAAAGTTCAGGTTAAGAATAATGAGATGAATGATCTGAAAGCTAACATTATCTGAAGCGACATGTGGAAAATAATATTGTGACATCCCTTACACAACTTGAACATTCCTCCGGATTTCCTCTTGTCCATCCCATCATTCTTTCTGTTTTTAATTGTTTTTTCTTTTGCATGGGCTATGCTATATTATTTTTGGTTGTTGTGATTAAAAGTATTTTAAGGCATTTTTTTTTTTACATCTTGTATATATTTTTTGTTTGAGTCATAATACTCAGTCTTTATAAATATAAAAAATATTGTACTGGCCAGATGTATAAATGCCTTTGCTCATATGTAAGCTAGTATTTGGTGTTCTAAGAAAAGAGAGTAGGGAGCCTCTGGCACCTCAGTCATACTTTATTTAGCTCCAAGGGGTCTTGCCTCATAGACAGACAGCCTCGTTGTGAACTTAGAAGGCGTTGAGATTTTGAATTCTCTTCAGGTTTTTAATTCCACCCCCATCAGTGTATACATGGAATTTCAGCTGCAAACGTGTTCAAAGTTCACATTTCTTTTCATTTGATGCCAGAGCCAACCTTTGAGTTGGCATGTATTTTTGTAAACTCTCCAAATACAGTTGAGGTGTGTTTTTTCTTCCATTCATCAGGAAAGATGGGTTCTATCTGGGCCAGTTTTGCAATTTAGGCAAATAGCCTCCATCTCTGGGGAGTGAGTTCAGATCTCACTCTAGCCTTAGAAAACACTTGGAACATTGCAACCTTAAGCCGGCAGAGATCTGGCAACTCCAAGTGAGAGTCTCCAAATCCTGTATTGCTCATCTACCCAAACTTTTTTTTAAAATGGAAGGAGGGGCTTAGTAAATGTTAATTGTTTTTATGTCACAGGAAACTTGCTTCTTGGGGGAATATAACAGAGTTGGTTGTCTTGGCATTAGGATGGGTTCCCACCAGTGAGTGCCTGGTCTCTTCAGTTACTAGTCTTTGAAGAACAGAAAGAGTACTCTTTAGTTCTTAATAAAGTTGCATGCTCACTTATACACAGCCAAGGATTCTTTGAGCATCCCTAGCAATCCTCAGTAGAGCTCAGGATTTCTGCAAATTAAATTAGACTAACTCATCTCATCTTTTCTTGAATATGTTCTTAAAACAAGTGACAAATAAGTTAAAATTTTTTTTTACTTGCCCTTGGTTGACTGTTGCTTCCTATTTTGCTTTCTTTATGCCGTCCTGTGCTTTTCTTTGATAGTCTCAGTGAGGGCAATGATGGTTTTGTTCTCAGGATCCTCCCTGTTTCCATATACTTTTCAGACATCTAAAGGGCACTTGCTGACAAACTATATTACACGAAAAGACTGTTTAGCTTTTCTGTTTAATTTCATGTTTTGCTATGCTCATTGTCTAAAAAGACAGCAGTTGACATCACTTTTCCATGAGGGACAAATATTTCTTGCTTTTAGAAGGGTTTTTAGATGTCTATCCAGGAATGTGACCTTTTATAAAATCTGCTTTTATTATTAAACTCCAGTGGAAGCATCCAGAAGAGTCTTGATATTCACAGCAAACTCCTGGGTTAGATGACATGAGAGTTAGACTTTCAGGAGCCCGTTGGTGGGGTGGCTCTGACTTTGAGTCATAGAGTTGCTTTGTTTTTGTTCTCTTAAATAGGCTTTTGTTAGTTTTCTAGATTGGAATCTGGCAAGTGTAACCCAGTCTTGTGAGGTCATTTGCTTTGCTCCTGTAAAATCTTTTCTAGTACTAGCTTTATTTCCAAGTGCCCATTTTTCTTTCTTTAAGTTTGTACATTTGAGACCAGTAACAACCAAACTACTTTTTTCCATCTTCAAGATAAGAAAGTTATTTTTCCACTTTCATTACCTTGTGCATTCAGTCACCAATTGTCACTCTTTGAGTTTGTGCATTCTCGTGGTTTATTGTTGTTTCCCACTGGTTCTTATTGAGTGCTGATGTAATGTGTTTAGGACCAGATGTGACAAGGAAGATGTATAATTGTCCAATGGTGGTACTTTAACAAATGATGTCTGCTTTTCATTCCAAATCACCTAAAGAAACAAAACTATAATTATATTTTACTCTGTTGATTATTGGAAGTAACTTATGCCCATATCTCAATTTTATGCATATGCCTCAATTTAAGAAATAAAATATTTTTGATCCTTAGCATGCTGGACTATGATACAGAGAACCTGAACTCTGAAGAAATCTATAGTTCTCTGCGTGGAGTTACAGAAGCCATTGAAAAGTTTAGTTTTCGAAGTCAAGAGGATCTGAATGAGCCGATTAAACGAGATGGCAAAAAGGATTGTGATATTGTAAGTATCCCCAGGCTAAAAGAGAACAACATATCAATTAAATGACACTTACTGAGTCTTCTGAACACTGACTACCTTGGTTATTGAACTTCATCATTATTTTTATTCTATAGTTAGTATTTTTCCCTTTTATTTTTTGGTTGACACATAGATAATTGTACATATTTGTGGGATACAGAGTGATATTTCAATACCTGTATACAATGTGTAATGGTGAAATCAATGTAATTAGCATATCCAACACCTCCAACATTTATCACTTTTTTTGGGTTGGGAACATTTCAAAATCCTCTCTTCTAGCTTTTCAGAAATATACAATAAGTTATTGTTAACTATAATTACCCTACAGTGCTATGGGCACTAGAACTTAATTTTGTACCAGTTAGCCAACTTCTCCCCATCTCCCCCTCCCTCCTCCAGTTCTCAGCCTCTGATAACCACAGTTCTGCTCTCTACTTTTGTGAGCTCAGTTTTTTAGCTCCCACATATGAGAAGGTGCAGTATTTCTTTCTGTGTCTAAGTTATTTCATTTAACATAATGTCCTCCAGTTCCATCCATGTTGCTGTGAATGACAGGATTTCATTCTTTTTTACAGCTGAATAGTATTCCATTATATGTATATATGTATACCACATTTTCTTTATCCCTTCATTCATTGAGAGACACTTAGGTTGATTCCATATCTTGGTGATTGTGAACAATGCTGCAGTAAACATGAGGGTTAGGTATCACTTTGATTTATACTGATTTCCTTTCCTTTGGCTAAATACTCAATAGTGAGAGTACTGCATCATATGGTAAATCTATTATTAGTTTTTTGAGAAGCCGCCATACTATTTTCCATAGTGGCTATACTGATTTACTTTCCCACTAATAGTGTATGAGAGTTCCCTTTTCTGCACATCCTCACCGGCATTTGTTATTTTTTATCTTTTTGATAATAGCTGTAGAATAGTAGTATTTTAAGAGACCCAAGACAGTTTTACAAAAGTTCAAAAGAGTAACCATTAGCTATCTTTGTGAGGAATGTCAAATCCAGGTTGCTTTTGTTTCTGCTAGGTATAGTTTTGTTCCTGTGATGTGACAAAAATGGTAAGCCTGAACCAGACACCAATATGGCTGTCCGGGAGCTCGGGTCTCTGGGAGAGGTGGCAGATAAGCACGAGACCATGGTGCATTGGGTGTGGTTGGGGCTTGACATTCAGGAGACATACCGGCCAGTCTCAGCGCTCAAGGATGCAGAAGAGAAGTTGTCCTCTAAGTGGAAGCGTGAAAGTCAAGATGATTCTGTCAGGCAAACAGGAGGGTTCTAAGCAGAGAGGAGGGCCTCTACAGAGGCTGAGAGATGGGATTGGCACCGTGTGACTTCCCATTCAGGGTGGCGGAAGTAGAGAGTGCGGGCAGATCGTGTGGCTGGGGAGGTCCAGAGCAGGGCTACAGAGGCCAGCTCAGGAAGGAAGCCCACCCCAGGGATTTCCACCAGAGACTACCCTGGGGACGCTCGAGAGTCTTTGAAGGATTTTTAAGCAGGGAAGTGATATGGTCATACTTATTTGCTGTCCCTGTGGGATGGAGAATAATAAAGTTTTTTTTAAACACTTTCTCCTTTTATAAATAATTTTTTATTATGACAGTAATATATTTTTTAGAAGAGTTACAAAAATTAAAATCATCCATGAATTTTTTCCCAACCAGAGAAAATCCCTGTTAAGATTTGATTTATACATTTTCAGTCTTAATTTGTTCATATCTCTGCATATATTATATATTCTTTTTGCATCCTAATTAAGTTAATATAGAAATCTTGTTTTTGTGTGTTAAAAACCAAATGCATCTCAGCACTTCCACTAGGCATATATCCAAAAGAATTTCAAGCAAGGACTCAAGCAGATATTTGTGCACTCATGTGCATAGGAGCAGCATTATTCACAGTAGCCAAGAGGTGGAAGCAACCCAAGTGTCCATCACCAGGTGAATGGATAAACAGAATGTGCCATATACATACAATGAATATCATTTAACCTCAAAAAGGATGAAATCTGATACTTGCTACAACATGGATAAACTTGAAAATCTTACGGCAAATGCAATAAGCCAGTCACAAAAGGACAGATATTTACAATGCCAGTGACATGAGGTGGTCTGGGCACCTAGTATAGGCAAATTGATAAAGAGTGAAATAGAGGCTACCATGGGCCAGGGGAAGGGGCAAGAGAATGATTAGGTAATAGGTACAGAGTTTTGATTGGGGAAAATGAGAAAATTTGGGGTATACATAGTGGTGATGGTTACACATTGTAAATGTATTTAATGTCACTGAATTATACACTTACAAATGGTTGCAATGATATGTTACATCTATTTTTCCACAACTTGTACACAAATATATGGTGTAAGTGCTAAATGAGAGAGACGCGTCTTTCCAGCAGTGCAAGTATAAACTTTTGTCGAAAGAATCACCACAAAACGTTTCCACCGTTGTGTAGTCACTTGTCTGGGATGAGGAAAACGACGGTCTTGCCAGATTGCCAGCAGTAGCCCACACTTGCCTGGTCACGGGGCCACCCTGCAGAGGGAGCTAGACTGGCCAGAGCGCCTTAAAGAGAGGATCCCAAGAGCAGAGGGGTCCAAACCATAGCACAGGGGCCAGAGGATAGCGCTTGCAATATACTAGGGAAAAAAACAAAACTCAGAAAATACTGAAGACCTATGCTTTGACCTAGCACCAAGAACAGAGATACCCGAGCAAGAGTGACCTGCCTGGGAAGGGAGGTTACTAAGCATGGTCGGGCTCAGCCCTTGGCGGGAATACATGCAGCAAGTACAACGGGCGTGGGCCTGGGCGGAGTGCCTCAGGTTTTGTGCTGGCGGCGGTGGGGCTGTTCCCGTGGGTGTTGGGTGGGGCCTCAGGGAGAAGGGCTGACTGTAGGGTGAAAGCCCCAGGGTGCAATGCAGGCCTGCCAGAGTCCTCTAGGGGGTGTGGGGTGGTCAGCCTTCCCTTCTCAAGGGCTCTTCAGAATTTCATAGTATAAATCCCTCAGAAAACATTTGAGTAAAATGAATCACCAAGTTACAAAGTAAAGCAGATTTGAAGTGTAAATGGATGAATAGCTGCAAATGTAGGCATGCTCTGTTCCTTTCCTGGCGGTTTATGAATTTGGTAATTACAAATTGGAATACTAATAACTGTTCTTTTGTCAGTGGCCAGATTTCAAGTGAAAATCTTTGGCCCTCCTAATGTTTCTGAGCGTTAAAAGGCAAAGTCTATTAAAAGTCCCTGAAGGGAGCTGACAGTGTGCTGTGCTCTAGGTGTCCCGAGATGGGGGCGCGGCGTCCCCGGCCACTGAGGGCCGGGGCGGTAATGAAGTGGAAGGAGGCAGGACGGCGCTGGATAACAAGACCTCCCTCCTCAACACCCAGCCTCCACGCGCCTTCCCAGGGCCACGGGCACGAGACTACAACCCGTATCCCTACTCAGACACCATCAACACCTACGACAAGACAGCCCTGAAGGAGGCCGTGTTCGACGACGACATGGAGCAGCTTCGAGACGGTTGGTCTCTCTTTGCTTAATTGTCCCAGTCCCGAAGTGCTTCCTGCGCTTCCCCTCCTTCCTAACCAGCTGGGGCTGCTGGTCCAACATAAACGGAGAGGCTGGTTAGAACAGTTCCAGTTAGTCATTTGTTCAGAAGCTGTGTACTGAGTCCCTACTGTGTGCTAGAACAGTGAACAAAAGCACAGGCAGTCCCTGCCCTATTGAAGTCTAGTTGAGGAGGCAGTCAGGAAATAGCCACGCAGTGTAACACTGCCAGGCTGACTGTGCCATCGGGGAGGCCTGAGTGCAGAACTAGAATCTGACCTGGAGGGCGAGGGCAGCAGGACTGTATGAGGTGAGGCCATGGCATTCCCAGTGTGGAACGCAGCATTTACAAAGGCCTCTGGCCTGTCCTTCCCAGTTCTGTGGGCTGCAGAGTAAGATCCTGAGCTCTGCTGAGAGGCGCCCTCTTCTCTTGCACCAGCATTAACCAGGTCTTCCTGGAGCCACGTGGACTGTGTGCTGCAGATGGGAGAGAGGGGATGTAACAGACACATGCTTGCATTACCATATGCTCATGCCGACTGAGTGTTGTGTATATTTCATTTAATTGAGATAGAGAGGATTGTTCCCATTTTACAGATGTAAGAAACTGAGGTTCAGAAAGGTTAAGCTACTTGCCCAAAATAAAGCATAGGCAGTCTGGAGCAGAGCTAGTCTGTTTTTTTCTGACTCCTGTGTCCATTAGTGCATAACTAGTGAGTAAGTATGTATTGATATGATGGTATTTTTATTTGGAGCTTAATTATTTCCATATTTACTTCACTGTCTTTTTCACACATTTTAGTTTATTTCAACTTGATGGTTATTTTTTAAATTATATATAGGTTTAGTTTTAAAGCTTGTTGTTCTCTAAGTTTGAATGATGAATTGGAACCCTAAATTAAAATTATAAACAGTTAACATTCACTGAGGGTCCCCTGAGTGTTCTGAGAGATAAGTGAGACACAGTCCCTGGCCTCAGAGAACTCAAGGCCTATTGGGAACAGACTTGATCACACTAGTACAAGAGGAAGGCCGTGCTAGAGGCAGATGCCAGATTCTACGAGGACACAAAGGAAAGAAAGCTGCACTGTTCAGGAATCAGTGACGGAATACTGAGATAGAAGAGAAGTCCTCCTGCGGTTTGAAAGCAGAAGTGTCTTCAGGAATCGAAAGTGTCATCCCCTGGCTATTAGTTGCTAATTGCTGGTGGGTAGCAGCTCAGTCTGTGCCCAAGCATCTGTCTGCTGGGCAGGCGGCTAATGGGATGTAGTATTTATGACTCACGCTTTCTGTGAGAAGTAGACTATTCTTTTCATTGCCTACTGAATTGGCACATCATTTACCTTATCTATTGTTGATCTTGATTAAAGTAGAATACAGATTAGAGTATTGGTTATTATTGACCAACTGTGTACTAAAAGGCTTAAAGAAAAAAGTGGGATGGCAGAGAGAAAATGACAAGAGTTCTTTACCATTTCAGACTTCCTTGAATGTTTGCTCCCTAATCTTAGAAGCTAGAGAAATATGCAAATACACATTTAAGTAGTTCCTAATGACTTGTCTGATTGGTTTGTTTTTTCATCCTCTCTATTTAAAATTGAATATTCAGAGGCAAAGTCTCTTAAGAGAACATAGGAAGAGAAAGGTTGTGCCTTTCTGCCATATAAACCATGGTTCAAGTCCCCACAAGTAGTTATGCTAAATGATCTTGAGTCAGTTTTTCAGCCTTTGAATAGATAGTCCACGAATTGTCCAAACACCTTGATTGGGATTTGTTCACCATGCTGGTTCCTAAGCTCTGGACATTCAAGAAGGGAATAGATATTAATCAGATGTGATAGTGAGGAGGCCTTGAGGAAAACGTGTGTATGGGAGAGAGTGTGGGAAAGGACAGTGGAGGAGGCTTGGGAGGTGCTGGCATTTCTCCTCATTCTGAGGTGGAAGGGGAGAGAAGGGATGGAAGGGTGAAGACATTGACTGCTGGCACTGGCCTGCTGGTCTCGCACCTCTGCTTTCACAATTAATTTGGTGAGAAGGTCTGCAGAGGGTGTGCAGGCTGAGGCTAGCAGCAAAGTGGGGCGGAGGGCGGAAGGGACTGGTGGAGGGCGTCGCCTCTGGGAGACAGGGCAAGCAGGGAAGACTCACTGGGCACCACTGAGGGAGCCCCTGTGCCAGTGCTACTTCGTGAGGTGACTTCTGTCTTGTGTGTCTCCAGTGCCCATTGACCATTCTGACCTGGTGGCTGACCTTCTGAAGGAGCTGTCCAACCACAACGAGCGGGTAGAGGAAAGGAAGGGCGCCCTGCTGGAGCTGCTCAAGATCACGCGGGAGGACAGCCTGGGGGTCTGGGAGGAGCACTTCAAGACCATTCTGCTCCTGCTGCTGGAGACCCTCGGAGACAAAGATGTGAGTCGCTGATTTGGCCTCCCCTTGCCCCTTTCCATGTAATGGGGTCACGATGTCCTTTTCTTGTCTGCGTTGGGTTCAGCTTTCCTTTCTGGATTGTGCTTGCTGTTTCCATTAGAATATTTATTTGTTCACATATTTTCTGAGCATTTATTAGTAAGGTAATGTCTTTTATCAGTGACAGGTTTCATCTTGGCTCATATGCAAGTTCTGTCTTATGTGTAACTGGGTTTGTAGTAGTTGAGGGAAACTTATACTTGTATCTAGTATTTTAATGCAGAATTTCTTAAAACTTTGTTAGCATAGAACGTGGTCTTTTAGGATGCACTACTTTCTTTGTGTGGTTCATTTTTATTTCATGTGTAATTGAGAAATAGAAAAGTTTATTTTTTCAAAAACCTTCATAAATGCTACATTCCATGAAATTCTATTCTGGTTTACCCCTACATAGATTAACAGTTCTAGTACTATTTTTTTTTTTTTTTTTGAGACAGAATCTCACTGTGTTGCCTGGGTTAGAGCGTCATGGCATCAGCCAAGCTCACAGCAACCTCCAACTCCTGGGCTCAGGCTATCCTCCTGCCTCAGCCTCCCAAGTAGCTGGGACTACAGGCATGCGCTACTGTGCCCAGCTAATTTTTTCTATATATTTTTAGTCGGCCAATTAATTTCTTTCTATTTTTAGTAGAGACGGGGTCTCGCTCTTGCTCAGGCTGGTTTCGAACTCCTGACCTTGAGTGATCCGCCCACCTCAGCCTCCCAGAGTGCTAGGATTATAGGTGTGAGCCACCGCACCCAGCCTAGTTCTAGCACTCTTAATCAGTCAATTGATGGGTTCTATAAATGTAACTCTTGTATTATTAGTTTTAAAATTATAAAAGTATTCTTCACAGCAGGACATTTGTGCATGTGACACACTAGACATTTGTGACATTCTTGGTCTGGGATCTGCACATGGCACATAGTAGATAACTCTTAAAGGAGACAGTATCCAGTCAAATTCCTGCTTTCTGCTTGTGGAGCTGGTCCCTTATATGGAGACAGGAGCAAATGTTGGGCATTGCTGGAATTAAACTCTAGAAGAAAAACTCCATCTCTGTAGCGAGCTCTGTGTAGGCCAGCAAAAACAAAAGTGGAGGCCGGGCGCGGTGGCTCACACCTGTAATCCTAGCACTCTGGGAGGCCGAGGCGGGTGGATTGCTCGAGGTCAGGAGTTCAAAACCAGCCTGAACAAGAGCGAGACCCCGTCTCTACTATAAATAGAAAGAAAATTAATTGGCCAACTAATACATACAGAAAAAATTAGCCGGGCATGGTGGCGCATGCCTGTAGTCCCAGCTACTCGGGAGGCTGAGGCAGTAGGATCACTTGAACCCAGGAGTCTGAGGTTGCTGTGAGCTAGGCTGCCGCCATGGCACTCACTCTAGCCTGGGCAACAAAGTGAGACTCTGTCTCAAAAAAAAAAAAAAAAAAAGTGGAGTATGTGTGGTGGGCAGTTAGATGGGCAGCGCCAGGAGGATTGCCAGGAGGGGACAGGCTGAGCCCAGGGCCGCGCTGGAGGGGACTTGCCTGGTGGCTGGGTGAGGGGAAGGCTGGTGTGTGCCATGGTGACTTGGATCGTTTTCTTGTGCTTCTGATAAATGATTTGGTTTAGGGATATGTAAAGATAGAAGAGTGGTAATAAAAGATCTATTTTATTTTTCTTAAAGCAAAGTTTTGGCTATTGAAGCAGTTATGCTTTGGCTATTGAAGCAGTTGGGCTCTCTCGGGAGATAAAAGGATGTCATGTAGAGGACAGGTAAATGGTGTATTAGTGTGTGAACTGTATAGATGAGTGACAAAGAATCAGGATGTACTTTTTGGCTTTGTTTGGTATAAACTCCATTCTCTTTTATTGAGATTAGGAGTCTGTTTGGAATGGCTTTCCTCCAAACACATGACTTTGCCTTAAACAACACAAGGCCGGTACAAACCCAGTGATCTCATCACACAGGTTAGGAATAACGACAGGTCTTCAGCTGTCCTTAGAGAGTTCACAGTCTTACAGCCCATGTTGATGAAATGTTTAGATGCTTTGTATATGTCTTTAGTACATTTTATAAAAGGATAATTTGTAGGCCAAAGCCTTAAGAAATCTGGAAATCCCCGGGAGACAGATAATGAACTTAGGTGGTCATCCTCATTTGGTCTCTAGTGCAAGGCTCACTGAGGAAGCCTTTGTAAGATCCCTCTCAGGTGCTGGTCCAAATGTCTCCATAAGACACAGTGCCTCCCCTCATGGAGCTGACCATCTAGAGAGACGGTGTCACATAAACCATGTGATCTACATAGAGGGGTTTGCGAGATTCCAAGGAACCCAGAATTGGGTGCTTAACCTTGCTGGATGCTGCTGATTGGTATGTGTAGTCAAGTGCTGTGTGTTGTTTGGTGATGTCTTCCTTTCCTCTTATACTCTAGTATTCAATTCGAGCACTAGCATTGAGAGTTCTGCGGGAAATTCTGAGAAACCAGCCAGCAAGATTTAAAAACTATGCCGAGCTGACGATCATGAAGACTCTGGAAGCCCACAAAGACTCCCACAAGGAGGTGAGCCAGCCACGTGGCCAGGATGCTGAATAGACGGGCCTGGGAGTATAGCTGGGGTGTTGGGGGGAGAGGAGGCAGAATCAGGGCATAAGCTTTAGAGAGAGCCCCTTCCTTGGAACTCAGCTGTGTGCCACACAGAGAAAAGTTCCCATTGCCATCATTGTGACTGAGCAGCAGTGCAGTTCCCGGGCCAGTGCTATTTGTTAGGTTCCCAGCTCCCTGTCCCTGTGTCCTACAGGCTTGCCCTTTCCCGGAAGGCTGTTCCATGCCCAGGCTTCCCGTTGCTTGGTAGAAAGGAGGGGTCTGCCACTCCCTTCTGGCATTCAGCCTCTGGCAGCCTGCTGTGGGAGGTGTAGACTGGCCTTGGAATCACAGACATGCAAGTCCTAGAACCAGTACCTCCTTGCTCAGATCCATGGACAAGTCATTTCACCTTCTGAGCCTCCATTTCCTAGTGTATAAAATACGGACGGATATTATCACATAGTTTCTCAGGAGAATTAAATGAGATGGCCAGGGACATTCCAGCCCAGTGCTTGCCAACAGTGGATAGCATGCTGTAATTGGCCTTCCTCCCTCCCCAGCCCCTTTCTGCAAGATGAGGCTGAGCAGAGACAGCCCTGCCACTCCCATTTTGCTCACTCCTGAACATTTAAAATGCTAGCAAGCCATTCCTGCGGTTCCTGGGCTGTGGGAACTCAGCTGCCTGTTGGAGAGCAGGAAGAACAGGTCTCTGCCCTGCACACAAGCTGCAGATGGTGGGCACTAAGGGACACTTAGCCAGTTGCTTGTCAGATTGTCTAGCCCCTGTGGCTGACAAGGCCTTCAGATTGCTACAGAGAATGGGGAGGTGGCTGGAGCTGTCCTGAATACAATTGATCTCAGTGATGCCCTTCAATGAAAGTCTTTGTGTGGGGAACAGAAATATGTATTAGAACTTTAGAAAACTTAGCATGATAAATGATGGGTTGACCCCAAAGTCGTAAATAACCACTCGCTCAGGCCAATCTCTTGACTCTTCTGTGATTCTCTTGTGAGTGTGCTCATGGGTTAAGGGAACTGTGATTAGAGCAATTTTTCCATCTGCAAAAAGAATGAGACCCTAGATTGTATTTTTTCTTTGGCAGTTGTGCACCTGTTTAAGCAGTGACTAGTTTGACATCTTCAAATCTCCACCACGATTGTAGCCAGCAAGGGTAGGGGTCTCGTCCTTGGAAGGGCATCTCTGCACCTACTACTACTAGCACAGCACTCAGTACATAGATGAAAGATGTGTTTTCAGACTAATAACTGTGTTTCTGAAATCTGGCTTAGTTGCATGATGGTGGTAATCACTCATGTCTGAACAAAACACTTTCCATTTATAATGACTCATTTAAAAAATGTGATTACAAGATAAGTTAATATGATCAATGTAATGATTCTCCAGTGAGGAAGTTTCCTAGAGGAAACTTATGCACAGCAGTAGCTGGCAAAGCTGAGATGTGTGAGCCAGGTCTTGTGTCTCCTTTAACAGGCAGTTGGTCTGTGCTGATTTATTTTTTAACCATAATTGCTTCTCCTTAATGAGAATACATGATCAATAAATGAAATAAAATTGATGTTTTATATATAGATGATATCAGTTTTCATGAGGGAGCAAGTACTTAGAATGGGACATTAAGTGAAATGATTAGCCATCCACAGTATTTTAGCACTTACTTACTTTCCAGTTAAAAAATGTATATCTTTAAAGTGGGCTCCGTGATCTTTAAAACTTTGACAGTGGGCGCTAAGAAATATAAGTTAACAGAATTAAATACTTGATTTACTCTTTACTGTTTTCTTTTGGGATCTTGGTTTTTTTTCCTGCGAAATAAGAAATTTAGGAGAAAAATATGAGGGGAAAAGAGCAGAAAATATCTCTTGCGTAAAATAACTGTAGCAGCACTTAGTTAACTTGGAATTCCTGTGACCTGAGGGTCCCCACGCTGCTGTCACTGTTGAACTAACAGAGCAGGTGGAGGAGGTGTGTTCTGAGAGGAGTGCCCGTACTGGCAGGCGTTCCCTGCTTTGCATACTTCAAACTCACCTTGACTGGCTGCCCTTGAAGTTTCCTTATGAAACTTCACTCTGTCACTTTGCCAGAAGCTGCCGATTCAGACGTCAGTATGTTTAGGTTTTAGGTTGGGTTTTTCTTTTTCTTTTCCTTTAAAATTCTTCTCATCTTTCTCTTATTTTAACCAATCTGTCTCCATTCCTTGGTTCTGTTTTTTAGGGCAAAAGAGTTAGATACACATAATGTTTGTGTTGTAGGCGTCTTGTTAGCATATTAATATGACACATAATATTTCTCTAGTCTTCCATTTTCTTGTCATTACATTCAGTACATTTCTTTGAAAGGATCTAGAATGTTTCTAGACTCAGTTACTGTATTTGTCATACAAAGCCAGCCTATTTTCCTGTCTTGTCAGTTCTTCCAAAGTGTGTTTGTCCCAGAGTGAACTCTCTTGGAACTTTCTTCTCACAAGAAGTTAGTTGGTCTTATATTCCCAGACAAAACCCAGGCTTCAGCAGGAAAGGAAGAACAAGAGACCTGGCAGGTTAACCCACAGCTGCTCTGAGAGACCTTGGCACCAGATGTCTTCCTCTTGCTGGTGAAATGTTACCACACCAACACGCACGGTAGCTCTGGCTGTGGAACTGCAGCAAGGAAGTACAAGTTCTGGTAACACATTTCTGTAAACTGAAGTTTGCCATAAATGCTCTTAGGGAAGATGGATGAGGTAGATAACTTGTTTTCTCATCCTATAAGCAAGGGTCCATGTTCTTTTAAAAGAAGCAATATGTACAGAATATTTTTCTTGGATATTGAAAGTGTACCAGGTATTAAATCTATCTTAGACACCATCCATCCTAAGCTAACATAGATGTTCTGTACTAAGCAAGATAGGAGGATTTGAAGACCAGTTTAGAGTTTTCATTTCAAAAATTGGTGTTTGTCAGCTTAGACATAATGTTTTCATAGTCTCTAATTGAATAAGTAAGTCTCTTTCATTATCTAACTCCCTTTTTATATTTTTAGTAAATGAATTTTGCTATTGCGTTTCTAATGCCTCACTAGTGAAGTTACTGTGGTTTATGGTAGTGTTAGCATTTAACGAACACCTTAACCATTTCAGTACGGCACTCACTGGCTGTGAAACCTCGCCCACAGCCAGCACTCATAGTCTGCATGATAGTTTGTGCTGTGCATTGATGACGGATCCGTTTTCCTCTTGTGTGATGAGGAAAGCTTTAAAACACTGAAAGCAGGCAGCTTTACTTATAATGTAAATCAGAATAGGTAACATATACATATATGTTTTCATTACATTATTTTTAAATGTCCACAATTTTATTTTGATAAATGAAAAATTAGAAAAGTCATATCACGGCTGATGGCTAAAGTCGATGCTCGGCTGTGCGCGTGCATCTGTGGTTATCGACCATAGTCGACACTCATACTGAAATGGTGAAAAGGATAAGGCCTTGGGAGTGACCTTTTGAAATCTTGAGCCCATTTTCTGTTTTTCAGTATAACTTTGTTCATTTGAACTAACTCTTCTTATTTTAGAATTTTTAGTCTGTTTGAACTATACAGCATCCCTCCTTTTGTGATTAAGAAGAGGGGATTTAAAAAGAGAGCTGATACTATGCAGAAATTCTGGGGTCAGGATGAGGTATGAATCTTGAGGCAGAAAACCTGGTTTTCAGTGCAGCTTCTCCTGTTCTCTAGCTCTCTTGCCAGTTTCATTTTTATGTAACCCTGGATAAGCAGGACTGTTGTGAAAATCAAAGTTATATGATAGGGAAGTAAGCTTTTAAAACTGTCATATGATGCACCAATTTTGCTACATAAAACTTCTCAAATAGCCTTATTTGTTTCAGAAGCACCCATTTCTTGGGAAATAATTGATATGCTAATTATAAATTATTTTGTACACATTTAATGCAAGAATAGCTGTTGCTCCCAGTCATTGTGTCTTGTGTATAGTACCTATGAAAATGTTTTATTTAAACCTGAAGGAAGTACCATCTCTATTTCTTGAAGATACTCCATAATTGAGACTTTTCAATCATTAGAGTTAGCTTTTTCTGAACTTTGCCACAGTAGTGAATATTCAGTTACGTTTGCCTATTGAAAGAGGAAAATGTTAGCATCATATTGTGTCACTATATTGGGTCATCAAACAGTTCTTACCACATGTACAAAAGTCCTGATGTTTAAGGCATCAGAATCCAGCTTCAAGTGGTTTGGCTTGTTTGGGGAAGTTTGATTTTTACATAAATATAAAACAACCATTTTTATAACTCCAGGGGTTTTATTTTTAAATCATTACTAGTTAACTTTATATTGTATCACTTTAAGAAATTAGAAAAGCAAAATCATACCAAAGTTATTTTAAAAAGAAAAGAGAAATTCCTGCAACTAGCTATCTGGCTTCTGCTTTGCCCAGTGTGATGTGTCTTACCTGGTCCTTTCAACAAATGCTGTGGCCAGAGAGAAGCAGCAGTGTGCCAGAGATGGCATGTTATCAAGCTAATGTTCTGCTTCAAATACCAGTTAGAATCACTAGTTGAGCTCGTCTCAGCCAGACCCGCTGCACTCGGGAATGGCCCTTTGATGCCTCTCAGAGCAGCAGGCATGTGTGTGAGTGCGTTCTGGGGGGCAGTACACTGCGTGAACCTGGGGAAATGACTTCACTCTCCGGACCTTGGTTTTTCCTTATCTGTTAGCCCAGGGAATGGACTAGATGATTATCTGTGTTTCATCTAGCTTAGAAGTTGCTATTGAGTAACAAACCTAAATCCTCATAGATTCTAAATCTGCAGTTTTCTGTGGGCCCAACTTTGGGATGTGACCAGAAGCCCCCTTTCCTTTGTAAGTTTTTGCTTTTTAATAAAAAGACAAAACCAAAAACCTATATGGCTTCATAGAGAGGTTCCAAGTTGTTGAGCCAGCAGTCTGACACTAATAGCACAAACTCTGATAAAAGGTTTATTATTGGGGGTGAGAGGTTGGTACTGCAGTCTTCAAGGAGCTTATTTATGGTGTCTAGTTGAGGTTAAAGCAAAGAATCAGAATCAGTGTGTGCTTCACAGTGAAGTGCACCAGGAGTTCAGAGTGGGCGAGAATAGTCAAAGAAGAGTTACTGAGGAGGTTGGAACCTGAGATGGGCTGAAAAGGAGCAGGTATGGAGAAAACTCTAATAGCAACGAGTCAAGGCTGCGTGGCCCAGGGAGAGGGCCTGGGCTTGGAAGACATGCCTGGGTTCAATCCCACTGAACCGAGATGGCAGGAGCACTGGCCCTTTCTGTGAGCCATTTTGCTCTGTGTGTCCATGGAGATGCTTATTCCGCCTCCAGACTTGCGAATTGCCAAGCCACGGTGTCCAGCTCTGAATGGCAGCTGCTTCCGCTGCTGTTCAGGAGGAGGGAAGTAGTCCTCCTCACTGATGAACTGACCCTCCTAGGAGCCAGATGTGACTCCCACACTTCAGGTCTGTGGCTTCAGAAAGAGCGACTGAGTGTGGAATTTAAAGACCTGGGTTCACATGCTACTTACACCAGCTCACTGGCTGTGAGACTGTGGGCAAGTCACAGACACTGTCTGGATGCCTAAAGAGCTTGTATGCTAGCTTGGGGTTGAGGGGGTGCTTGATACCCTGCCCTGGGGGTGGACATTAAAGTCAAGTGAGATAATGTGGCTGACATTGTTGAAAATTGAAGATATTATCTTTTTTATCCTCTATTGAAGAGAGTGACTGATTTTAAATAGAATTGTCAATTCTTTAAAATTCTGCACGAAGCAGATGTAACTCTGCCTTTCTCTAAATACATCTAAGAGGCTATTTTATTTTATTTTATTTATTTTTTTGAGACAGAGTCTCACTCTGTTGCCCGGGCTAGAGTGCCATGGGGTCAACCTAGCTCACAGCAACCTCAAACTCCTGTGCTCAAGCGATCCTCCTGCCTCAGCCTCCCAAGTAGCTGGGGCTACAGGCACGCGCCAGCATGCCCAGCTAATTTTTTCTATATATTTTTAGTTGGCCAATTAATTTCTTTCTCTTTTTAGTAGAAATGAGGTCTCGTTCTTGCTCAGGCTGGTTTCGAACTCCTGACCTTGAGCGATCTGCCCACCTCAGTCTTCCAGAGTGCTAGGATTATAGGCATGAGCAGCCGTGCCCGGCCCTAAGAGGCTATTTTAATTCAATTGAATAAACTCTAAAACATTAATTAAAAATACAACCTGCATCTTATGGTTACTGCTTTGTCTGGCTGTGTCCTTATTTGTGCTGTAGTAGCTGGTACATTGTCAGCATTAGGCTAGAAAATACCATGAATTTTTAGAGGTGGGTGTTAGAATTAGAAATGCAGAGGAGGAGCCTTGTATGTGCTGGCCTCAGCTCGTCTGATGCTGAGCACCCTCCAGAGACACCAGCGCAGCCTCTGCCGAGTCCTCCAAGGTGGCAGGACACAGTTACCGGTATCCTGGGCCCCCAGCCCTTCTTCCGGCTCCTTGTCATTGGCCCTAACTCTAGCCCTTGGACTAGGACAGAATAAATCACCCACCTAAGAGCCTGACCTCATTTGAAGATTGTGTTGCCTTAAATCTGCTTTTACCAGAATCTGTGACAACTGTCTTGTTAGACATCATTTCATCGAGACACTGCCCCTCTTAGGGTCTTTGAATCTCCCTGGAATTTTTTGTGTGTGCGTTTTTCAGGGGAAAACACTCATCATGTAGATAAGATTTTATTATCTGAAATAATTTAAAAATGCTTGATTTGGGTTTTCCTTTTCATTTTACTGATGAGGAAAACTGAGGCCTGGAAAGCAGAAATTTACCCCAGGATCACCTGGCTAGTCCAGAACTCAGGTCTCCAGACTTAGAGGCTGGAGCTTTTCTTCTCTCCCCGCTTTGGACTGTCACTGCAGGTTCAGGTCCATGTTGGCAGTCCACTGCCAATCCCAGAATTATGTCAGTGCCAATCTGGGGCGTTGGTCATTTTCCCCGTGGACTGGTGGATACCTAACTCAAGTGTCCATCAGATTTTTATAAAGTCTTTCCAGCCTTTCCCAGAAGGTGGCGCCAACCTTTTCTTAGCTTCCAGATGAGTGAGGAGCCTAACTCAGGATTTTCTGCAAGAGTTCGATTCCAGATTTCTGGATGTTTGCTTTTTTTCTTTTTTTTTTAACTCAGCCATTTACTCTGATGTGCTGGTGACAGAGCCAGATCAAATTTTGTTAACTTAAAACCTTTAATCCAAATGTTGAAAAACTTCTGTGCTCTAAAAGAAAGAAACCTTATCTTTAAGCAAACATTCATCCATATTCTGAGTGATGGTCCTGTTTTTAAAAGCTAGATGTGAAAATTATGCTTTTCATAGCTAGACACTATTTTTTCACTAACTTTAGTTTTTTTGTTTGTTTTTTAAGAGATAGAGTCTCTTTCTTTTGCTCAGCTGGAGAACAGTGGTGCAGTCATAGTTCACTGTAACCTCAAACTCCTGGGCTCAAGCGATCTTCCCTCCTCCCACCCCAACCTCCCGAGTAACTAGGGCTATAGGTGAGTACCACCACACCCAGCTAATTTTTAAAATTTTTTGTAGAAACAGGATCTCACTGTGTTGCTCAGGCTGGTCTTGAACTCCTGGCCTCACATGATCCTCCTGCCTCAGTCTCCCAGAGTGCTGGGATTACAAGCTTGAGCTACTACACTCAGCCTATTTTGCTAATTTTAATAGGGAAGAATTCCAATGTTTCTAACCAGACTGTAATGAAATCAGCAGAATTGGAATAGTTTGGATCATTCAAGGCAGATTATAGCCAAAAAGTCATCTTCATCCTGGTTTTTGAATACCACTCCATTTTTTAAATCCTTGGCCACTTCTGACCACCCTGTCTACTAAGCAGTATTGTTCTTTCTGTTGCCTGTGTTTACTTTTGCTCTCTGTTTGCTTACATTTATAATCTTTGCTTCTTATGTTACATAGAACACAGGGGCAAAACCTAAAGTTCACCCCAATTCAGGCAGCTCGCCAAAGCCAGGGGCTTGGCATATAGAGGAAAGTCAAGAACACCTACCTGTCTTGCCAAAGCCAGTGTGTCTCTAACTTCAGTGAAAGTGAGGCCTCAAGCTACCCATCTTAATGTGTAGCTTCTGACATTTTATTTTCAGACATTTCAGGAACTTCCTCCCCTCAGCCCCCATGTTAGATATATATGATTAAATGCTTCATGCAGGCTATATCTAGAATTCCTGGGTTTTTATAAGAGGAAATTCTCCTTGGGTTTGAGTTTCAGCACAGCAGATCTGAAATGGCCTGTTTTCCCTGCAGCTCACTGTAGGGTAATTCGCTTCAACCTTAATGGCAGTGGCGCACAGGGGAGGGAGGAGAGGAGGGGAGCCTCATGATTGAGTTCTCACTGCAAACCTGGTGATTTATTGCCTTGTCTCACGTTGCCTCCCCGAGGTGTGCCAGGAGGCTTTTAGCATGCTCCTGTGGAGACTGGAAAGTGGCCCTGCTGACTTGAATCCCAGTCTCTCCAAAATCCATGTTCTTTCCACCCACTGAGCTGCTTCCCACCTCCCGATGGGATCTTAAACATCAATTGCTGTACATTACTGTTTTCTAACTTCATAGGTAACTTAGGTATACTTACAAGGTCATTCAGTGTTTTCTGATCCATTTCTTTTTTCCCCCAAGTTTTAAAACTAAGTCATAGAAGTCCCTCAGCTTTCTTTCCAGTGTGTTGTTACACTTGCACCCAGTGATTTCTTGTTATAGAAAGCCTGTGGTTTCTGAGCATGGTTCCAATGCTGGACCAGGTTAGACAAAAGAAGGGCTGTCTTCCCTTCCACTTTTCGCCACCCGCTTAGCTGTGTGTAACTCAGCCACGTAGCTGTGCAGCACGAGCCTAGCTTTCCCGCACACACCTGGCGCGGTCCCAGGGAGCTCAGGAGCAAGAAGAGCCCTTCATTTGAGGTGATTCATTGCCTGATGGGGTTCTTCTAAGAAACATGCCAGCCCTCTTCCAACAGCTGATTACTGGAAAAAAACCTGAGCTAAAGTCTCCTTTCCATAGAACTACTGTGCTCTCTTTCCAGTATGTCATCTAGAATAGGACGCTCTGGGCCTTGTACAGTTGACTTTCCCACAACCTAGGTTGGGCGTTTGTCGGTGCCTTGCCTTGTGCCTCATCTCTGCACTAGCCCCTTAGGAAGAACGGAAATGCAAGTCAGCACGGCATGTCCCACAGTGGCTTTGTCGGTCTTGAGCTCTAAACATCTGTATACAATGGGGAAATTAGTTCAACAGTTACTTACTGAGCACCTAGTGTATACTGGACATTGTGCCATGTATGGGGATAGAAAGATGGCTGAGATGAAATCTCACCCTCAAGGAACTTTTAGTCTAATGGGAAAGACAGTTTCAGCATATTGTTCACCTGCAGTGATTAAAGTGTGCACAGGAGGCTTCCTGGGGTTCGGTTGCAGCGAAGCCTAAGAGTGACTTGGCCAGGGGCGTGGGCAGGGCCAGGAAGCACCAGACAGGAGGGAACTAGGTCTCCTGAGAAACTCAGGCATGGCCATCAGGTTAGCATTTCAGAGATTGCTGGAGAGGGCAGGCCTGTCGTGGTCTTGGCACCAGCCACCAGGGGAGGAACTGGCTCACCAGTGATTCCTGTTCTCAGCATGCTCAAGGTGGTGAGTGGTCCTTTGTAAGACTGGTGGGGGCAGAGCTCTGCTGCCAGGCTTCACTCTGGTGTCATTCCTGCACCAGGACCCAGCCTACAGCCGTTAGCTGTTTTACAAGTAGGATGTGCCAACCTAGTTTGTATGTTCTCTCTCTCAATCCGGATAACTGTGAAAGTCAGTGATTTTAGATCCTGTTTTAGAATTTTAAAAAATAGAGACTCTTACTACAAGAGTACGTATCTTGCCAGAGGATTAAACTGAGGTTCATCCACTGTACCGCGCTCAGAGGCTGAGAACGTGCTCATGTGACTCTGGAGACTGCCCTGCTCAGGGTGAAAGGTTAAAGGTCATGCACGCACACACACACACCAGGGCCAAATAATACTCTGCTTTCAGGTGACTTGTGTGGGAAAAGCTACATTTTGCAGGAGATCGAGTGGACAGGAAAAAAATATTACAGGGGGCTTCCTTTAAGTAGTTTCGTTCCCATACGTAGGTAAATGCAGCGAGGCGCTATGAGTATTGTGACGGAGTTCGCGCTTGCTAACGGGGGAAGGTCTGTTCATTATACTGCATGCCGTGCCAGGGAAGGCCGCGCCTGCTTCCTAGACAAGGCAGAGGCGAGGCTGAGGGCCCTTGCGCTGGAGGAAGCCCTGCCAGAGCACCAGAGAAGCCTTCTGTGGACTCTTCTACTTCCCGTCCCTCAGCAGCCTCCTGCTGTCTAATCCTGGCCAACTGCAGCAACGTGTCACATCGCCACCATCCAGCCCCTTCCTGGGCCTTGGCATCCTCACACTGCCCCTCTGCATGGACCTCCCTTACCCTACCCTGCACCATGAGAGCACAGCCTGCTTCTTCTCACCTCTGTGGCCTGAGCTCTGGGCTCAGTCTCTGACACACAGGAAGTAATGCTAGATGAACTAACATGCACGCAAAGCAGAAGGCAAGAGGGACAGCGGTTAGGAAAAAATAACAGCCTCTACCTTTAAGTTCCTAACAAGGTGATGAGGCTCATGAGAGTAGGGCATGGCCTTTAAAATAAAATTACCTCTCTGCAGTGCTTTGCACCCAGACCTGACCTTTCATAGACAAATCTTGGGTTCTTGGCACCTGTCTTCTGACCTGTACACAATATTTACCCTTAAACCATGCTGATCTGGGTCTCCAGGTTGGCTTGTAAAGGGATTAATACATAATCCCTGTAGGCCCCCACAGATGGCTGCGTTGTGTGCACTAGGGCACTGGCCAGGTGGTGATGGGGGCAATGATCTTATTTCATGAGACTCCTAGCCTTTGGTCAGTGCTGCAAGGAGACAGCAAATCTTGCTAGGGAAAGTTCAAAAGGCCTCTGATAAGAAAGAAATGTGACTTTCAGAATTGAGGGAGCTATGGCTTCTTTAAACAGGGATATGTTCTCAGGCAGGAGAATGAAATTCAGTGCATCAGTAAGTACTGAACTCCTGCTTTGCTGGGTACTTAGGTAGGAAAAAAACGTTCCAGCCCTCGCCTTTTTGGTGAGAAGAAACATGTCAAAATATCACTAAGAATACAAAGTAATCTATATGTGGCACCATGTGAATGTCGCAGGCGGAACAGGAGTTAAGGGAAAAGCATCGTTAGTCTGATGGTCAGGGCAGCTGGGGAGGGGCAGGGACACATGGCAGCCATATTTGAGGAATACATTTGAGTTTTCTAGTTCAGCAAAGGGGAGTGTGTGAAACGGAGCTAAGCAGGGGCAGCTAGCTAACACCACAGAGCATTGCCCTATGCTGGGAGGACATGTGAGGGACACTGGCTTTGTGGGTGCTGCACTCTGCCCCTCCCACCTAGAACTGGGCTGGGCTGCTAACTTCCCTGGCCTCAAAAAGATAGTTCAAGTAGATTTTTTAAAATACGTTTTACTTGCAATGTAGGGTAATATAATCATTGCAATTTTTTTTATCTAAAAAGTATAAAGAGGAAAATAAAGTTACCCATAATCCTGCCACCCTGAGAAAAGGAGTGTTCACCACCTTTTGTGCATTTCCTTCCAGGTTTTTTATAGTGATCAATGCAGGTATTGGACATGAGTAGCCAAAGCCCACATGGAGCTTCATAGTGAGTGTCCATTATTAGCAGCATGGTCAGCCCTCGATGTGTCGGTTGTTAAATGAGATGAACGTGGCTTGTGGTGTGGGAAGAATTTCCCTTTCCTGTCCCACAGAGCAGAGCCGACACAGGGACTGGCGCAGCACACTCTCTGAAGGGAGCCCCATCCGCAGTGCAGTGGAGCCTTGAGCTGCAGGCAGAGCCAGGCCTGGTCTGGAGCCACGGCTGGGGAGTCCCGAGGTCCACCTCTGCCCCTCCTGGGCTTCTGGGGGCAGCACCTCAGTCAGGGCCCCAAAGTGACCCAAAGCAGAGCAGGTGGACTCTGAGCCCAGGTCTGGGCCTGTCCGCCACATGGCTCGGGTGGCCTCCGCAGGGCCCTCCTGGCTGTCTCACATGCTCCCTGACTTCCTCCCCCCCTTCATGCCCATGACTAGAAGCAACTTTCCAGATGGCCCATATGCTCTTTTCGTTGGTCATTCATTGCATAAATCACTAGAGCTGTGGTGATTGAAGCCTTGGGCTGGTAGCCTTTGCCTTGTTGCTGTGGAAAGTTAGAGCTCAGTTATTTTGAGTAGCAGAACACACTGCAGAGAGGAACCTGGGTGGAATGATCAGTCCAGGGCCTGGCGGTAGAGAAAAGTATTAGATTTGCATTGTATGTCATAAGAAGATGCAAACCTGTTTGTAGCCTGGTGTCTTAATTTATGTATCATTTTATATAATATATGTACTCCTATGCTCTTAATAGTAGTAAGTACCATTTACTGAATATCTGCTATATCTTGGATGTTACTCATCATTCATCCCTATGACATGTCCCCACTTTGCAGATGAGGAATGGAGTGTGAGCACTGGGTATTAGGTGACTGGGACTTGCTTCCAGTTCCCTGAGCCAAAAGCCCAGGCTTTTTCTATTATGCCTCTGTCACGTGCTTTCTTCCTCACTGGGTTTGCACTTAGCTTCCATCTTCAGTATGAGGGGGTCTTCTGTGGCCCTCCCAGAGTTCAGAGGCTGCTCCTTTGACCATGAGGTGGTCATTTCACACATTTCCTTAAAAGTGCAAGGTGAGTGGCCTTCGTGAGCACAGAGTCCTAGAAAAGCAACTTTTCACAAGCTCCTCAGGAAAATGCTTCTGGAGGCTTCTCCCTGAGCCTTCCCGACTACCTAGCAGTTAGGCTGCTTTGCGGGAACGTCAGCAGAGCAGTCACTCTGATTTCCTTCCAGGTTTCTCTGCAGGTACTCCAGTTATGGGTATCCCACGAGCCGTTGGAAAGCATTAATATTTTCAGGTCCTCCTAATCTTCTAGGGCAGAGATTCTCAAGTCTGAGTGTGTGTGCGAGTCTCCTGGGTGCTTACGAGCTTGTTTGCTGGTCCCACATCCCCCAGGCTCTACCTCTGGGTCAGCAGGTCTGGAGGATCCCAAGAGGTTGCGTTTCTAACAAGTCCCCAGGGCTGCTGCTCTGGGAAACCACTCTCGTAAGGCTTTGGAGGATCCCTCAAACTTGCCTCTCCATGTCCCACACTCCCCTTTACAGTGAACAATCTGAGCTAGAGGAAGCAATGGCTGCCGTTTGGCATTAAGTGAGGTCACTGTTCTTTGGCCTCTGAAATAGGACAGAAGTGAGGTTTGGTCTTTCTCCTCGGGTGGCACATGAAACTCACAGTCAGGGAACTGTGTATTTCAGGTGGTGAGAGCTGCTGAGGAGGCCGCGTCTACGCTGGCAAGTTCTATCCACCCAGAGCAGTGCATCAAGGTGCTCTGCCCCATCATCCAGACGGCCGACTACCCCATCAACCTCGCCGCCATCAAGATGCAGACCAAAGTCGTCGAGAGGATCGCCAAGGAGTCCTTGCTGCAGCTCCTCGCTGACATCATCCCTGGCTTGTTGCAGGTGGGCGCCCTCCAGCTGGCCTGTGCGGGCTGAGTCAGCAGAGCGGCTGCTCCCCTGGAAGCAGTGGGGGCTTCGTGCTCCTCCTTCACTGGTGGGGGCGGGTAGGAAACCCCAGACAGTGACCCCCACGGCACGACCTGGGAGGCTGTGTGGCGGGGTTGCCTCACAGCCTTCTCTGCTAGCCTCGAGCCCACTCCTCCTGAATGCAACATGGAGACTTCCCTGGTGGCTCACAGAATGAACTTTCTATTTACTGTAAACATATTTTGATTTTTTTTATTTGTTTGTTCTTTCAACAAACCCGTATTGCATACTCCTGTGGCCCCAGCTGTGGGTGCGGTGGGCTGTGGAGCGTAAATCAAATGGTCCTTGATCTCATGTAGCCAACAGATCCGTAGTGAAACTCGTGTGAGCACGGGGCATTGAGCGAGACACACTCTGGCAGACAAAAGGTGTGTTCCACTGTGTGGCACTACCGCAGGGGGTTACAGCCTACTACAGGACACGGTGCAGCCATGCAGACGGACGGCCGTGCCTGGGCTGCGGAGGCGGTCTCCAGTCTGGGGCTGCGGAGAGAGGGCTCATGCAAGAGGTGGTTGGAGTTGGCCCTGAGGAGAAAGGGGGTTTCACTGGGGAAAGGTGGAGATGAGCCAGCGTCACATTTAATAAATGCTAGTGTTTGCTGAGTGCTCGACTTGGGGACTTGAACACTTAATTGCGGACAGCTGGATTATTCCAGACAGAGGGAAAGGCACAGAGGGTGAGAAGTCCAAGGCTGTTTGGAGCGCAGTGGGCAGTCCCATTTGGGTGTGGGGCCAGGGAAGAGGCTGACAGGTAGATGGAGGTCCAGTTGCAGGGGGCACAGATGTCTGGCTGTGGAACCAGATGTTCCCTAGCAATCATTGGAAAGCAGAGAAGTTTTGCCCACAAGAGTGGGTACTGTCATTCTCATTTCCTTAAAGGAATTTTCACTTATAAAATTAGCTTTACCTTTGGGAGAAATGTGAACAAAGCAAATTATAATCCTCCTTGGTTTCCTTTCTCATGCTGTCTCTCTCACGATGTGTTTTGGGTGGCAGCTGGTTGTTGAATGGCACCTGTGTGGAGGCAGACCCAGCTGGGACTTGCCAGCCTCCCTCCTCCACACCCCAGGAACCAAGTCACTCTTGCCACTAAGTTTTGATCTTTTGGGGGTGAAAGCTCTCTGGGTTCAGTTGCGGGGCTGAGGTATATCCTGGTTGTTATTGACAAGTCCAAGGTCGAACTATGGGGCATTTGTGGAAATGTTGGTGAAATACTGACTGTGGAACAAGCCTTTGATCTGATTTCTTTTCTGTGTCCCTCTCTGGCTCTCTAGGGTTATGATAACACCGAGAGTAGTGTGCGGAAGGCCAGCGTGTTTTGCTTAGTGGCAATTTATTCCGTAATCGGAGAGGATCTGAAACCTCACCTTGCACAGCTGACAGGGAGCAAGGTATGTATAGTGTTACCTGGGCTGATGTGCACACCTGGGCGCTGCCAGCTTGCCATCAATCTGCTGGGCTGCAGCTCTGGACTCCAGACAGGTTTTGCTCATTGCAGGTGTTTTAGTTGGGCCTTATTTCTCCACAGGCATTTTTCTAAAGATAAAAATGACCAACTATATAGTGAAGTCATTTTAAGGTGACACTAACATTACACAACATAGTTGATCCTCACTCTAGGTTTTGAAATGATGACTTTGAGCACCAGAAGAAAAACAACTTTGTTTAGAAACCAGCTGTTTTCTCGTAGAAACACTAAAGAAATTGACCCGATCACTTATCAGATTGCTGATTCAGGCTGACTTCCTTGTGTGCATCAGCAGCAATAACAGCTGGCTTCTGCCTCGTGCCTGCCACGTCCCAGGCGCAGTTCTGTGCACTTTGCATGCATTGACTCATGTTACGACTACGTCCCTGTGGGATAAGGACAGTCATCCCCCCAATCTGCCCAAGGGCGCACAGAGATCCGACTCCAGGAGCCAGGCTTCTCACTCACTCTGCTGCCTCTCATGTTCCTTGAAGAGTGTTCTAGAATCAAGGGAAGGTCTGTTGGCTCACTGAAGACGAGAGTGGCTAGAGGGCTTATTGGTTTAAATGTTTAAAAGAACAATTCCAATCTAAAAGGCCGGGCCAAGTGAGAGCTGGCGGAAGCCCCGTCATGACAGGAGAGGCATGAGGCAGGCTGACTCCCAGAGAGGGGCTGACTGGGCCTGGGGCCGCCTTTGGGGAGAGCACATCTCTATGTGGAGTATAAAAATTCCCTGGCAAAGATGTGGGTACAAACCACTCTGTCCAATCGAGCCATTGGCAAGCCCGAAGCCAGAAGCACCTGGCCCTGCTGCTTTTGAGAAAAGGAATGGGCATGTGAGCCCCATTTGTTTCCGAGTCACGCTGCTGCTTTGACACAGCGGGTGGAGATCACAGCCACAGCCTTGCTTCCCCAGAGTTCTGGGCCACAGCACTACCCTGCTTTGTCCAGAGTAGGTTTTCCCAGCCTCAACCCTGCTGAGACTTTGTGCCACCTTGTTAAGGGGACTGTCTTGTGTTTTTTAGGAGATTTAGCAGCATCCCTGACCACCACTATCTAGATACCAGTTGTGACAATCACTGATACCTCCACACATGGCCAGATGTCCCCGGGTGGTAAAATGGCCACCAGTTGAGAACCACTGGTCCAAAGGAGACAGTTTCCTCTTCTTGCAGACAGGAATAGGCAGGTAGCCCTGCGGGCTCCCCTCTCCTGCTCCTAAATAGGCCCCTCATCAGCCCCTGTCCCTGGCCACCACCCGATAACCACTGGGCAAGAGTCGCCCTGCTGTGTGTGGGGTCCCGGCACTCCCTATGTCCCCATCTCTCTCAGGGGGTTTGTAGATGGTTCCTGGTGACGGTTGAGGACCTAGGAGATATTATTCACAAAGGGAATGAGATTTGTCAAATGTAGAATCCATTCCAGAACAACACGAGTCAGACCCTGGTTTTTTCTGGCATGTTTTACTTTCCTGAGCATGAGAGCTGTCCTGTCATCTCATTTGACCCTTCTGAGAAGGGACTGAGAAAATACAGGTGTTTTGTCATCACCATTTGGCAGTTGACCAGCTGCTGCCACTCGTGGTGGTGCCCGGGGTCAAGAGCTACGTTCCCGACCAGGAGCCAGTGCTTCCCCTCCCCAGTGCCAGCTTCAGACGGCTGGGAGGGCTCAGGGAGGCGGCCTTGACGCCGTCCTGCTCTGGTCGCCCAGGTCATCCAGCCATTGGCTGTGGTAGCTCTAGTGCATTGGTAAGAGCTTTGTAGGCTTGTATACACATTTCCTAACACAGATAAACCTCCCGCTTCCTAAAGGAAAAGGGCAGCTCACAGAATGTGGTGCTAAGTCTGCCTCAGTTTCCTAGACTAGAAACAGAATCAAATCATGGCTCCTTGTTTCCATGTGATACCAGGCCTATGGGAACATTCTCGCCCATGGCTTAGATGAGGTTGATGAATGATGCCGGGGTCTGTAGAGAAAGGCCTGATACGAGGATAGAGAAGGAACCTGTGTGGTACATTTTGAGAGATGTCTCATTTCTGTGGCAGCAGCACTGGCTTTGGGTCAACCTGCCTTCTAGTCTCTGTCCCCCCTGCTTACAAGCTATATGCCCTTGAACAAGCATTCTTTCTTTTCTTCAATCTTTTTATTGTGCTATAATACCTACATTTAGTACTTTGTCTCTATGAGTTTGACTACCCTAGATATCTCATATATATGGTATCATACAGTATTTGTCCTTTTGTGACTAGCTTATTTCATTTAGCATAATATCCTCCGAGCTTATCCAGGTTGTAGCATGTGTCAGAATTTCCATCCTTTTGAGGGCTGAATAGTATTCCATTGGGTGTATCTATCACATTTTATCTGTTCGTCTCTTGATGGACATTTGGGTTGCTTCCCAAGTAAATAATGCTGTCATAAACACTGGTACAAAAATATCTGTTAGAATCCCCACTTTCAGTTCTTTGGGGTATATACCCAAAAATGTGATTGCTGGATCATACAGTAATTCTATTTTTAATGTTTTGTGAAACCTCCATACTGTCTTCCCCAGCAGCTGCACCATTTTGCATTCCCACCGACAGTACACAAAGGGTTAGTTTCTTTACGTCTTTGTCAACACTTGTTACTTTGTTTCTCTTTACTTACTTTTCTAATTGTCATCCTAATGGGTATTTCTCATTTGTTGAAAAGATTATCCTTTCCTCATTGAATGGTTTTGGCATGTTTGTCAAAAATCCTTTGACCGTCTGTGTGAGGATTTCTTTCTGGGCTTTCTGTTCCGCAACAGTGGTCTATCTGTCTTTATGTCAGTGCCACACTGTTTGATTACCGTAACTTGGCAGTCAGTTCTGAAATCAAAAGCGTGAGTCCTACAACTTTGTTCAAGATCTTCTTTTGGCTGCTTAGCACTTCTTGATATTCTATGTGAATTTTAGGACTGATTGTTCTATTTCTGCCAAATTCCTCATGAGGATTCTTTTATGGATTGCATTGCATCTATAGATCGCTTGGGTGTTATTTATATCTCAACAATATTAAGTCTTCTAACCCATAAACATGGGATGTCTTTCCCATGTTTGTCTTCTTTCATTTCTTTCAACGTTTTATAGTTTTCATTGTGTAAGTCTTTTTCACCTCCTTCATTAATTCCGAAGTATTTTTTTCTTTTTGTTGCTGTTGTAAATGGAATTGTTTTTTTGAACTCCTGACCTTGAGCGATCCTCCCGCCTCGGCCTCCCCAGAGTACTAGGATTACAGGCCTGAGCCACCGCGCCCAGCCAGGAGTTGTTTTAATTTTTTAAAATTTCCTTTTCAATGTGTTCATTGATACTGTGTAGGAATGCAATTTATTTTTGCTTGTTAATTTTGTATCCTGCTTTGCCAAATTTATTAGTTCTGGTTTTTGTGGTTTTTTTTGGTATAATAGAGTTTTCTACATATAATACTATCTACAAACACAGATAATTGTACTTCCTTTGCAGTGGGGATGCCTTTTATTTCTTTTTCTTGCCTAATTGCTCTAGTTAGAACTTTCAGTACTTGATTAAATGGAAGTGGTAAAACCAGGATCTTTGCCTTGTTCCTGCACTTAGAGGAAAAGCTTTTACCATCAAGTCTGATGTTTGCTGTGGGCTTTTCACATTTGGCCTTCACTATGTTGACAGAGTTTCTTTCTATTCCAAGTTTGTTGAGTGTTTTTATCATGAAAGGGTGTTGAATTTTGTTAAGTGCTTTTTCTATACCAATTGAGATAATTATGTGGGGTTTTTTTTCCCCCTTCATTCTGTTCATTTAGTGTATTTTGGTATGTTGTACCATTTTTGCATTCTGGGAATAAATCTCACTTAGTCATGGGGTAAAATTCTTTTAATTTGTGCTGAATTCAATTTGCTAGTTCTTACTGGGAATTTTTCCATCAGTGTTCGTAAGGGATTTTGGTCTGTAGTTTTCTTGTAGTATCTGTCTGCTTTGGTATCAGCATGAGGCTGGCTTCTTAGAATGAGTTAGGAAGTATCCCTTCCTCTTCAATTTTTTTGGAAAAGTTTGAGAAGGATTGGTGTTAATTTTTCTCTAAATGTTTGGTAGAATTCACGAATGAAGCCATCTGGTCCAGATTGTTTTGGGGGGTGTGGTAGGAGTTTTCTTGTTTTGTTTTGTTGTTGTTGTTGTTGTTGTTTTGAGACAGAGTCTCACTTTGTTGCCCAGGCTAGAGTGAGTGCCGTGGCGTCAGCCTGGCTCACAGCAACCTCAATCTCCGAGGCTCAGCGATCCTACTGCCTCAGCCTCCCGAGTAGCTGGGACTGCAGGCATGCACCACCATGCCCGGCTAATTTTTTGTATATATATTTTTAGTTGGTCAATTAATTCCTTTCTATTTTTGGTAGAGACGGGGTCTCGCTCAGGCTGGTTTCGAACTCCTGACCTTGAGCGATCCGCCCGCCTCGGCTTCCCAAAGTGCTAGGATTACAGGCGTGAGCCACCACGCCCGGCCTTGTTGTTGTTTTTAAGAGACAAAATCTCACTCTGTTGCCTAGACTGGGAGTGCATTGGTGTAATCATAGCTCATTGTAACCTTGAACTTCTGGGCTCAAGTAATCCTCCTACCTCAGACTCCTAATTAATTAGGACTACAGACACATACCACCATAACTGGCTAATTTTTTATTTTTTTGTAGAAACGGGGTCTCACTATGTTGTCCAGGCTTGTCTTGAACTCTTGGCCTCAAGCAATCCTCCCATCTTGGCCTCCCAAAGTGCTGGGATTGTAGGTGTGAGCCACCATGCCAGCCTGTCAGGAGATATTTCATTACTGATTGAATCTCTTTACTAGTTACGAGTGTACTCATGTTTACTTTTTCTTCGTGATTCAGTGTTGGTAGGTTTTGTGTTTCTAGGAATTTGTCCACTTCATCTAGATTTTCCAGTTTCTTGGCATAAAACTGTTCGTAGTATTCTCTTATAACCCTTTTCATTTCTGTAGAATCAGTAGTAATTTACCCACATTCATTTCTGATTTTAGTAATTTGAGCCTTTCTCTTTTCTCTTAATCCATCTAGCTAAAGGTTTGTCAGTTTTGTTAATCTGTTTTCAAGAACCAACTTTTGGTTTTGTTGATTTTTCTCTATTTTTCTATTCTCTGTTTTGTTTATTTCTACTATAATCTTTAGTATTTTCTTCTGCTAGCTTTGAGTTTAATTCTGTTTTTTTCTAGTACTTAAGGTGTAAAGTTAGATTGTCGATTTGAGATCTTTCTAAATATAAGTACGTGAAACTGTATTTCCCTCGAAACACTGCATCCCAAAAGTTTTGAAATGTTGCAGTTTCATTTTCATTTGTCTCAAGATGTTTTCTAATTTACCTTGTGATTTATTCTTTGACCCATTGGTTGTTTAAGGGTGTGTTGTTTAATTTCTACAAATTTGTGGATTTCTCAGTTTTCTATTACTACTGATTTCTTATTTCATCCCATTATGGTTGGAGAAGAAACTTTATATATTGTTTTAATCTATTGAGAGTTAATTTTATGGTCTATCCTGGAGAATGTTCCATGTTTCCCTTGAGAATGTTGGCTAGAATGTTCTCTGTATTTCTGTTAGATCTTGTTGGTTTATTGTATTGAGTCCTCTTTTTCCTTATCATCTGTCTGGCGGTTCTGCCCATTACTGAGAGTGGGGTGTTAGGATCCTCTACTATTATTATAAAACCATGTATTTCTCTATTCAGTTCTATTAATATCAATTTTTGCTTCATACGTTTTGATGGTCTGCTATTAGATACATGAATATTTATGATTGTTATATCTTCTTGCCGTAGTGAACCTTTTACTAATTTATAATGTCCTTCTTTGTCTCCTGGAAGCTTTTTTGCTTGAAACTTTATTTTGTCTAATATTAGTATAGCCACCTCTGCTCTCTGTGGTTACAGCTATTTTTGTGGAATATCTTTTTGCATACTTTTTCTTTCATTCCCTTGTGTCTTTGGATCTAAAGTGAGTTTCTTACAGACAGCATATAATTAGATCATGTATTTATCCATTCTGCCAATCTGTCTTTTGATTGGAGAGTTTAATCCATTTACCTTTAAAGTATAATTGGCCCTGTGTTTCTAAGGGTTTTGGCTCTGTGGATTCAGCCAACCTTGGATCAAAATATTTGGGGGAAAACATTGCATCTGTACTGCACACGTACAGGCTTTTTTTTCTTGTCAGTATTTCCTAAACAATACAGTATAACAACTATTTGCATAGCATTTACATTGTATTAGGTATTATAAGAACTCTAGAGGTGATTTAAAGTATATACAGGAGGATATACATAGGTTATATGCAAATACTATGCCATTTTATATTAAGGACTTGAGCATCCTCAGATTTTGGTGTTCAAGGGAGGTTCTGGGACCAAATCCCCATGAATACTGAGGAATGACTAATTCCTGATAAGGGGAAACTTCTGTCATTTTGCTGTTTGTTTTCTGTATACCTATAGCTTTTTTGTTTCTCATTTTCTACGTCACTGTCTTTTGTGTTTGGTTTTTCTAGTGAAACATTTTAAGTCCTTTCTCATTTCCTTTTGTTCTACGTGTAGCCGTTTTCTTTGTGATTGCTGTGGGGACTGCAGCTAACACCGTAAAGTTTTAACAACCTAAAGTGAATTTGTACCAGCCTTATTGAGCAAGCTTTCAGAGCCCCGGCTTTCTCGTTAGCAAAGATGTGAACATGTTCTACTTACTGCAGAGGATTTTTGTGAGGCTCAAATATGATCAGCATAAGAGCTCATTGGAAATTGTTGAACACATGCACATTATGACTTCTGTTATCATTATCTTTTCTTCCATCGTGCAGTTACATTCTAGACCTGACTAGAGGGATGAATTCGTGGTTTTGAGTTGAGAATAAGTATAACAACTCACTTACAACCAGCCTTTCATTGAAATATAACTATGTTGTCTTCTAGATTTTTTTCCTCTTTATGTGTTAGGACCTGCTGTCTTTACTGCACTATGCTAAGGCATATGGGAAAAGCAGTTGTCTCTGTCCTGCCCTGAAATGGTACAGAATGCATCTAGGGAACAGGACTGACACATGGGGAAATGGTGCAGCAGCCCGGGAGTGACCAACATGTAGTAGACATGCTGGGACAGACCCCAAGGGCTAGGTCCTGGGCCACTGGAGCAGGAAGGAAGGGATAGGCCTCTTGGAGGAAGTACAGCTGCACTGGGCTCTGTGGGATCTGCACGGGGAGAAGCAGCCAGCTGCAGGAAGAACCCGCATGAGCAGCTTGAGTAGGAATTGGAGAGGTGTGGTCAGGGGACACGTTTTCTGAACAAGGATTGCAGAAAGCACTTTGGAAGTGTTCTTGTTGCTCTTTATTTTGCAGGTGAGGACACTGGAGTCCAGAAAACGATTTGCCCAAAGTCACACAGCTAGTTTATGGTGGAGTTGGTTCTAGAACTTTGTTGAGTATGTTGAGCCTCAGAGCATTAAAACCCTTGTGTAAAATGATGGCACTTTTCATCATAGCGCTATAAAGTTGTTAAGATTTTAAATGGGGGGGTGTGAAAAAACAACTGTGTATCCAGTGTAAATTAACATGAGTGCTTTGTGCAGTTGGAAAGAGTAAGCTGGTGCGACGGGTACTGCCACCAGTACCCCACAGACTGACGGTTGAGGTGCCGCAGGTGCTTGCTGCAGACACCATTGTGTGGAAAAGCAGAACACAAGTCTGTATTTTACTGTCTGTGTTTATGTGACATACACACTTAGAAAAGTGTTTGGTAGGATATGTTCCAGTGGAGAGCACCTTTGGGGGAATGGTGGGGTGGGGGTGTCAGGGAGACTTTGCCAGTTGGGAGCTCTGGAGGGTTGCTGTTCGGTTTCCACAGTGGGCGGAGAGTCCTGCCTTCGCGTGCAGCGCGTGTGTTGCCATGAGCGTGTCTTCAGGGTCCCTGAACAGCTCTCCTGCCTGGGCTGGCTTGTATTGTCTGAGCCCCACAGCCTGTATGGAGCAGGGCAGACAAAGGCTGTGGACAGCAAATATTTCGTCATTCACTTCGTCTTACAAGTGGTGTGTCACAGAGATTTTTATGTGCATCTGCCTCTGCAGATATCTGTTTCCTGGACATGCTGTTTTCCTATTGTTAACTTGGGATTTTTCTTCCTGTTTTCTACTTTCTGATTGCTTTTCCTCTTGCTAATTCATTTTTGTTTTCGCTTTTCAGATGAAGCTACTAAACTTATATATAAAGAGGGCCCAGACCACGAACAGCAACAGCAGCTCCTCCTCCGACGTCTCCACGCACAGCTAGTGGCAGCGCCAGTCTCTCGTGTAGACCTAGAAGCAATCGGTGGTGCCTCAGAGACCTCTCCCCACCCCGCCATCGGCTGCCCCGTCAGTGCAAGGAGGCCCGCAAATATTTATTACAATCAGTATTTTGGTCCCTTCCAGCTTTTGTGTAGAATCTTACTGGTATTGAATGTAAAGGAAGCAAGGCCTGTGTTGCAGTCTTCACACAAAACAAAAGGAATCAGAGAAGAAAAGAGCCATACTGAAACATGTCTTGTACACTGCTGAGATCAGGAACCGTGGGGGCACAGTTCAATCAGAGCTGTCTAGCCACTGCTTGGTAAAAAGTAGCATTTTTTTTTTCAGTTAATAACAGATTTGGGGGGTGGGTGGGATGTTACTTTGTGTTCCTCCTTCTTAGCGTATTCTCTAGTGAGTGTGGTCTGTGTGGGGCAAAGCCAGCCCCTTTCACAGCCAGCACCGTGAAGGGTTGTCTGTCTTTGTGTTTTGAGACCTACTAAAAATGGGAATCAAGTCTTGACAAGCAAAGGAGAAAAGCCTGAAGATGGCCTTTTAACAAGCACTGGGAATTTCACTTGTCTTGTCCAGACGGGAGGCCAGCTTGCCCTCGCTTTTAGCATAGACTCAGGCGTGCACCCTCCGAGTCTCCCTCCAGCCCTCTACCCCAGAGCTTTCATGCAAAAGAATCCTTCACGTTTAATTCCAGACACAAAAATAAGGTAAATTTATAGTGTCATTTAGGGATGCATGAAATGGCATTTCACAAGGCACAGAAGATAGAAGAGAAGTCGTCTGTTGTACTACTAAGATCTCGGGGATTCTGCCAGGACCCTCGTCCTCAAGGGTACTTGGTGACTCAGATGTAGCATGATCTTTCTTCTCCCTGCAAGCTTTGCCTAAGCTGTTCAGTTCTGAAATGTTCTCCGTTGATCTGGTCAATGGCGACTTTACCATCTCAGTTTTGACTTCTCTATTTAATTTGAGATTAAGAACAAAGTATAGAGACCAGCCATCAGAACCATTTTTTAAATTATTTTATAAACCAAAGTACTTCCTTGATTGTTGAAATAGTCATTTGTTTAAGGAAAAAGTAATTATGATACGTGGCAGATTGCAGAAAAATAGGAGTTGAAAGGCTTTTTTAAAAAAAGAAAAGCCCACTTTTAGAGTGTTTCCTTTCCTTCCACAGGGAACCACCAGGTCCCCTTTTTAACCTCTTGAGAGTGTGATCGCTCTAATAAAAGCAACTGTAGATTTGAAGTCTGGTTGAGTAAGTGTTGAGTAAAATTCCCAAGCCAAATGGAAATTATTATTACAATCATGACGACTTCTATTGTCTCCTACTGTTCCATTTTAGATCTTTTAAATTGAACTGATTTTTCCATGAGGAAAAAGCTTCTTGATGTTAATTTTAATGCTGTTCCAGTGCAGAGTCCACTGCAGCCGGTAGGCCGGATGGCGGAGGCTGGGGCACTCGAGTGGTGGGTGCCACCGCTGATTTCCACAGACCCCCCTTCTGCTCTGACCCTCTAGATGTGATGTGGGAAGTTGCGAAAGACACGCTTGGACACATTTGGAAATAAGCACTGAAAATGAAGGCCCCCGTAATGCCTGGGACGGTGAAGCCAGGGTGCGGCCGCTGCTCTGTGTGTGCGCGTGCATGTGCATGTGGGGGTGTCTCACACGCGTGCAGCGCCCCACTGCCGCTGTTAGGGAACTTCAGGGGTACATTTTAAGTGGTCAGATACTAGTGACTGACTTTGGCTCAAAACTAGCAGGACCAGGCCTTACTTTCATTGATAAATTTTGTTTGTTAGTATTTCATTAATAGTAGTTCTTTTTTATACTGTACAAGTGAGTCGGGGCGTCTTCTGGCTACTCTGTTGTAGGAGCGCGCGTCTGGCTAGGCTGTTTACGGGCTCCTGTGTGTATGCCGACCGCAGTTAGGAACACCTCCCTCCTTGAGCTCTCTGACTCCCAAAAGGTCGGTCACCCAGTCCTCGGTGTTGTTGGAAGGATCTCGAGCATTGCCTGATGTCCTCTCAGTACTCACAAAGGGCTAGCCTTGAATGTCACTCGCCCAGGCTTCAGTCTCCCGACTTAAGAGAGGAACAGTCACTTCACGGATCTCTTGGCCTCGATTTGAAAACCGCTGCCCGCTGCACCGAGGAGACTCGCATGCCGCCGCCACCTCACTGGGACGGCAGCTGCGCCCACTGCCGCCTCCCGAGCCTGACAGCTGCAGCTGCCTTGCCTTGCCGCCGCCTCCCCGCAGGGCCCCTGCTCCGACGAAACAAAGAACACAAAAGAGCAAAGCACCCAAAACTGTTGCCTCCCCTGTCTACCTGACTGCAGGGCCCTGACGCCCCCTCGCCCGCCGCCCGGGCCGGTCTGCCCGACTCGTTCCCCTCAGCCGCTGCCTCCCTCTCAGCAGGGTCTGGGCAGGGGCGGCCGGTCCTGGGGCAGCGGCGCCTTGGCGTGGCGCGCACTGTGTGCGCGTCCCGGCCCTGTGGCCTCGCCACAGCCTGCCTTTTCTATGCGCCTCACTTGCTTACCACCCTGTGCAGGTAATGCAACCAGTTTTATCTCATAAATCTTTTTCTTTCCCTGCCACCCTTTATTTATCAAGCATAATGTTACACTTTGAAGGACAGCAAATGAGAACTTTGTAGAATCCCACCAGGACTTTGCTAACAATAATGTTTGGAAATGAAAACAGAAATGCTGTGAAAAATATCAGCCACCAAAATAGTTTTGCTGGAGCTGTGTTCACACGCATGGTCCCCACACCCCCAGGTTGGGTGGGTTTTTTTGTTCTTTGGGTTTTTTTGGGCTTTTTCATGTTACATTCATATCTGTATTTATATCTTATTTGTTTCACTTTCAAGTGTATCATGGCAAATGTACAGATTTTTTTGTTAATAATGTGCTAGGATTTGCTAAAAAAGAAAACAACAAAAAAAACCCTTTTGAGTTTGCCCTAGAATAAATGAGACCTAATTCATTTCCTGCATTGCTGCCGTCTTTTACCGTCTCCAGAACGTGGCCATGTCTATGGAGAATTCCAGAGGAATGTGTCAGGAGAGCTCTTTCTCCTCATGATGTAAACAGGTCAACCTGGGGAAATGTCCCACCTGCTGGGTCCCCCGGCAGTGGCTGCTGTGCCGCGTGTGCAGGCGCAGGGCTGGGAGGGATCCTCCAGGGTCCATCCCCAGGACTCGTCATCTAGGGAGACTCCGGTCATCTAGTGAAACAAGCCCTGCATCCATTAAGCACCAACTCCCCGTTCCTCCCTCCTGGAACAAGTGCTCCCTGTGGTCACCTGCCCTGCCTCCCACTGTGCACTCGGAAATGCAGGGAGGGTGCAGTCACGCCCGCCCTGCTCCTGGTGTGCTCCGCATGTGCAGCCAGAGTCCATTATTCATTAGCAAATGTGGAAAGCCCCGGGGACGGGGCCCAGTTCAGGCATGGCAGGCTGTGCAGCTTTCCATATTCGGTTCTCCACCCCCTGGTGCCGTTGCCCTTCTTATCCAAGGGCTGCCAGGAAGTCCTTGCTCTTTTTAAGAGGGTCATAGGCCATCAGTGTTCTTGGCTCTGGGAAATCTGAATGGTCTTCTCTCTAGAAAAATGCATCTCTCCACTCAGTTTCACACATAATCATAGGAGGTTCCAGGACCTGTGGAACTGTCTGAGGGCTCCAGGGTAAAAGCCTCTGGCTGTAGGACCCCTGCTCTCACGTCCTTGAGGCAGCTGACAGCATTAACATCGTTTGTGAGGCACTTAACACTTTAGAAGAATTCTCATCTGCAGCATCTCACCAAGTTTTACACCAATCCCGTGATACAGTTAAGGGAGGAAATGTCACACCAGGTATCCAGATGAGGAAACTGAGGCACAGGAAAAGCCCCAGCTGGACAGTGACGAACACAGCTCCCTGGCCTTATCAGGACTCCTCAGAGTGCATGCATATCAGGATCCCCCGGGGCTGGTGAGGTGGAACGCAGGGCGCGCCCGCAGCAGGGTTAGGACAGCAGCCTGAAAACGTGCATTGCTAACAAGTTCCTGGGGGGTGTGGCCGGGGGAACCACACTTTGAGAACCGCGTAGGGGATTTGCTTTAAAACATGACAGGTAGTTGGTCCCCAGGGTTTGGGATGACCCTTGAGACAAGCTGTTGAAGGAAACAGGGCTTAGTCTCAGGATGTCATTTAGATCATGCCCATCATTAAGGGTAACTATGGTGACCCGCTAACACAGTATCCCAACAAGGACTTTGAGGGTGGAATGGGCGCCATCAGCGGAGGGAAGCCTCCCTCCTGGGAGAGCTCTCCCCAGCAGGCTCAGCCATTTCCTCCGGTATTTATTAACCTGCTTCGGTGGCTCCAGGCAAGAACGGACAAAGGTCATGTGAATGGGTATCTAATCCCAGATTATGTATTTAAAAGACATTAAAATGCTTCCACACCGTGCCCTCCTCAGATTCCCACCCTGCGCCCCGAGGGTGACTCTCCAGGCCCTGGGCCCTGGGCGGCGCAGCCTTACTGGGCCAATTCCCCGCAGCTCTGGGACGCCTCTGCCTCCCTCAGCGCCCTGCGGCGCCTGGGTTGCGGGGAACAGTGGAGGCAGGCAAGGCCACTTCCTGCCGAGGTGGTGGTTCAGCTGTGGCCTCCGCAGCCTCTGCCCTCCCGCCGTGGGGACCTGGAGGACCCCAGTCAGTTTCCCTCCTCTGGGCTCCTGCCTTCCCACCTGCAGTCCTGCCGTTGCCCCAGACGCGTGCCCATCCTTCAGTAGTCTCGGTTCCTGTTGTCTTGTCTCCTCAGGAGGTGGATTACTGTTTATTGTGTGCTGAACAGTGTACCTGAAAAATTATATAAATATTTTTGTGGCCTGGACGATGTCATCTTCCTCCAGAGAAGATTTATGTTTGTTTTTGCCAGGAACTTGGGGCATTAACAATTTGGATCATATTTCTCCTAAGGGGGATGAGGCTGTCAAAAGCCTTGCATGGTATCTCGATTTTCTCTTCTGCAGCAGCAGGCATCCCCAGAACACAAGTTATCCAAAACATTAGGCCCAACTCTCCAGATTTCCATTTTCTCTTGCAAATTCCTGGCAATCTTTCACTACCTTGTTAACTTTCTAGTACCATCAATCACATTTTCAAAATATTTTGTCCAGCTTTTCTAGTTACCTTCTGCAAGAGGGTTTACCCAAAATTATCCACTATATACCATTATCAGAAGAGGAAATCCTATATTTTTATTTTCCACTTAATATTAATTGTAAGTATTCCTCATGTCTTTAAGAATTTTTTGGAGATACACTTTTAAAAGACTGGATACTATTTCATCAGAAGGATGAGCCATAGTTTATTTAGATGTTCTATCTTCAGTTGGATATTTTAGTTGTCTGTCTCTCCAATTGCTCAGGATTCTTTATTACAGACAATCAGGAGTCCCCCCAAGTTAGTTTAAGAACAATAACTGAAATTAAGAACTCAAGAAAAACTTAACAGCAGATTAGATACAGCTGAAAGGATGATTAGTAAACTGGAAGACAATACCAAGAATGAAGCACAGAGAAGCAAACAGAAAATTCAGAAGCAATGGTAAGAAGCATAGAAATGAAAAAAGATGACGTAAAAACCACGTGATGGGAATCGCAGAGAAGAGAAGAAAGAGAATGAAGCAGAAGCCACATTAAAAGATAATGGCTAGCCGGGCGCGGTGGCTCACGCCTGTAATCCTAGCACTCTGGGAGGCTGAGGCGGGCGGATTGCTCGAGGTCAGGAGTTCGAAACCAGCCTGAGCAAGAGCGAGACCTCGTCTCTACTATAAATAGAAATTAATTGGCCAACTAATATATATATAAAATTAGCCGGGCATGGTGGCGCATGCCTGTAGTCCCAGCTACTCGGGAGGCTGAGGCAGAAGGATCGCTTGAGCCCAGGAGTTTGAGGTTGCTGTGAGCTAGGCTGACGCCACGGCACTCACTCTAGCCTGGGCAACAAGCGAGACTCTGTCTCAAAAAAAAAAAAAAAAAAAAAAAAAAAGATAATGGCTGAGAATTTTTAAAAACTTAACTGAAATCATCAAAGTGCAGATTAAAAAGTCTAGTGAACTCCAGTAAGCAGGGAGCTGGGAGGAGGGAGCACTTGCGTGACACAGACCATGAGTCCTGCCTTAAATGTTTGTATAGAAAAGCTGGACAAAATATTTTGAAAATGTGATAGATGGTATTAGAAAGTTAACAAGGTAGTGAAAGATTGCCAGGAGTTTGCAGGAGAAAATGGAAATCTAGAGCGTGGGCCTAATGTTTTGGATAACTTGTGTCCTGGGGCTGTCTGCTCCTTGTCTCACTCCGGTTCTCACCTTGAAGTCAGGGTAAATAAAACAGTGCGTGATAACAAAACTTTATAAAAACCAAAGAAAGAGAAAATCTCGAAAGCTGCTAGAGAAAGGTAAAGACTTCTTTTAAAGAAGCATCGGTGTGACTTCAACCAACTTCTCAGCAGAAACAATAGAAAATAGAAAGTAACAGAGTTCTATACCCAACTGAAACGTGCTTCCAGACCGGTGAAGCAAATTTCCAGACAAACAAACACAATAAAATTCTTCATAAACAGAGCTGCATTAAAAAAAGAAATGATCCTAAATAGTACGTGGTGGCTGTAGGAAGAAGTGAAGAAGAATTGAGATGGTAATTAGGAAGGCAAATCTAAATGATACTGTGTACAACAGCAACAGTAGTAATAATGTCCTCTGGAGTTTAAAATGGACATGAAATCAAAGTTCATACGAACAGCAGCATATAAATAAAAAGGGGACGGATGAGGTTAGCTTGTTCTAAGGAAGGAAATAGAAGTACTGATTAACAATAGGTTTTGAAAAGTCAAGGATGCATTTTGAAACATTGGGGGAAACTTTAAAATTAAAATAAAATGTAAATTCCAAACTGACAAAAGAGGGAAACTGAATAATAAAAAATAATCCAAAAGAAAGCAAAATATAGAAAAGGAAACAGAGCAGATGGGACAAACTGAAAGCACAGAGTAAGATACAGATTTAAGCTGCCATCTAACCAAGTACATTACATACAAATGGGCAGAATACAACGAAATGAAAAAATTTTAGACTGGATTTTTAAAAAGCACAGCTATATTCTGGTTCCAAGAGGCACATCTAAGCATGAGGGTACCTTTGTGCACTTTCCCTGCGGCTCTCCGCTTGCTGCGACAGTGGTCGTCGTCTGTGGCGTCAAATATGTCCCATGCTCTGTAACCCTATGTCTTGCTCGCGCCCTACAATCCTGTCTTTCTCTCCTCAATAAACCGCATTTTCGTGCTTGCCTTACTTTGGCTCGTCTGTCATTCTTTGGCCATGTGTCGTCAAGAACCGGCACTTTCAGACTGAAACCTCACATATTTGGTGCCGTGGCTTGGACGTTTGTCTCCAGGCAAGCCTCGTGCTGTGTCTTCCTGCCTTTGCTCTCGCTTCTCCGCCCCGGCCATTCCGGGCCTGTCTCCAGGCAACCAGCTCGCCTTCCTGCGTGCTAACGCCCGTGCTTGGGTTCCTCCTCCCCTGCTCCGCTTTTCCACCCTCGCCATTGCACGGGTGAGTTCTCGGCTGACCCCAGTCTGGCCACGTGGTCTGGGTCATCACCTGGGGAGACCCAGCTCTGCTGACCCCAGTGGCTACCCTTTCCCTTCCCCCACCTTTTTCCTTCAAATGGGGACAAATTTGATCCAGACACAGGTTTAGCCATGTTTAATCTGTGCAACCACCTGGCCACATACGAGCTGCACAGTGGAGAGCAGTGGCCACCACGTGGGACTCTGCCTCCCCCACCATCCGACAGCTGGACCCCTTTTGTGAGCGGAAAGGAGGATGGGCCGAAATGCCACTCGTGCAAGCCTTCTGCTGTTTACGGGGGAATCGTGGACAGAGCCAAGTGGGACGATGGTGTTAAGAGCCCATGCTCCCACCTGTTCTGAGCTGTCCCCGCACCCAGGGGAGCCTGAGGGGCCTACAAAGGGACCGTGGTGCCGTCCTACCTCTGCCGGGGGAAATGCGACTCCACTGCCGCCCGTGCTGGAAACAGCGGGGAGTTTGCACCAACCCTGGTCCTAAGCCCTTTAGTGGAGTTGGAACAGACAAAGTCGGACCTGAGAAGCTGCACTGCTCGCCCTGGCAGGCATGCGGAGACACCCCAGCGTTCTGTCTGGCCTATGACAGACTTTAAATGATTTTGAGAAATCCAGAGCGTTAACAGAGGTGCAAAAGTTTGCCACCAGATTACACCTTGCAGATCCTGGATACCCCGTGGAGAACAGTGGTGTCTGTGCCTGACCAGGTGGTAACTCCTCAGAAGAGAGGCGGGAGAGAGAGCTCTTTCTAGCATGCGTCCAGGCTGGCCTTGAGGCCGCCGGCAAAAGGCGTCGGCTATTCCAGGGTCGCCGCCGTAGCGCTGGGACCCGAGGAAACCCCGCGGCCTTCCCGGACGGGCTCCGGAGGCCACAGAGAGACACAGCTTCTTAACGCCTGTGCAGGATGAGTGATATCAAAAGACAAATTCCTGACCCAAGCAGCACCAGATATTAGGAAGAATCTCAAGAAGCTTGTCCAGGACCCTACCCCCTCCCTGGACGACATGGTGGCTGCCACTAATTCTGCTTCTGTGACAGGACTTCCGAGCGCGAGTCTGGGGCTCGGGAGAAGACACGGAGGCCGGAGGCCGGGCAGGCCCGGTTCACGGCAGCGTTGGTGCCACATTCAGACCAAGGCCAAAGCCTCAACCGAAGGAAGGGATCTCTGGTGCCACATCTGCTGACAGGAAGGACTTTTGGCCAAAAATTGTCCCAACAGGGACAGGCCACCTAAGGACCCCTGTCACCAGTGCCATCAAACAGGTCACTGGACTTCAGTCTGTCCTGTAGGACCATCCCAGGCAGGGAGTCGGCCCCCAGACCTGGTCATGGAACGACAATGAAGCAGCCGCTCCGTCAGCCCCCGGGCAGGGAACGGTCAGGGGACTGGAGCCAGGGGTGACCCTCCTGGTGGCAGGCAGCCCAGGAAATATTCTTACTACTGGGGCTGCCTACTCGGTCCTCCTCACTACTCCAGAAAACTGACCGCTCAATTCTGTCTGGTCACCAGAGTCTCTGGGTCCCCACCACACGATTCTTTACTCTCCCTTTGCTTTGTTGGTGGGAGCACGTGATCACTGAACATTTATTTCTGGTAGATGCTGTTGGAGACTAAGACTCTCCACATTCCAACGACTTGTCCTGACTTGTCCTACGCATGAAAAATAGCCTAAGATGAAAATAGCACCCAGCCCTCCAGCTATAGTTCCAAGAAGAATGCATTACAGCTTTTGGTGCCATTGGGATGCTGATTGGGGCTGATTGGCCCACACCCAAGCCTCATCATCCCCCCACTCTATTTTTCTGTTTCTACTTCCTTGTTTTCTGTATATAAAACCTACTAAAAATCCAAGTAAAGTAGACCTTGACATTCATTCGCTTGGTCTCGTTTCTTTCTCTCGCTCATCTCTTTCAGGCACGGTCCCCCTCGCCCCCGCGAGTAACAGAAGGTCCCGCGGACCGGGACAAGATGCTGACGGCCTGCCTGTGTGAGGGCCATAGCAGCCGTACATGTATACTCTTACCAGAGGCCACCTGTTGGTGTTTACGGACACTTTTACTCAGTGAGTTAAAGCTTTTCTTTGCAGGACTGAAAAGGTCAAGTTTCCTGAAGACTTCTGGAGGACGTCATACCTCGTTTGGGCCTCCCCCAGTCCTTACAGAGTGACAACGGCCCTACCTGTAGTTCACCAGGAACAGCTGGACACCAACAAACCCATCAAGGAGCTCAGGTCTGGTAGACATGACAAGAACACAAGCTACCGCCCAGAGCCCCTTCCGGCCCTGGTCCTCTCTGTCAGCCGGGGACGTCGTGCTCGTCAAACCACAGGACGTGTCCCCCTCCTCCCAGCCAGCCCTGGTGTGGAAAGGGCCCTATCCAGTCTTACCGTCTGCCCCACCCGCTACTAAGGTCCCAGGCTGCCGACTTGGACCAGTCATTCTCGGAAGCCATGGAAGGACCGCAATGAAACTCCTGCGGCCCCTGCAGGCAAAGGCACTCCAGCACTGGAGACAGACACACCTCCGTTGGGGGATCTCCAGGCCCGTCCCCCGGGACTCCCCCTTCTGTGGCTCCCTAGATAAGTAGCACAACCTGCTCCTACGCGGCAAGACACCTTTCGCTCTGGCAACCCAAACCGCTGCAGGAGTGGCCCCGGAGGCAGCTCCGGCCCTGGTGAAAGCCAGCCACACGCCCGCCCTCTCGCAGGAACGGTTAGGGTCGCTGGTGGGGTCAGCTTGACATTCTAGCGGCAGCAGAAGGGGGCACCTGCCTGTTCCTAACAGGGGGCTGCTTCTCTGTTAACCAGGCGGGCGGGTTCGGAACAACACCGATGCCATCCCAGAGTCCGCCTCCAGGCTCCAGACACGAGGCGAGACCTCCAGGCCCTGGTGGACGTCCTTAATAATTCCCTTGGTCACCCTGTTACTCTGCATTCTGGGGATTCTTATACAGGGACCAATCCTCATAAATTTTCTAACTAAATTTATTTCATCCCATCCAGAGGCCATCAAGCTACAAAGGGTGCTACATTCTCTGCCAGCCCTGGCACCTACCTCCTGCTCATACCTACTGCTACAACAACCCACTGAGAACATATATTGAAGTCCCCTGGAGAGACCCCCAGAGAACCTACAAGAGGCCACCCTAGTAGGGATTTGTTGCCCCCTACTAAGCAGGAAGCAGCCAGATGAGCTTATGCCCCTACCCAATTATTTAGGCCTCTAAAATAGAGAGTGAGGAACGTTAGGTAGATTGCAAGGGATTCCGGGTCTCCTAGGGACAAAAGTGGGTGCTGTTGCCCCCATCCTGTTCCTGTCCCACCCTAATCTCCCCAGCAACTGCCATACCTGGGGGAGGAGGGAATAGCATACGAGTCTGCCAATCATAACCGAGCATGCCAGCTGCAAAAGAATGCAGAGGACTCTCGAGCCCACCGGTCAAGGAGCATAGGTACCTCAGAGTCTGGAAATTGACCCAGAACAACCTGCATGCGTAGTTAAGACTCAGGTATGTAACTCCCAGCTGTCCAATCAAAGTGGTTCCATGGTGATGTCTGAGTCACTAGAGAGGTCCCAATCCAGGCACTATAAAACAAGATGCACACTATCACCAGGCCCTTTTTGCACCCTTCCTTTTGCTCTCCTTTTGCTGTGACATTGGGTCCAGTCGTCATCTGTGGTGTATGTATCATGCTCTGTAAACCTGTATCTTGCTCTTGCCCTATAATCCTACCTTTCTCTCCTCAATAAACCTCATTTTCATGCTTGCCTAAAAAATAAATAAATAAATAAACAAACAAACATAAGCATATAGGTAAGTTGAAAACAAGGTTGGAAAAACATACGCTGTGCAAATACCAAGCAAAAGAAAGCTGGTGCAGCTGCAGGCCGCCAGGGGAAGAAGACGTTAAGCAGTAAGTAATACTAGAACTAAAGAAGACACTTCAAAATGGTAAAAGGCTTAATTCATCTGGAAGATATCACAGTTCTAAAGTTGATGTATCTGATACATCAATTTCATAATATGTAAAGAAGAAAGTTAACAGAACAAAAAGGAGAAATAGAGAAAACCTCAATCACAGTGGGAGATTGTAACAGAGCTCTCTCAGCTACTAATAGTAAAAGCAGCCTGGCTCCCATACCAGATTAGTGAGGATATAGAAACTCTGAACAATACTATTAATAAAATTGTCTTAATTGATAAAGATATGAAACTCCAACCAACAGCAATATTATCCACATTGTTTTCATGTGCACATGGAAGTTTTACAAAATATTAGCACATATTGGGTGGTAAAGAGAGTCTCAACATATTTCAAAGGACTGAAATTACACAAAGAATGCAATTGAACTAAAAAAAATAACAGAAAGATAATTAGAAAAATATCCACTTACTTAAAAATAGACTCCTAAATAACCCAATGGACAAGGAAAAAATTACAATAGAAATTAGAAAATGTTTTGAACTGAATGATAATGAAAATATCACATATCAAAATTTATAGAATGCAGTTAAAGCCATACTTAGAGAAGAATTTTTGCCTTGGAATCATATATTGGATAATAGTAAATGAAAATTGATAACTTAACCATTTATCACAAGAAATTAGGAAAAGAATAGCCAGATAATCAAAAAGAAAGTACAAGGGCAACAATATAATGCAGAAATTAATTAAGTAAAAAACATAGGAAGGATCAATAAAGCAAAAAACTGGCCAGGTGTGGTGAGTCACACCTGTAATCCCAGCATTTTGGGAGACTGAGGTGGGAGGATCACTTGAATCCAGTCATTCAAAACCAGCCTGGGCAATATAGTGAGACTCTGTCTCTACAAAAAATTAAAAAATTTACCCAGGCTACATTCAAGGCCGCAATGAGTTGTGTGATCAAACCTCTGCACTCCAACCTGGATGACAGAGTGAGACCCCCATCTCTAAAAATAAATAAATAAATAAATAAAACAAAAGTTGATTGTGTGAAAGACATATAATTAATAACCCCTCAAAATTGATACACCATTGGCAAGACATTGAGAGAAAAAGAGAAAGGCATAAAATATCAATATCAGGAATGAAAAGAGCAACATCATTAGAGATCCTAAAGATGTTAGAAAGATAATCAGGAACAACTGGATTACACAAGAAAAGAATACATTTTGATTCCTATCTCATACCATATGTGAAAATTAGATCAAAATGGATAAAAGACCTAAATATAAGAACTAAAACTATAAATCTTTTAGAAGAAAACATGTTAGCTGTCCATGGTGGCTTATGCCTGTAATCTAGTCCTCCAGGAGGCTGAGGCAAGAGGATGACTTGAGGTCAGGAGTTTGAGGCCAGCCTGAGCAAGAGCAAGACCCTGTGTGTACAAACAATAGAAAAATTAGCTGGGAGTGGTGCTGTGTGCCTGTAGTCCCAGCTACTTGGGAGGCTGACACAGGAGGATCGCTTGAACCCAGGAGTTTGAGGTTGCAGTGATCCATGATGACACCACTGTACTCTAGCTGGGGTGACACTGTGAGACTCTGTTTCAAAAAAGAAAACATATGTTAAATCTTCATGACCTTGTTTTAGGCAATATGACACAAAAAGCACAAACAAAGAAAAAATGGATAAATTAGACTTGGCCCAAATTTAAAACTTTTGTACTTCAAAAGACATTATCAAAAAAGTAAAAAAAAAAAAAAACAACCCACAGAATGGAAGGAAATACTTTCAAATCATGTATCTGATAAGGGACTTGTATTCAGAATACATAAGGACTCTTATAGATCAACAATCAAAAGATAGCCCAGCTTTAAAATGGGCAAATATCTGAATAGACATTTCTCCAAAAAGAAAAATAAATGGCTAAAAAGTACATTAAAAAGTGATCAACAGTATTAGTCATTAAAGAAATGTGAATCAAAACCATGAGATACCACATCACATCCACTAGTGTGGCTAGAATCAACAAGGCAGACAATGACGAGTATTACCAAGATGTGGAGAAATTGGCTCCCTCATATATTGCTGGTGGCAGTATAAAATGGTGCAGCCATGTTGGAAAACAGTTTGATGGTTCCTCAAAAAGTTATATATACAAAAAAGTTAAACATAGAGGTACCCTATGACCCAGCAATTTCAAACCTAGGTATTTGGCTAGGCATGGTGGCTCACACCTGTAATCCTAGCACTCTTAGAGGCCAAGGTGGGAGGATCGCTTGAGGTCAGAAGTTCAAGACCAGCCTGAGCAAGAGCAAGATCCTGTCTCTACTAAAAACAGAAAAAAATTAGCTGGGCAACTAAAAATAGAAAAAAGTAGCTAGGCATGGTGGCATGTGCCTGTAGTCCCAACTACTCAGAAGGCTGAGGCAGAAGGATATCTTGAGCCCAGGAGTTTGAGGTTGCTGTGAGTTAGGCTGATGCCACGGCACTCTAGCCTGGGCAACAGAGTGAGACTCTTGTCTCAAACAAAAGCCCTAGATATTTGCCTAAGAGAATTGAAAATATATGTCCACACAAAAACTTATCTGAGAATATCTGTAGCAACATAATTTATAATAACCAAAAAGCAGAAACAAAAATGTTCATCAACTGATAAACAGGTAAACAAAATTTAGTATATCCATACAATAATGGAATATCATTTAGCTTTAAAAGGGAATGATGTGTATATGCACACTACAACATGGATGAACCTGAGGCGGAAAACACCAGACACTGGGATGTGGCTGCTTGCCGCCTCCTCCTTGCTCTGCATCCACACGTGCTCCCGCCTGTCCCCCCACCCGCTACTTGCATGATCCTGATTGGGTAATTTTTGCATCCCACTGTTGTTGATTGGATGTTAAAGCTTGTTGTTGATTGGATATTAAAGCTTGTTGCTGATTGGATATTAAAGCTTGTTGCTGATTGGATGTTAAAGCTTGTAGTTGATTGGACACTTTTTGAGCCCTACCAAGGGTATAAAAGCAGGAGGAGCACAAGGAAGGAGGGTCAGAAGATCAGAAGACATGAAGAGAGCTGTAACACTTGCTGGGTTGAGCCTGCTGTGGACAAATAAAGGCTGTTCTCTGACTCTTCGTGTGATGCTCGGTTCCTTCCCTGGTCAAGAGCTGTAACACTAGCTGTACACCTTGCTGCAACAAACCAAGAAAACATTATGCTTTTGAAGCCAATCACAAGTATGTGTAGGATTCCATTTATATGTCCAAACTAAGCAAATCTATAGAAACATAAGATAGAGTAGTAGTTGCCAGGAGTTGGGGGGAAGGGAGAATGGGGAATGACTGCTAGTTGATACAGAGTTTCTTTGGGGGATAATGAAAATATTCTGGAATTAGTTAATGGTGATGGTTGCACAGCTAAAAACCACTACATTGTGCACTTAAACATAAACAAAAACAGTGAGTATATACAATATAACAATTAAAATATTATGGCAAAATACAGATGAAATTGATGAATTATAGAAAAATATGAACCAAAACTGACATAAAGAAATTGTTAATGATCCTATTACTATTAAAGGAATTGAACACACAATTTAAAACTTAAACACAAAGAAAACTCCAAGCCCAAATGGTTGCAGTTATAAATATTATCTAACACCTAAGGAAGAAAAAAATGCCAATTATACACAAACTCCTTTAGGGACTAGAATAAGAGGAAATGCTATCTTATCAGCTCAACATAACCTTGATACCAAGCCTGATAAGACATTATTAGAAAGGAAAATTACAGCCCAATCTCACTCATTAACATAGATACAAAAAAACTACACAAAACATTAATAAATGAAATATTGTAATATATAGTGGTCAAGGAGTGTGCATTCCAAAGTTGTTTTAACATTAGAAAATCAATTAATGAAATTTATCACATGAACAGAATACAGAGGAAAAATCATGATCATCAATAGATATAGAAAGAGTATTTCATAAAATTCAACATCTATTCATGATTTCAAAAATACTTTTAGCAAACTCAGAACAGAAAAAAACTTTGTTAATCTGATTAAGGGTACTTACTTAAAAACCTCAGAGCAAATATCATACTTAATGATGAGATTTTGAATGCCTTTTCTCTGAGAGCAGGAACAAGGCAACAATGCATATTGTCACTACTGGTACTTCTACTGAACATTGTATTATAGAGGGGCAAGAAAAAAAGATTAACCGCTTTGGTACGAGCATCGACTATAGTCGACAGCCATAGATGAACGCGCACAGCGACTTTAGCCAACAGCCGTGATATGACTTTTCTAATTTTTCATTTATCAAAATAAAATTGTGAACATTTAAAAATAACGTAATGAAAACATATATGTATATGTTACCTATTCTGATTTACATTACAAGTAAAGCTGCCTGTAAAGTAAAACAAGCTTTCAGTGCTTTAAAGCTTTCCTCATCACACAAGAGCAGAACGGATCCGTCGTCAATGCACAGCACAGACCGCCGTGCGGACTGTGAGTGCGGCTGTGGGCGAGGTTTCCCGGCCGGTGAGCGCCGTCCCGAGGGCATACGGATTGGCAAAGAAGAAATAAAAATCATAATTTGTGAATGAATGGCTATGAAAATAGGAAATACAAAAAATTATGGATAATTATTAGAATTCATAATAACTTTAGCAAAGTTACAGGATAAAATTTAGTGAAAACTGTATATGTAAACACAAATAGAAAATGAAAAATTTAAATAAATATGGTTTCTAACAAAATAGAAATTTTGAGCATCTAGAAATAAATCTAACCAAAAAATGGGCAAGACTTCTCTGAAGTAAACTATAAAAAATATTTCTTGTGAGACTATATTTAAGTAAATTGAGAGATATGTTCATGAATTGGAAGACATGATGTTGTAAAGTCTCCAGTTCTCCCCCAAATGATTTCTATATTTAATACAATTCTCATAAAAATCCCCAGGTGTCTTTATGTATCTTGAAAAGCTGACTTTAAAGTTTATATGGAAATGTAAAGGGACAGCAGCAGCCAAGACACGCTTGGAGAAGAAGAAAATCAAGGTGAGAGGATTTGTTCTATCAGAAATCAAGAATGTTTATGAAACTCACAATAATTATGATAGTGTGATATTCTGCAGTCATAGATAAACAGATGGAGAGAAAAGCAAAGAGCCCAGAAATAGACCAATCATGCTTGGGTTTACAGCAAAGGTGGCCCTGCAAATCAGTGGGAAGAAGAAAGTATTTTCAGTAAGTGGACTGGGTCAACTAGACATACCTGTGGAAAAAAAGAAGAAAATCTTGACCCCTACCTCACACCATGCACACAATTAGTTCCAGGTGGATTATAGGCCTGAGTATAAAAGGCAACACAAATCATTTAGAAGATAGTTAAGGAGAATATTGTCATGATTTCAGGGTAGGGAATTCTTAAATAGGACACAAAGAGCAATCGCCACTAAGGAATGCATCAATAAACAGACCCATTAAAATGAATAACTTCTAGTCATCATAAAAGGAATTACTAAAAGAGTGAAATAGTAAGCTACAGAGTGGGAAAATATATTTGCAATATACTAAACCAATAAAGGGCTCAATATCAAAATATATTTTAAAAAACTCATAAATGAATATGAAAAAAACCAAGCAATCTAGAAGAAAAGTGGGCAATAGGCTAGCAGTTCACAAAACTAGAATCCAAATGAAAGTATAGGGTGCTCAGCCTCATTTAGTAATCATGGAAATGCAAATTAGAACCACAGTGAGACACTTCAACGCATACCTGCCAGAATGGCTAAAATCAAAAGGACTAGCAATACCAAGCCTGGAGCAATGGGCGTTCTCATGTGAGCTGTTTAGAAGCCCAGACAGCAGTTCTGAAATTGACTAAGGAATGTCCTATAAAAGCAGTAATCTCACTCTTATCTATACACACCCAGGAGAAAAGTATTGAGGCATTAGGAGGCAAAAGAATTTCCACAGAAGCATTGTTTATAATATCCCCCCTCACGAAAAAGCCAAAAACCCTGTAAACAATCCAAATGTCTGCCAGCAGCAGAATGGATTGAAAAAATTGTGGTGAATTGATGTCATACTGCTATGACACTACACAGCAGTAAAAATAAACAAGCTATAGCTCTGAGACAGAATGTTCACCGAAGAAGCCAGACACAAATGAATATGTATGGTGTGATTGTATTTATGTAAGTTTCAGAAATAGATGAAAGTAACCTATAGTGTTAATTGAGGAACACCTAGTAAGTGGGAGGAAACCAGGGGAGGACTCACCATCCAAGCGAGGACAATGGTAATCTGTAGCGGGGAGACAGGGGCATGTTGGGAAGGGGCACATGTGGGTGTTTCTGGGGTGCTGGCAAGGTTCCATTTCCATCCCCGACTTATACTCACACGAATGTTTATTTTGTGATGATTCCTTAAGCTGCACATTTATGTTCTATGCACCTTTGTGTCCATTTTTAAAAAGATATAAGCCATATGTACCCTATAATCTCAACTATGAAATAGTAAGTACGTATGAAGAAAGGCACCAAAATACCATTTGTAATTAATATCTTTGGATGGTGGGAACAGAACATGGGTGATTTTTCTGTTTCCTTATATTTTCCTGTACGTTGCAAGTTTTCTTCACTGAGTCTATATTACTTTTAGAAACAGAGATAACATGAACATTAATAAGAAGCTAATCAGAGTCAGCCACAAAAAAGAAAAAGTGAAATATAAGGATAGGCAAAGCGAATATGGCAAAGTGCTAATCACTGTTGGGCTTAGGGAGTGTCTATATGGGTATTTTTTGTACTTTTATTTAAACTTTTCTGTATGTTAGAAATTTTTCATAATAAAAACTAAAAAATTTTAAAAGCCTGTGCAGGAGGATGCCCCAGGGTGGGAGGTGGTATAATTGTCAGATGGATGGAGCCCCCAATGAACTTTCTATCTTCCTAAAATCCCAAGGGGAAGAGATGGGGTCTGGAAGTCCCAATAAGAAGCTGTTTCTTAGAAACCGGATTGTTTACACCATTTTTCTTTGTCTGTTTAGTTCCTAGTTGTTTAGTCCTCCCACATGGTTTCCTGTCAGATTTTCTGAAGTCCAAGTTCTCCTAGAGAAGGCAATATTTCCCTGCAGGGCTTAGCCCCCTCCCAGGTGACTGCAGAACTGACCCTAGCCTTCCAAATTATTTGCCCACTGTTGATGACAAGGCCCTGAGCCCACTCTGACCTAGTGTTATTGTGCTGAATGTGTCCCCTCCAAATTAATATGTTAAAGCCAGAACCCCCAGTACCTCAGAATGTGACTGTATTTGAAGATAGGGACTTTAAAGAGGTCATTAATTTAAAACAGAGTCATTCAGGTGGGCCCTAATCCAATATAACTGGTGTCCTTATAAGAAAAGAAAATATGGACACACAAAGAAATAACAGAGATACATGTTGCTATGGTTTGAATGACAGTCCCTTCCAAAACTCATGTTCAAATTTAATTGCCATTGTAACAGTATTAAAAGGTGGACTCTAAGAGGTGATTAGGTCATGAAGTCTCTGCTCTCATGGATGAGTTTAATGCCTTTAAAATGGCTTCCTGAAGTGGGCTCTCACTTTTGTTCTTTCTGGTCTGCACCAAATAGCGACACCATGCTCTTGGACTGCCCAGCCTCCAGAACTGCAAACCAAAGCACCAAATCCATCCTTCCTTCCTTCCTTCCTCTCTCTTTCCCTCCCTCCCCCCACTCTTTCTTTCTTTCTTTCTTTCTTTCTTTCTTTCTTTCTTTCTTTCTTTCTTTCTTTCTTTCTTTCTTTCTTTCTTTCTTTCTTTCTTTCTTTCTTTCTTTCTTTCTTTCTTTCTTTCTTTCTTTCTTTCTTTCTTTCTTTCTTTCTTTTTCTTTCTTTTCTTTCTTTCTTTCAACAGGGTCTCACTCTGTTGGCCAGACTAGAGTGCAGTGGCATCATCATAGCTCAATGCAACCTTCAACACCTGGGCTCAAGTGATTTTCCTGCCTCAGCCTCCTTAGTAGCTGGGACTACAGGCATGTGCCACCATCACAGATAACTTATTTTTTAATTTTAATTTTTGTAATGATAAAGTCTTGCTATTGCCCCTGCTGGTCTTGAACTCCTGGCCTCGAACTCCTGGCCTCAAGCTATTCTCTCATCTTGGCCTCCAAAAGCTCTAGGCTTATGGGCATGAGCCACTGTGCCTGGCCTACATTTCTGTTTATTGTAAATTACCCAGTCTATGCTATTTTGTTATAGCAACATAAAATGGACTAAGACACAAAAGCACAGAAGAAAGGCCATGTGCAGACACAGGAGAAGATGGTCATCTGCAAGACAAGGAGAGAGGTCTCAGAGGAAACCAACCCTGATGATAACCATGATCTTGAACCTCTAGCCTCTAGAACTGTGAGAAGCCACCCAGTCTGCAGTATTTGTTAGGGCAGCCCTAGCAAACATACACCTCAATAGAGTTTTAAAGGGCAGGCCACTCTTGGCCAGAGACAAGAGGACCAGGACCTGGAGTAGCCATGGGACATTTTCCTTACCATCAACATACCACAGCATTGTCAAGGGAGCTCAGCCCTGAATTAATTCCCAAGAAGGATAAAAAGGATTAAAGGCATAAATCCTGCTCTCAAAGCATTTACACTCTTGTTGAGGAAACAGAATGGCATTTAATGAAATAGATGTGATCCCACTAAAAGAAAATGGAATTTCAGTCCCTAAAGGAAATTCCCCCTCACTCCCCATTTTGAAGGGGCTGGCATTAGCGCAGAGCCCAGATATACCCCATGCACACACAAACACACACAGTAGTTTCATTTTTTAAAACTATAAAAATGGGAACCAAAGGGAGAGAATGTGAGTGACTGAGTATGTAAGGGGGCACTCTTGTACCCTGCTGGCACTGCCTTTTTTTTTTCCAAGCATAAAAAGAAAGTTTATTGAGGAGAGAAAGATAGGATTATAGAGCAATATACAGGTTTACAGAGCATTGTACATATGCCACAGATGATGACCAGACCCATTGTCACAGTAAAGGGAGAACAGAAGGAAGGGCAAAAAAAAAAAAAAAAAAAAAAAAAAAAGGACTTGGTTATGGTCTGCTCTTGTTTTACAGTTCCCAGATCGGGACCTTCCTAGTGGCTCAGATGGCACCATGGAACTGCTTTTGGCATGGCATTTTTGAAAAAAAATTTAGATTCATAAATGAAAAGTCTTAGAATACAGTCTTTTGACTTAGGAATTCTACTTCTAGGACTATCCTTTAACAATATCACAGGACATATGTACAAAGGTGTATCTCCAAGAATGTAATTAAAAATGTGACTGGAAGTCTAAATTATATGCCCATACCATATGTGACTACGGGAAATCAGAGTCCAGATAAATATTTAATAATATGGGAAAATGCTGCTAAGTGACAAAAGCCATTTGAAAAATAGTATATATAATATGACCCCAATTTTATGTTGTATGTTCACATATAAATGAAAATAGGCCAGGCACAGTGGCTCACGCCTGTAATCTTAGCACTTTGGGAGGATGAGGCGAGACGTTCACTTGAGGTCAGGAGTTAGAGACTAGCCTGAGCAAGAGTGAGACCCTGTCTCTACAAAAAATAGAAATAATTAGTCAGGGTTGGTGGCGTGTGCATGCAGTCCCAGCTACTGGGGAGGCTGAGGCAAGAAGATCGCTTGAGCCCAGGAGTTTGAGGTTGCTGTGAGTTAGGCTGATGCCATGGCACTCTAGCCTGGGTGACAGAGTGAGACTCTAAGCAAGCAAGCAAGAAAGGGAGGGAGGGAGGGAAGGAAAGAAAGAAAGAAGGAAGGAAGGAAAAAATGTTTCCATGCATACTGTAATAGTTTTCTATTGCTACATAACAATTTTTTTCTTACATTGCTATATTTAACTCTTCCCCGGCCCTTCAATCCCGTTTTTTGAGGATAAGAAACCCAGTGTTCCCAGAGATTAACTTGCCCAAGATCACTCAGCCTGGATTTGAGCCCAAGTCTCAGACTCCAAAACCCAGACTCATTGTTCTACATGTCCCAGGGTGCAGCCAAGGCAGCCGTGAGCAAAACGGGACATTCAAGCCCAGTGGGCCTAGGGTTTGTTGGGAGGACGAGGCAAGGGGAATACATAACAAATTACCGTAAACTCAGCAGCTCACAAAACCACAAATGTATCATCTCATAGTTCCGTGATCAGGAGTCCAGTCTTGGGTTATCTGACTGAGTCCTCTGCTCAAGGTCTTCCAAGGCTGAAATGAAGAAATGAAATGTTGGCTCAGCTGTCTTCCTTTCTGGAGCTCAGGGTCCTCTTCCAAGCCCATGTGGTGGCTGGCAGGATTTAGTTCCTTGTGGTTGTAGGACTAGCGTCCCTGCTTTCTCCCTGGCCATCAGCTGGAAGTGGCTCTGAGTCCTAGGGGCTGCCCTCTGCCGCCCCTGTAGGATGCTCTGTGACCCTCTCCACACGTGGCAGTTGCCGCCTTGTGTGGTCTGTTCAGGCTGCTGTGATAGAATATCATGGACATGGTGGCTTGTAAACAACAGAAACTGATTTCTCACAGTTCTGGAGGCTGGAAGTCCAAGATCAAGGTGCCAGCAAGTTCAGTGCTGGACGAGGGCCTGTTCTTCACAGACGGCACCTTCTCCCTGTGTCCTCCGTGGTAGAAGGGGCAAAGGCCCACTCTTAGGCCTCTACTAATAAGGGTGTTAATCCCATTCACGAGGGCTCCATTGCCATGACCTAATCACCCCCAAAGACCCCCACCTCCAAATACCATCACCTTGGAGGTGAGGATGTCAACATATGAATTTTGGGAAGACACGAACATTCAAGACGGTAGCTCTTCTTAAGGCCGACAGGAGGACATCTGCTGTAGCTTCAGATCTCTCCGACTTCCTGTGTCTCTGACTTTCAGACCCTGTTTTAAAGGGCTGGCATGATCGGGTCCGGCCCATGGGCAAGGGGAGGGGGTTATGCAGGGTGTCAACCAAGAGGGCCGGGCATCTTGGGTGCAGCACTGAATTCTGCCTGCCCCACTTACCCTGAGTGGTAGGATTGGGGGTGATATTCATTAGCTTATCTCTCATTTTCTTAATTGCATTTTATAAAATATTAACTTATTTTATATTTTAAAATAATGTTGACTTATTTTATGTTTAAAATTTTATATTTTTATATTTTCGTATTTATTAACTTATATTATTATTGTTTTACAATAAACACACCTTTTTTCATCAGAAAAATTGTCATTTAAAAAATTTGTCAGCCTGGGCAACGTAGAGAGACCCCATGTCTACAAAAAATGAAAAAATTAGCTGGATGTGATGGCTGGTGCACACCTGTAGTCCTCACCTCTCAGGAGGCTGAGGCGGGACCATAGCTTGAGCCCAGGAGTTCCAGGCTGCAGCGAACTATGATCAGCCCACTGTACTCCAGCCTGGGCGGCAGAGTGACACCTTGACTCAAAACAAACAAACAAACAAACAAACAAAAAAACTTACTGACATACTCCTTAGTACAGCAAGGACAGGAGGAAGCTCTAGCCTTGGAAGGGACTTCAGACATCTGTCAACAGCAGATGATCCCCAGTCTGGCTCCCAGGTCTCTCAGTTGTCATCATCCTACCAGTGACTGTGGCCCAATTTCCCAGAACATTATGAATGACATGGGCTCTGGGGGACCCCAGGATTACCCTCGACTGCTGGTCTAGGGGAAATCACATGGTTTGAGCTCCATGAATGAAAGTTTGGGTCACAAAGCATCTGAAGGTTTGGCACTGCCAGTGTTCTCTCTTTTATTTTGGTCCAGCATGTGGTACAGGTCTTTTACATGGTAGGCACACCATGCATGTTTTATTCATGTATGTCACTGACTCGTTCATTCAACCCTCTGTTGTTCATTCAACCGTGTGGGTTGAGTATCCGCGTGCCGGCCCCGTGATAGGCCTTCGATTGCCAAGTGAATGACACAACTGAATGACTGCAGCTGAATCCCACCCAGTCCCCAGTGGCCCCGCGAGTGCTAGAACTGGGTGTCTGGCAGTGAGGGGCCCTCGACAGAGCAGTCTGCAGAGAAACCAGCCAAAGGGGAAAGAGGTGAAGGCAGTTCCTCGGGAAGGCACATGTAGGCAACAGAACAAAGAGTGGGAGATGAGCCCCCAGCAGGGACAGAGCCCTCGGACAGAAGCCAGTGGCAACTAGATCAGTGACGGAAGTGCAGGCTTGGTCAGGAGAGATGGGGGTGGGGTCCTGGGCTGCCACCCTGCAGGACTGGGGTTTTGCCTGTGGTAAATAGATGGCCAAGCTAACATGGAGCAGGAGGGGACAGACAGATGTGAATCCCTGGGATACCAGCCCCAGAACAGGTTTACTGCAAGCAACAGAAGTGACAAGAACAGCATGCACACATTCAGCTGATGTTTCCTTGTGAAATGGTCCCACCCAGGCAGCTCAGTGCTGGAATGGCTGGTGGCTCCCAGCCTTCTGCTGCACCTCCACCAGGGGCTGGACCTCCTACTCCTGGGCCCAGATGGAGAGCCAGCCAACAGAGCACAGAGGAAGAGGGGTGAGGGGTGCCCAGGATTTAAGGCCATACCCCAGTACTGACGTATGCCACTTCCTCTCACATCCTGGTGGCCAGACTGCAGTCACATGGATTCCCTCAGGCACCAGGGAAATGTGGCCTGCCTTCTGCACGTCCACCCCTGCGTCCGGCTAAAGTCCGGAGTTCCTAGCGGAAGAAGGGGGCGCGGACAGGAAGCTGCCAGGACTCCCTGCTCCCACATACGTGGCCGCTCTCCGTCCTCTGCTCTACCTGCCAGCGGCGTGAGGTGCTCCGGAGGTGACAGTCTCAATTTCTGATTTTACCTAATTCTCTTAGTGGATACATTCATCCCTGGAGTTACCAAGACAACTTGAATAATAGAGCCCAGCACTGTGGGGATAGAAAACAAATGCCTTGTGAGTTGGTTGTGAGTTGCAGAGCAAGGAATACCTGGACCCACATATCCTGGCTAAGAGGAGAAACAGCCATATATTGACAACTGACTCGGGGCATATAGCACACTGTGCAGAAAAGGAACACCGCTTTGTGGGGTGTCTTATCTGATGCTGTAACCGAGTCTTCAACAGGCCATTCCGCTGGTCTACAGGACCAGCTGCTTCAGGGTGATCGGGTCCATGCAAAACCGCGAATCCCATGGGCATGCTTGCCTTACTCCTTGCCTTACTTTTCCCCAGTAAGTCCAGAGACGGCGCTACTGGCAGAAATATAGTGAATAGGGAAGGAAAACTCACGTGCAGAATTAATAACTACTCCAATGAGGACAAAAAATCTCTGCTGCCTAATGACGAGGAGGCCCAATGCAATTGACCCCCTCCAGGTGGCAGCCTGCTGGCCCATAGTGGGGTACTATTTTGAGGGCTGGTGCTGGTTTCTGTAGTTGGCCACTTGGGTACTGGGTGGTGGCAATAGCCAAGTCAGGTCCATGGAATAGAGTGGTCCATCCCATGCTGTTAAGCCAGTGTGTAACCTCCATTCCTGCCACTGTCCCACACTGTCTGTGAGCAAATGCTGGTTAGGGAAAGATCATGAAAAACCTTCTCTGCAATGGGAGCATGAGACACAAATATCCCCACGTTTGGGCTCCTTCTACTTCTTTTTTTACACTCCTTGTTACTGCTCTTTCCATCTTGCTCCTTCCAACTTCCTGACCACTGACCATTAGCTACCGCCCATCAAGCAGGAGAGACTCACCCCAAATGTCATCTCTCCTGGACAGGAGCATCATGTGATGGCACGCCACTTGGAGTTCTGTGCTCTGGGAGGATTTCCCGTCTCCCCTGTCCTGAGGGCCCCACTGAGTAGGGCTGGAGCTCCAGCAGTCCAAGTTCAGCTGGTGCCAGCATACGATCCGGAGCCCTCATAACACAGACTTCAGTGCTTTCCTCCTCTGTCTGCTGCTTGCAGCATGGTTGAGAGAGGCAGTGTGGAGGAGAAGGCACACTGCATGGGTGAGCTACTTGTTCCTGCAACTTGCTTGTGCCTCTAGGACTTGCACGAGCCTGATCCCATCCACGTGGTGGTGGAGTGCTGCCGGCACACAAGACTTCACGGCTTGGTGCACCAGACAGCATCCAGTTCGTGTTGGGCTGCTCAGTTGCATAGCCATGGCCACCTGGTGCCCCATAGATGGTCACACTCAAACCAGAGCAAAAGCTATTTCTCGAGAGAGTAGGTACTCACAGAAGAGGGTATGGCTTTGCTCCAGAGCCACCACAGATACATTGAGCACTGCTGGGGCCACTGAGTACAAGGGCCAGGGGAACTGTAGGACATCCAAGTGGATGGTGGGATGACCCAGTGGTCTGGGTTCTGCATTAGGTCCCAGAACTGCAGAGGTGACATAGTTCTGAGGCACAATGCTAAAGGAATGTTCTGAAGTACTATGCTAAAAGGATGTCAGGAACAGATAAACTTCTTCGGGGATTTTTTGCAGTAATGAAAATGTTCTAGAAATAGATAATGGTGATGGTTGCACAATTTTGAGAGTATTAAAAAAATAGAACTGTACACCTTAAAAGGGTAAAGTGTGTGATATGTGAATTATATATTAATTTAAAATAAAACTCCTTCTGGTTCTCCCTGTTTCTTTGCCAGAGCACTAGCTGAACACCATGCACCAGGCTCTGTGACCTGTACCAGCAAGGAGAGGACCCATGGGAGAGCTGTGGTTGAAGTCTCCACCTTATTAAACTTCCCAGCCCCCAGGAATCAGCTGCCTTGTCTATAGGCTAAAGGTGTGAAGTCCATGTGGCTGTGGTCAGGTTACACTGGGTGACTTTGCAGCCTTTGATGGTGGTTTTACTCTTTGAAGTTAACCAGGGATGTGGCGCAGTTTGTAATAAATGAGCCCCAGAGGGAGGAGGAAGCCAGAGGTTCGCTCTTAGCCGTCCAGCAGTGACAGCACTTGCTCCCAGGTCAAAGAGCCCCTGTGGGGATTCTGAGAGTTGTTAAGGGACAATAGCCACAGGATGTTTTTACAGACCCATTGGTCACTCAGGATGCCCTTGGGCCCAAACTCCACCTGTTGTCACCTGATGCCATAACCCCTGTTTGACCCATGGAGCAGGTAACATTTCTTCCTCTCCAGGCATTTGCATGAGCTCAAAGGTTGTGCCCGATGCACTCTGGTAAGTGGCCACACACACCTTCAGATAAGAGCAGGAGAACTGAGAGATGACATCATAGGTTCTGTCCCAAGACGTCCAGCCTCCCATGCACTCAAAGGGTCCTGCGCTGGAGACCCTCAGCTCTGGGCCCTGGGTGGGGCAGAGACTCCGTGTTGTAGTGTCTCAGTCCCACCTCCACGCTCAGCTGCTGTGGCCTCGCAGTGGCACAGATCAAGTGGGAGCTTCGTTGGGCTGCCCTGTCCAGTCCAGTCCCAGACACCCCATGATCGAGAGCCGTCACCTGAAGCTGTCATGGCCTTGCTTCTGGAGGAGCTGCTACGTGGCCTCTCTAGCCACGATCCCTCCACCCCCTGAAATCACGGAGCCCTCATGGCAGCATCATTCGTGTCACCACAGGCTTTTCAAAGACTGGTGCTTGCTTGTGGATGTTTTCCAGAGTCTAAGGGAAGCGAGGATGTTCTGGCCTCTCTGGGACCGAGTTAGGGGACAGGGAAGGGATCACATGATAACCCCATTCCCACATTTCTCAGTCCCTAAGTATTTAGATTCGTTTTTCTACATTTTGCCAAAAAGTTTCTGCACCCCAACCTTACTAGCTTAGGCCACTGCTAAGTCCGCTTCCAGCCAAGATCAAGCAAGTGGAACTGGCCCCGCGATTCCACTGCTGCGTGGACTGCAGGCTCCGCTCCGTCATCGCACACGTTCTTTATTATGCACCTAGCGTGTGCCAGGCCCTCTGCTGTGTGCTGGGGGAGACACAGCGGACACAACGGAAGACGTGTCTTCCCTCATCGAGTTCCCGCCTCAGGGGAGGCGGAGTCTTGCAAACCAACGCGCACCAGAGGGGACCGCGAGCCGAGCGGCAGGAGGTGCTGTGGGGAACGATGCCCCACAGAGGGCGGCGGGGTGGCTGATAGCTCGGTGCGGTGGTCAGGGAAGGTCCTGCTCTTAGTCGACAATAAACAAAAGGAGGCAGGGCAGGGGGTAGGGGTGGAGACCCTGAGGGAAGCGTGTCCCAAGCCAAGGGACAGCCAGCAGCAGAGGTCTTGAGGCAAGAGTGCAGCTGAAGTGTTCGAGGGGCAGGAGACCAGGGGCGCAGCAGAGCGGGCTGGGGGCCATGGCGGCCGCAGTGGAGACAGGCCAGGCAGGACCTGCCACGGTGAGGGACGCGGGCAGGACCCGCTGGGCCGCGGTGAGGGAGGCGGGCAGGGCCAGCTGGGCCATGGTGAGGGACGCGGGCATGACCCACTGGGCCGCGGTGAGGAAGGCGGGCGGGACACGCTGGGCCGCGGTGAGGGAGGCGGGCAGGGCCCACTGGGCCGCGGTGAGGGAGGTAGGCAGGGCCGTTTGGGCCGCGGTGAGGGAGGCGGTTAGGACCCGCTGGGCCGCGGTGAGGGAGGCGGGCAGGACCAGCTGGGCGGCAGTGAGGGACACGAGCAGGGCCCGCTGGGCCACGGTGAGGGACGTGAGCAGGGCCCGCTGGGCCGCGGTGAGGGACGTGAGCAGGGCCCGCTGGGCCGCGGTGAGGGAGGCGGGCGGAACACGTTGGGCCATGGTGAAGGACGCTGGCCGGGCCCGCTGGGCCGCAGTGAGGGACGTGAGCAGGGCCCGCTGGGCCACGGTGAGGGAGGCGGGCGGAACACGTTGGGCCGCGGTGAAGGACGCTGGCCGGGCCCGCTGGGCCACAGTGAGGGATGCGGGCAGGGCCGGGTGGGCCTCGGTGAGGGAGGCGGGCGGGGCCCGCTGGGCCGCGGTGAGGGAGGCAGGCGGAACACGCTGGGCCGCGGTGAGGGACAGGCCTCTCAGTCTGAGCAGATGAGAGGTTGGGGCAGAGACTGCTTGCGGATCACCAGTTTGCTTTTCTTCCTGGACACACACAGCTAGACGGCATTTTTAACTTTCCCTGGCAGTTGGTGACCTTGTGACTGAACACTGGCCAATGAACGTGGCTGGAGTGCCACTTGCCACATGGTTTGGCGCGTGAGAATGTCCCGTGTGACCCTCCACGTTCTCCCCTCCCTGCCTGCGGCTGGACGCGGACCCCCGGGAGGTCTGGCGCGGGGGTGGCAGGGCTGCCGCGCGCCGCGCAGACAGCCAAGCCCCAGTGAGCCAGAAACACACTCGGATTCTGATGAGCCTCGGAGTGTCGGGGGGCTGTCAGGCCGGCGAGCCGTCCTCACCACACCGATCGCTGGCAGGCTCTGGGCAGGACAGCGACGTGATCTGACCTGTGCTGCCAACACCTGCGGGACTGTGAAGACGAGGCTGCAGGGAGGTCGTTCAGCAGGGGAGCAGCCGCTCAGCAGGGAGGCCCGCCGGCTCCAGGGAGGAGGCGAAGCTGGCGGGTGGAGCCGGGGTCAGGGTCTCAACGTGGTTTTGAGGCAGGTCACACAGGTTCTGCTGATGGATTGGATGTGGGGTAAGAGAAAAAGAAGAGTTCAGGACGACTCCAAAAGTTTGGGCCTGAGCTCTTAGAAGGCTGGATTACAGTTGAGCCTTGGACACGGCCTTGAACTGTGCAGGTCCATTTAGTGTGGGTTTTCTCCGGCCTCTGCCACCCTGACACAGCAAGACCAACCCTCCTCTTCCTCCTCTCCCTTGGCCTACTCAACGTGAAGATGATGAGGATGAAGACCTTTGTGATGATGCACTACCACTTAATGAAGAATATTTTTTATCTTCCTTATGATTTTCTTTTTTCTTTTGTTATTTTTGGGACAGCGTTTGTTATTTTTTCTTTTGTTATTTTCTTTTGTTATTTCTTTTGTTATTTTTGGGACTCTAGCTCTGTTGCTCAGGCTAGAGTGCTGTGGCGTCAGCCTAGCTCACTGAGACCTCGAACTCCTGGGCTCAAGCGATCCTCCTTCCACAGACTCCTAAGCTAGGGAGTACAGACATGTGCCACCGTGCCTGGCTAATTTTTTTTCTATTTATAGTTGCCCAGCTAATTTCTTCCTATTTTTATAAGAGTCAGGGTCTCACTTTTATTCAGGCTTGTCTCAAACTTCTGACCTTAAGTGGTCCTCCTGCCTTGGCCTCCCAGAGTGCTAGGTTTACAGGCGTGAGCCACCAGCCTGTGTGGTGTGAGGCAGGGGTCAAGTTTCACTTTTTTCCATGTGTGCATTACAGTTGTGCCAGTGGAGTTTGCTAAAAAGACTTTTCTTTCTTTCCCTTTTGGATTACTTTGGCATTTGTTGAAAATCAAATGACTGAGTGAGTGTGGGTCTCTGTCTGGGCTCTCCATTATATGTCATTGGTCTATGTGTTGACCCTCCTGCTGGTACCACAATGACCTGATAATTATAACTGTAAAGGTAAACCTTGAAGTCAAGTTAAAGTCTGTTAATTTTGTTCTTCTTTTTCAAGACTGCTTTAGATGTCCTAGGTCTTTTCGATTTTCCTATAGATTTTGGCATTAGTTTGTCAATTCCTAAAAAAAAGAAATCCTAATGAGATTATGATTGGTATGCATTGGATTTATAGATTAATTTGGAAAGAGCTGACTTTTAACACTATTGAGTTTTCCCAAAACGAATCTGGCAATTCTCTCTGTTGATTCAGGTCTTATACACATTTGTTTGAATTCACTCCTAAGAATTGCATACTTTTGATGGTATAAATGGAATTTATTTTAATTTGAATTTTCAGTTGCTTGAACATTATATTTTAAAGTGTGACCTTGCTAAATTCACTTTTAAATTCTTGTAACTGTTTTGCAGAATTCTATGTAAAGATTTTCTATGTAAACAATCATACCATTCAAGAAAAGAGACAGTTTAATTTTTCCTTTCTGGTCTGTGTGCCTTTTGTTTCTCTGTCTTGCCTTGTTGTACTGGCCCGGGCCTCCAGCACAATGTTTAGTGAAAGCAGACATCCTTGCCTCTTTCCTGATATTAGGAGAAAACAAGGTACATATTTACACTGAGATAAACTAGATACACAGCCATAAAACAAATCTCAATAAATTTTAAAAAGGACTGATGTCAAGCAGGACATGTCCTCTGACCACAGTGGAATTGCAGTAGAAATAAATGTCAGCAATACCGCACCGCTCCACGACTCCAGGTACAATGCAGAAACCTTGACCATTCCTACATCGATAAGTTTTACTCTGCCCACCCTTCCTGCTGTGTTGTCATACATGTCTGCACACGTTGTAGGCCCTACACACAATGTTATGATTTTTTGCTTTACACAGTCCAATGCATTTTAAAGACATCAGAGAAAAACATTTTTATATTCATTCACATATTTATGATTTCTGGTGCTCTTCATTCCTTCCTGAATATTCCATCTGATATTATTTCCCTTCAGCCTCAAGATCGTCTTTTTGCATTTGTTGTAGTGCAGGTGAACTAGCAATGAATCGTCTTAGTTTTCATTTATATAAAAATATCTTTGTTTTGCCTTCATTTTCGAAGAATATTTTCTCTGAATATAGCACTCTGGTTTTCCTCAGCACTTTGACGTTACCATTCCACTGTCCGTGACGCCTGCTGCTGCTATGAGAGGGGCAGTCATAGCTTCTATCGTTGATCTGTGTATTATGTGTTATTTTTATCTATAGCTTCCAAAGCTTTTGCTTATTTTGGCTTTTACACATTTGACAATAATGTGCCTCAGGTGACTTTTTGGTCTTTATTATGTGTGGGGCTTACTGCGCTGTTTGAATCTACAAATGCCTGTCCACCAAATTTGAGAAAATGTTGGTTATCTTTTTTTCAAATATTTTTGTCATACCATTTTCTCTCTGTTCTCTTTCTGGGTCTCCAAATACAAGTGTGTTAGGGCATTTTTTTTTTTTTTTTTTTTTTTTTTGGTTTTTTTTTTGAGACAGAGTCTCACTCTGTTGCCCAGGCTAGAGTTCTTGGCATCAGCCTAGCTCACAGCAACCTCAAACTCCTGGGCTCAAGTAATTCTTCTGCCTCAGCCTCCCATGTAGCTGGGACTATAGGCACGTGCCACCATGGCCAGCTAATTTTTTCTGTGTATATTTTTAGTTGTCTAGCTAATTTCTTTCTATTTTCAGTAAAGATAGGATCTTGCTGTTGCTCAGGCTGGTCTTGAACTCCTGAGTTCAAATGATCCTCCCACCTCGGCCTCCCAGAATGCTAGGGTTATAAGCATGAGTCACTGCACCCAGCGTGTTAGGGTTTTTAATATTGTTTATAGCTCCTGAGATTGTGTTGGTTTTATTTTTAGTTTTTTTCTCTCTGTCCTTCGGATTAAACTCCTTCTGTTGATCTCTCTTCAAATTCACTGATGCTTCTGTCATCTACAGTCTGGTGTTAAACTCACCCAGAAAATTTTTATTTCAAATGTCCTATTTTTTAGTTTAAAATTGTCAATTGTTTCTTTTTTTATAGTTACTATTTCTCTGTTGAAATTTTAAATTCCAATGTAGTCCCATTTATCTGTTTTTGCTTTTGTTGCCTGTGCTTTTGGTGTCATATCCAAGAAATCTTTCCCAAATCCATTGCCCTGAAACTTTCTCACTATGTTTTCTTAGAAAAGTTTTATATTTTTAGGTCTTACATTTAGCTCTTCTAAATGTAAAACCTAAGTCATTTTGCATTAATTTCTGTACATGGTGTAAGGTAAGGGTCCAACTTAATTCTTTTGCACATTGATATTGGGTTTTTCTCAACACCATTTGTTGAAAATACTGTCTTTTCCCCACTAAATGGTCTTGGCACCCTTATCAAAAATCATTTGGCCACGTGTTCAGAGGTTTATTTGTAGCATCTCTATCCTATTCCATTGCTCTACCTGTGTATCTTTGTGCCAGTAAAATGCTGTTTTGATTACTGTAGTTTTGACATTAGGTAGTGTGACACCAACGTTGTGCTTTTTCAAGATTATGTTGGCAAATTAGAGTCCCTTAAGATTCCATGTGAATTGTGGTGAGAATTTTTCTATTTCTGCAAAACACATTGCTGAGATTTTGGTGTGGATTACATTGAATCTGTAGATCATTTTTAAGGAGCATTGATATCTTAAGAATATTTAGCCTTCCAATCCATGAACAAGGTATGTCTTTCCATTTATATGTGTCTTCTTTAATTTTCTTCAGAAATATTTTGTATTTAAGTATAAGTCTTTTGCCTCCTTGGTTACCAAATTCATTCCTAAGTATTTTATTCTTTTTGGCACTGTTGCAAATGGAATTTTTTTCTTAACTTACTTTTTGGATTATTCATTGTTAGTGTATAGAAATGAACTTTTTACATGGCTACTTTGTTCAATTAATCTATTAGTTCCAACAGGTTTATGTATGTAATCTTTAGAGTTTTCTGCATGTAAAATCATGTTGTCTGCAAACAGAGATAACTTCCCTTCTTTCTTTCCACTTTGTATGCGTTTTACTTTTTTTTCTTGCCCAATTGCTCTGGTTAGTGCTTCCTGTATTATGTCCAATAGAAGCAGCGAAACCAGGGTTGGACACAGTGGCTCACGCCTGTAACCCTAGTACTTTGGGAAGCCAAGGTGGGAGCACCACTAGAGGTCAGGAGTTCAACCTCAACCTGAGAAACATAGTGAGACCTCATATCTAGAAAGAAAGAAAGAAAGAAAGAAAGAAAGAAAGAAAGAAAGAAAGAAAGAAAGAAAGAAAGAAAGAAAGAAAGAAAGAAAGAAAGAAAGAAAGAAAGAAAGAAAGAAAGAAAAAGAGAGAGAGAGAGAGGGAGGGAGGGAGGGAGGGAGGGAGGGAGGGAGGGAAGGAAGAAAAGGAAGGGAAGGAAAGAAAGGAAAGAAAGATTACCTGAGTGTGGTGGCTCATGCCTTTAGTCCCTGTGAAGTTCTTCCCGACACGTCATCTCCTGTGGCTGGCCGGGCACAGGAGACATCCCCTCCCAGAAACCATAACTCGGGCGTTAGCAACTTGCTTCCTGCTGGCACGAGTTTGGGGCAGAGCCTTTTTCTTCTCCATTTTCTGGTAATGCAGTTACTTAGTCTGCCCACGGGCATGTTCCTCCAGGCCACTCTGTGCGTGAGGCCCTACAGCCCAATAACCTGCCTCCCCCCAGGTTGTTTGTTTTGTTTTTATTGTGAAGCATATCATAAACGAGTGCTTATAATATACATGGACATTTAAACACTGAAACAGACCTCGATGTTCTCCCCTAGCCCCACACTCAGTGAAGAAGTAGAACGTTGCAGATGATTTAGAAGCCAGGTCCTGTCTCCAGTGGCATTCTCTCTCCGCTCAACAAGACCTAAGTCCTCATCGTGTACTAACCATTCCTCTGCTTTCCTTTACATCTCCCCACATATTTACATCTTCCTTTATAATGTATTATTTTAGTTTTCCCTGGTTTTGCACTTTATGCAAATAGAAAAAATTCTTCTACAGCTTGAGTTTTTTCTTTCAACATTATAATTCAGAGATTTAACCATGCTGATGCATGTGGCTCTAATGATTCCATTTTCACTGCTCTATGCATGTTCTTGTTGAGAAATTAGTAAATTCACTCTGCAGTTGAATGTGGGTATTGCACCTTTAAATTTTTTTTTTTATTTTAGTGTATTATGGGGGTACAAGTGTTAAGGTTACTTATATTGCCCATGCCCCCCTCCCCCCTCGAGTAAGAGCTTAAAGCATGTCCATCCCCCAAAGGTTGCACATCTTACTCGTTGTGGTTGTATACACCCATCCTCTCCTCCCCCTCCCACCCTCCCAACACCCGATAAACATTACTCCTATATGTCCACAGAGGTGTTGATCTGTTAATACCAATTTGCTGGTGAGTACATGTGGTGCTGGTTTTTCCATTCTTGAGATACTTCACTTAGTAGAATGAGTTCCAGCTTTATCCAGGAATATACAAGAGGTGCTATATCACCGTTGTTTCTTAAAGCTGAGTAATATTCCATGGTATACATATACCACATTTTATTAATCCGCTCATGAATTGATGGGCTCTTGGGTTGTTTCCATAGCTTTGCAATTGTGCATTGTGCTGTTATAAACATTCAAGTGCAGATGTCTTTTTCAAAGTGACTTTTGATCTTTTGGGTAGATGCCCAGTAGTAGAATTGCTGGATCAAATGGTAGATCTACTTGTATCACTTTGAGGTATCTCCATATTGCTTTCCACAGAGGTTGAACTATTTTGCAGTCCCACCAGCAGTGTAGGAGTGTTCCTCTCTCTCCACATCCACGCCAGCATTTGTTGTTTGGGGACTTTCTGACAAAGGCCATTCTCACTGGAGTTAAGTGATATCTCATTGTGGTTTTGATTTGCATTTCCCTGTTGATTAGAGATGTCGAACATTTTTTCATATGCTTGTTGGCCATTATTCTGTCTTCTTTTGAGAAGTTTCTGTTCGTGTTCTTTGCCCATTTTTTGATGGGGTTGTTTGATTTTTTTTCTTGCGGATTTTCCTGAGTTCTAAATAGATTCTAGTGATCAGCCCTTTATCAGATGTGTAGCTTGCAAAAATGTTTTCCCATTCCGTGGGTTGTCTGTTTGCCCTCTTGACAGTTTCTTTGGCTGTGCAGCAGCTTTTTAATTTCATTAGGTCCCATTGGTTTATTTTTGTTGCTGTTGTGATTGCCTTTGGGGTCTTCTTCATAAATTCTTTGCATAGGCCAACGTCTAGAAGAGTATTTCCAACATATTCCTCTAGAATTCTAATAGTTTCACACCTAAGGTTCAAGTCTGTTACCCAGTGTGAGTTGATTTTTGTGAGAGGTGAAAGGTGTGGGTCTTGTATCAGTCTTCTACATGTGGCTATCCAGGTTTCCCAGCACCATTTATTGAATAAGGATTCTTTTCCCCAGTGTATGTTTTTGTCTGTTTTTTCAAAGATTAGTTGGCTATAGGAAGATGGTTTTATATCTGGGTTCTCTGTTCTGTTCCACTGGTCAATGTCCCTGTTCTTGTGCCAGTCCCAAGCTGTTTTAATGACTATAGCCTTGTAGTATAGTTTGAAGTGTGGTAAATTGATACCTCCTATTTTGTTTTTATTGCCTAGGATTGATTTTGCTATACAGGGTCTTCTCTGGTTCCATACGAAGCGTAAAATTATTTTTTCTATATCTGTGAAAAATGATGATGGTATTTTGATAGGGATTGCGTTGACTCTGTAGGTCACTTTGGGTAGTATAGACATTTTAACAATGTTGATTCTGCCGACCCATGAGCATGGTATATTCTTCCATCTGTTTACGTCCTCTGCTATTTCCTTCTTCAGTGTTTCATAGCTCTCCCTGTAGAGGTCTTTTACCTCCTTAGTTAAATATATTCCAAGGTACTTTATTTTCTTTGTTGCTATTTTGAAGGGAATTGAGTCTTTGATTTGGTTCTCACTTTTACTGTTGTTGGCACATATGAATGCCTCTGATTTCTGTGTATTGATTTTGTATCCTGAGACTTTGCCAAATTCATTTATCAGATCAAGGAGTCTCATGGTTGAATCCTTGGGGTTTTCTAGTTATAATATCATGTGATCAGCAAGGAGTGAGAGTTTGATCTCTTCTGCTCCCATTTTTCCACTCTCTTGTCTGATTGCTGTAGCGAGGACTTCCAGCACTATGTTGAACAGAAGTGGAGATAGTGGGCAACCCTGTCTTCTTCCAGTTCTAAGTGGGAATGCTTTCAATTTTTCCCCATTCAGTATGATATTGGCTATGGGTCTGTCATATATGGCTTGTATCATTTTTAGGTAAGCTCCGTCTATGCCTATTTTGTTGAGCGTTCTTATCATAAAAGGGTGTTGAATTTTGTCAAATGCTTTCTCTGCGTCTATTGAGATGATCATATGGTCTTTGTTTTTGCTTCTGTTTATGTAGTGAATTACATTTATAGATTTGCGTATGTTGAACCATCCCTGCATCCCTGGGATGAAGCCCACTTGGTTGTGATGAATTATTTTCTTGACAAGCACCTGGATTCAATTGGCTAGGATTTTGTTGAGAATTTTTGCATCTATATTCATAAGGGATATTGGTCTGCCATTTTCTTTTTTTGTTGCATCCTTTCCTAGTTTTGGTATCAGGGTTATGTTTGCTTCATAAAATGTGTTGGGGAGATTTCCATCCTTATCGATGTTGTGGAATAATTTCTGCAGGATAGGCACCAGTTCTTCTTTGTAGGTGTGATAAAATTCGGGTGTGAAACCATCTGGTCCGGGACTTTTCTTTTTAGGAAGGTTTTTTATTGCTGTTTCAATTTCAGTACTTGATATTGGTCTGTTCAGGAATTCTATTTCTTCCTGGTTGAGCCTAGGGAGGCTGTGTATTTCTAAGAAATTATCCATTTCCTCCACATTTTCCAGTTTGTGTGCATAGAGGTTTTTGTAGTATTCATATATTTTGTATCTCTGTGGCTTCAGTTGTAATTTCTCCTTTATTGTTCCTGATGGAGCTTATTAGAGATTTTTCTTTTCTGTTTTTCATTAGTCTAGCCAATGGTGTGTCAATTTTGTTTATTTTTTCAAAGAACCAACTTTTTGTTTTATTAATCTTCCGTATACTTTCCCTGTTGACAATTTCGTTTAGTTCTGATTTGATCTTAATGATGTTACTTCTTCTGCTGGGTTTGGGGTTGGTCTGTTCTTCTTTTTCCAGCTCTTTGAGACGATTCATCAGGTTGTCTATTTGTGATCCTTTCAACTTTTGGATATAGGCATTTATGGAAATAAACTTTCCTCTCAGGACTGCTTTAGCTGTGTCCCACAGGTTTTGGTAACTTGTGTTACCTTTGTCGTTTAGTTCAAAGAATCTTTTGATTTCCATCTTGATTTCCTCGTTTATGAAGTGATCATTCAGCAGAAGGTTGTTTTGTTTCCATGACTTTGTGTAGAAATGAGGACTCCTATTAGGATTGATTTCTACATTTATTCCATTGTGGTCTGAAAAGATACATGGTATAATTTCTATTTTTTTAAATTGTTTGAGACGTGCTTTGTGTCCTAGGATATGGTCAGTCTTGGAGAATGACCCATGAGCTGATGAGAAGAATGTATATTCAGTGGTTTGGGGGTAGAATGTCCTGTAAATGTCAGTCAGGCCCATTTGTTCTAGGGTTCTGTTTGAGTCCATTATTTCTTTGTTGATTTTCTGTTTGGAGGATCTGTCCTGTGCTGTCAGTGGGGTGTTAAAGTCTCCAACTATTATGGTGTTGTTGTTTATCCATTTGTTTAGATCAAGTAGAGTTTGATTTATGAATCTGGGTGCACCAAGGTTGGGTGCATATATATTTAGAATTGTTATGTCTTCTTTTTGAATTGTACCCTTCACCATTATATAGTGACCTTCTTTGTCTTTTATTACTTTTGTTGATTTAAAGACTAAGTTATCTGTAATCAGCACTGCCACGCCAGCTTTCTTTTGGCTTCCATTTGCTTGAAATATCGTTCTCCACCCCTTTACCTTTAGTCTAATTGCATCCTTGCAGGTTAGATGTGTTTCTTGAAGGCAGCAGATACTTGGCTTGTGTTTCTTTTATCCATTTGGCCAGCCTATGTCTCTTGAGTGGGGAGTTCAAGCCATTCACATTTATTGAGATAACTGTTAGGTGGGGCAGATTTCTGTTCATTATGTTGGGTTGAACTTTGTTGCTTTGTTTTCTCTCTTGAGCCATTTAGTGTCTGGGCTTTAGCTTTGAGTAGATTTACATTCGTGAGTGTTTATTGTGCTGATCCTCCGGTAACACTGTTTTGAGTACTTCTTGAACAGCTGGTCTTGTCTTGGTGAATTCCCTCAGTCTTTGCTTATCTGAGAATGTCTTGATTTCTCCTTCATATACAAAACTTAGTTTCACAGGGAGTAAGATTCTAGGCTGGGCATTGTTCTGTTTCAGAAGAGTGAGAATGGGGCTCCAGTCTCTCCTTGCTTGTAAAGTTTCAGTAGAGAAGTCTGGTTATTTGAATTGGATTTCCCTTGTATGTTACTTGCTTCTTTTGTCTTACAGCTCTTAGAAGGGCCTCTTTAGTTGATATTTTGGTCAGTCTGATGACTGCATGTCATGACGTCTTCCTGTTTGCACTGAATCTCCCAGGGTTCCTCTGAGTTTCTTAAACTTGTATATCAAGATTTTCAGGAAGGCCTGGGAAATTTTCCTCTATTATATCTTCAAATAGCTTGTCCAACTCTTGAGTGTTGTCTTCTTCCCCTTCTGGCAACCCTATGACCCTCACATTAGATTTCTTCACATAATCCCACATCTCTTGTAGGCTTTGCTCTTTTCTCTTGTTGCTCTGCTCTATCTCTGTGACTGATTTATTTAATTGGAAGGTGTTATCTTCAATCTCTGAGATTCTTTCTTCTGTTTGATCTACCCTGTTCTTGAGGCTTTCCCTGAATTGATTCTTCATTTCCAGGAGTTCAGTTAAACTTTTCTTCATTGTATTGATTTCTTTAGTGAACTTTTTTTCCAGGTCCTGGAGGCTTTTTGTGGTTTCTTTGTGTTGGTTATTGAGTTGTTCTTGCAGGTTGTTGAATTTTCTTATGATCCACATTCAGAATTCCTCTTCTGTCATATTGGTTGCCTGATTTTGGTTGGTGTCCATTTCTAAGGGGCTGGTGCTCCTTTTTGGGGGTGTGGTTTCCGTTTGGTTCTTCATATTTCCAGAGGTCCTTTGCTGATTTCTTCCCATGTCAATCAGTTGTTGCTTCTTTCCTTTAGGTTTTTGTTTGGGTATTCACACACCTTGTTTAGTTTCTGAGCCGGTAGGTGGTGTCTGTGGGTGAGATTCAACCACTCCCTGTATAATGAGTCAGTAGATGCCGTGAAAAGGTTGTGCAGGATGCCCTCCCTGTCAGTAGGTGGCGCTTGCTTGGAGGAACAGGCTATGCTGTTGTTTTTGTGACCTGTGACCAGCTCTTGTTCCTGTAGAGAGGCACTCTAGTGCCTCAGGTGGTCGGTGGGACCCTGGGACTTCCAGGTGTGTCCATTTCTCCCCTTCAGTGAGGGCCGGTCTAGGAGAGAGTCTGGGCGGAGCTGGGTTGGGTAAGACTGCCCTCAGGGACCACCAATGCCATTAGCAGGGGTCAAAGTTCTGTTCTCTGCTTCCAGGGAAAGCTGTCAGGGCGGGGCTGGAATGGTCCCGCTCAGTCAGAGAGTCTGTGTGTGGGGGTGGGGCTGTCTGAGACCCACAGTCTGGAGCGGGCCTCGCTTCTTTCCACCCTCTCCAACTCTGCAGCTACTCCTGGGCCTCTGCCAGCAGGCCAGACTTCATGCCACCGAGCCTCCCCGGACTGTGATGCCAGCGGGGAGGTTCCTTGTGCAGGAATGCCACCTGGGCTGGGCGCACAGCCTCCCTCTGGGAGGAGGGTTGCCCTCTAGGGTTGTCCTCTAAGACACTGATCTGCCCCCGAAGACACACACACCTCAGTAGGCTGTTCGCGTATATCCCTTCTGTGCCCTCGGCAATGAGAGACCTTGGTGCACGGGATGTGGTCTGCAGGTCTGACCTCTGGGTCCCAGAGTTCAAACTATATCCCCACCAGGGAGAGCAGTGCTGGTCCCAATTCGCCCACAGGGAGCCCAAGCTGGGTCTATGTCTCTCAGCCTCAGGGTCTGCCCCATTCTCTTGGGATCACCATGCCAGCAGCTCTTGGGAGGGCTGGCGGGTAGGGAGCTCACAGTCTGAGTACCCCTCAGTCAGCTGTAGGGCCCCAAAAGGGAAGGTCCCATTCCCTGGAGGTGCCTCCAGCTGCTGGCTATACTGTCTCTCTTTGCAGCCGCGGATAGGGTTGGGGGAGGGGAGAAGGAGGCAATATGGCGCCTGCCGCGCGGCTTGGGTCGCACAGGGAAGTGCCCTGCAGGAGTTGGGAGCCTGGTGCTGCGTCCGCTACAGGCTTACCGCGCTCACTGGTGGTGGCCGTCTCTGGGCTGGTGTCCGCAGGACTTTCCACCCGCTGGGGCGCCCACCAGCAGTCCGAGATGCAGGGGAGGGGAGAGTTAATTGCTCTACCTACCCTTTCCGCTGGTCTCCGGGCTGCTCCGGAGGTCCCAGCTTCCAGTTCTCCTCCGCAACCTCCTCCCGCAGAGTCTCCCGTGGTCTCAGGTACCCCTCCTTCCGGCCCTCATCTGATGCATGCTCGTCTTCTTGCTTCTTTCTTCTAATTTCTGCCAGAATCTGTCTTTTCTGCAGAGACACTCTGTCTGGCGGTGTTTCTCGTCCGCCATCTTGATTTGGATCCCTCCTCCTTTTTGTTTTTTAATGAGCACTACTGCTCTGAAGGGTTTTTGTAACTTATCCTGGTTTATAAGTTCAAGCATTTTTCCAGACAATACAGATGCTCCCCAACTTAAAATGGGGTTACGTCCCAATAAAACCTTCATAATTGGAAGTATTGTAAGTCAAAAATGCATTTAATACAACTAACCTACCGAACAACATAGCTTAGCCTAGCCTACCTTAAATGTGCTTAGCACACTTACATTAGACTACAGTTAGACAAGATCCTCTAACACAAGGCCTACTTTATAAGAGAAGTATTGACTATCTCACCTAATTTATTCAATACTGTACTGAGAATGAAAAACAGAATGGTCACATGGGCATTTGAAGCGTGGTTTCTACTGAATGTGTATTGCTTTTGCGTCATCACAAAGCTGACAAATCGTAAATTGGTTAGGTGCGGTGGCTCACACCTGTAATCCCAGCACTTTGGGAGGCCAAGGCAGGAGAATGGCTTGAGGATAGGACTTCAATGCCAGCCTGGGGAACATAGTGAGACACTGTCTCTATGAAAAATAGAAATATTAGCTGGGCTTGATGTCATGAAACGTTAGTCCCAGCTACTTGGGAGGCTGAGACAGGAGGATCACTTGAGCCCAGGAGTTCAAGGCTGTAGTGAGCTATGACCACACAACTGCACTGTAGCCTGGGTGACAAAGTGAGGTCCTGTGAAAGAAGAAAGAGAGGAGGAAGGAAGGAAGGAAGGGAGGGAGGGAGGGAGGGAGGGAGAGAGAAAGAGAGAGAGAGAGAAAGGGAGGGATGGAGGGAGGGAGGGAAAGAGAAAGAAAGAAAAGAAGGAAGGAAGAGAGAGAGACAGAGAGAGAGAAAGAAAAAAATAAAGAAAAAAGGAAGGGAGGGAGGGAGGGAGGAAGGAAGGAAGGAAGGAAGGGAGGGAGGGAGGGAGACAGACCTAAGTCAAATCATCTTAAGTATATGTAGGGAAGGTCTGTCTGTGCAGGAGTGGATTTGCTGAGTCACAGGGTCTGCACATGTGTAACTGTTTCCTACCAGACTGGTTTCTACAGTGGTTTATCAATCTACACCACGTCCTTGCCAATACTTGGTGTTTTCTGATGTTAAAAGTTTTGTCAGCCTTTTGACTGTAAAATCTTTTCTCAGGGCCAGAATTTTCACTTTCCTGATTACTAATGAGGTTGGACAATGTTTATATGTTTACAGACCATTTGTATTCCTTTTCTGGGCAATGCCTCTTCAATTCTGTTGCCCATTATTGGATTGAGTGGTTTGTCTTATTCTCATTGATTTATGGGAATTCTTAGTCTATTCTGGATGCGAATCCCATAACAATTATACTTACTGCAAGAATCTTTTTTTTTTTTACTCTGAAAATTTGGGGCCCTGTAACTATTGATAACCCTCTGCTCATGCCTTGAGGTCATTTGAAAAATAGGTCCAGGTAGAAAGGCAATAGCCTTGACTTGACCTTTCTTGTTGGCTCGACCCAGCTGTCTGGCTGAAAACTCTCTGTGGAAGTGATGGAGAAGCCAGAGCCCAGTGTTCGCACCTTGAGCTTGGGCCATTCCCGCTGCTTTGCATTCATTCCACAGACGGGAGCACGGAAGCCGCTGACCTCTTCAGCTCCGCAGGGCTCCAGAGTGCAGGACCGCCAATCAATTTAGAGTTCGGGCTGTAGGCGGGGTGGTATTTTCTTCCTTTCCTGACTGGTCGGCCCTAGCCTGAGTTTTCTTTTTCTTACAGTCCTTGGCTAAAAGCAGCCAGAATAAACTGAGCCCACACCTGCCAATATTCTGCTGCTTTTCCCACTATGTGCCCCAACCTACTGCCTTGGTCAGCACAGAGTCCATTTTCGAAAGTGCCACAGGCAGCAATTTGACCACATGTTTCATTTCCGCATAACTAAAGGTAACAACTTTCCAAACTGCTATGTCTTTACCTTAACAGCCTCAAACTCGACCCTCTCCACTCAGCCAATTCCAAAACTTAGACTCTGTAACTTGTGTCCTCCACTTTGAGGTACCAGATTAGATCACTTAGTATCCATTAGGATATAATGGGCAACCCAGGGCTGAAATGATGTCTTCATGATGAATTCAGGGATCTAGGTTCCTTTTGTATTTCTGCTCAGACAATGTTAGAATGGGTACTTAGCTGTCACAAGATGGCTGCCTGAGCTCCAGACTTCACATCTGCCTTCCAGGCAGCAGGGAGGAGGAAGGGGCAAGGGCAAAAGAGATTGGGAAACTGAATTAGCCCTCTCTCATCTTTCTTTGCAATAGAATATGTTTCAGGTTGGGCGTGGTGGCTCACACCTGTAATCCTAGCACTCTGGGAGGCCGAGGTGGGCAGATTGCTCAAGGTCAGGAGTTCAAAACCAGCCTGAGCAAGAGCGAGACACTGTCTCTACTAAAAATAGAAAGAAATTAATTGGCCAACTAAAAATATATACAAAAAATTAGCTGGGCATGGTGGCGCATACCTGTAGTCCCAGCTACTCTGGAGGCTGAGGCAGGAGGATTGCTTGAGCCCAGGAGTTTGAGGTTGCTGTGAGCAAGGCTGACACCATGGCACTCTAGCCAGGGCAACAGAGTAAGACTCTGTCTCAAAAACAAAACAAAACAAAACAAAACAAAACAAAAAAAAATAGAATATGTTTGTATAAGCCATTAAGCACTTTTAGGTGGGAAAGATCATACTCAGATTTCCTTACTAGGTTCAACAGAATACGTGTGGAAGTGCTATATCCAGTGTGGAATAGGCAGCGGCACATTGAATAAATGTTACACAGGGAACACTCAATCTGCAAAGAAACTTAAAATAATTTAAAGCTTCATGAGGCCAGATTATTCTAATTTAAAACACTAAGAAATGAGACTATCATGAAAACCAACACCAACTTCTGAGGGTGCCAAAGGGGACGTAGGGCAACCATATGGAAAATCACCATATGCTGAGTTATAAACAGAGGTTTTCTATAAGATGGACATTTATTATCATTCAAAGACAAATCTTAACCATATAAAATAAAACGCAAGTCAGTGGTCACGCAATCTATAATTTACCTAGGCAAAGGCAAGACAACAGCTCCGCTTCTAGCCTGCCAAATATTTCCTGCACTGACGCTGTCCGCAGAAGCGCAGGGCCAGCCGCGCCCAGACCCCGGCTCACAAGGACGGTGCAGACCGTGTGCAGAGCCGGAAGAGCATCCCGCCACCCCCGGGGGCGCCGTCAACACACGGCAGGAAGCCGAATGCTCATATCTTTGTTGCTCTATCATAATGCCAAACGTGCATTTCAGGGTGTGATTTTGTTTTGGATGGTACTTTTCTTGCCGGCGTGCCCGACGGCTACAGCTAATGATAAAACGAGACTCCAGCTGTGGGCAGCGCAGCCACACCGGCTGCGGGGCATTACCTGGGAACACACTGAACTCACCTTCTCTGGGATTTTCCACTCGGCAGCTCCTACTTCCGTCTCCTTGGCCGGAATTGAGTTACACGGTTAGCCCTCTCTTTGACGAGCCCGGGAGACTGTTGTTGACCCCCGACAAAATCAGGGTTTTGTTCACAAGGAAAAGGAAAGGAAAGGTCTTAAGTGGGCGACTCTAACTGGCTGGGGCAGAAGGGAATTTATTACCCACAGAATTGTTAGAAGGCTGAAGAAGCAGGTCCGGGCAAAGCTTCCAGAAACATCGCTGCTTAATTGATCTAGTTAGCCTCAGACCACTGCCTCTGCTCCTCCCACGCTAGCAAACAGATAACCTCTGCCCTGCTGTTCCTTCACGTTGCTTCCAGATCCAGCCTTCCCTGCGGGCGTCTCCCGGTGGAAGCTCGGGCGCTATCTGCAAGGGAGACTGGGAAGTGCGGTGCAAAAATTGTCCACCTTAAGAAGATGAGATTCACGGCTGTGGTGAGCCAGCATATTTCGTTCATTCTAAGACACATTTTTTCCACATTTTCGTGTCTCGGAGATTGGGATGCTTCTGACAGTCGGTGATGCCTCTGGCCATCTGGCAGCTTTGCGACATGGTCGACATTGCCTGCAAGCACGTGAAATCTCAGGGTAGGCTGAGAGAGCCTCTCCGTCAAAGGGGGAGGGGTACCAGTGAAGAAAACCCTGGAGCCAACCGTGAAGCACTCTGTCCGTAAATGCTGCACCACCAACACACTCGACGGCCCAAGCCACAGCCCAGGGGCCACTCTGGCAACACGGGCAACTCTGAGTTTAAAACAGATCCAGGCTGGGCACGGCGGCTCACGCCTGTAATTCTAGCACTCTGGGAGGGCCGAGGCGGGAGGATCCCTTGAGCCCAAGAGTTAGAGATATGATGATGCCACTGCACTCTGGTCCAGGCGACAGAGTGAATTTCTGTCTCAAAAAACAAACAAACAAACAAACAAAAAACCAGAGATTAGTCAAGGTCTCATAGCTGTAAGTCACAAAAGCAAGATTTGAAGCCAGGCTTGTCTTATTCTTTCTCGGCAGGCTTTGTCCTCTCTGAAGCCTGGGCTTGGGGGCCCGTGCCACTGCCCTGAGCCAACGTCTGTAGACCTTGAGTAAAGAAGGGGAGCACCTGGCCTGCTCTGCTGGGGGCAGGGAAGGCTTCCTGGAGGAGGTGACACTGAGCTGAGCCTTGTGAAAGCTAGCTAGGCAACCTGGGGGCAGGGAGGAGGGATTGAGGAGCTCCAGGGAGCAGGGACAGTAGGGAGACAAACAGCTGAGGTGTGAAACAGATAGGCCCCTGCCAGCCTGTGCGGCCCCAGGTGGACACAGCCCACGCCATTAGCTGCACAGGCAGATGGTGTTTTTGGTGCTTTTCTCTGGGCAGTAGCAGCCCCATGCCAGACGCCTGGCTTGGTAGGAGGAGCATGGGCTGGACTTTAGCTCCACTAGCCTGCACTGGCCTGTGCTTGAGGCAGAGCACAAAACTCGGCAGCTGTATGAGCAGCCCTGCTGTCTTGCACGGTGTGTGTGCTAGTCACCAGACGTGGCCTAAAGGACAAAGTGGCCGGCCATCGCCTCCCTAAGCACTAGCTCCGGGATGGCCGTTGCCAACACTGATAGAGTCTAACCATCTCCCCTCTCTGTGGGTTCTCTGTTTCCTCCCAGTCGCTTCCCACTCCCTGCCCCACTGTGCCTGCGTTTGTGTTTCTGTCTCTTTTATGCAGAGCCCTTTCTCACATGTTGGGTAATCCGCGAGTGTCCGCTTGTATTAAGAGGGACTGGCAGCTCAGGATGTACAGGAGGGGCTGTTGACTGTCACTCTAGGGTGATCTGGCTGGGCTCTTTCATGGGGACCCCAATGTCAAATTCCTCCAGAATTCTTGTCCAACTTCTCCTTTCAGCCCCGGCATCAGGCAGGGCTGGGGAGACCACAGCGGGCCTGTCCTGGCTCCACCGCCAGCTGTGCGAACTTAGTCGAGCTTCTCGGAGGCCCAGTTTTCTCATCAGTGAAGTGGGTGCGATGACACCTACCTCCCTGGGATGTCAGGAGTTCAAAGGGATCACGAGGGGGAGCGCCGGAGTTCTCTCCCTCTGCAGTCTCGCATTTCTCTGCGGCGCAGTCTTTAGGGGAGGAGGCGCCCCATGCGGCCCCTGTGGAGGCTGGCACCTGTAAGCGGGGACATTTGCGGAGGGAGGAGTGCAGCAGATAACAGGTGCCTGTCTGGTCCTGGAGGGACGGCGCTGTGCCAAAGTGCACGTGGCAGCTCCACCCAGGGCAATGCACTGCGACTGCCGAGCGGGGAGCAGGGCAGGCCTGGTCAGAATGGGGACACCTGACTGCTGCCCAAAAGATTGATGGCACAGTCTAGGGGAGAGAGGGGACAGTAGGCGGAGGGTCACAGCAGGGTCTTTGCAGTAGGAGTGACCGTGGTTCAAATCCCAGCTCCTCCACTTGCTGCTCAGGTGAACCTGGGCAAGTTGTCTGACCTCTTGGGCCTCCACAGCCTCATCTGTAAAATGGGCCCATCAGCAGTTTCACAGGGCGTTGTGAGGACTAGGTGAACTAGCAAACAGTGTTCCCGTACAGGGCTTGGATATGCCAGGGGCTGGACACACGGTGGCTGTCTGTCAAGTGCCATGTGTATGCCCACCCTGTCTGGGCTAGTTGGTGCATACTGAACGCCAGCGATGCAAGTGAGCTCTGCTTTAAGAAAACCAAACCACACATGCCCAAATTGATAACTTTAACCATTTGAATTATGAAGGAACGTTTTTCCTAAAAGAACCATTTTGTTTTGTAATAATTTAAATTTACAGGGAAGTTGCTGATAGAATACAGAGAATTTCTGCACCCCCTTCCCCCAATTTCCCCCACTGTGACATCTTACTGTGTGCATGTGTCACAGCTGAGGACCTGAGACCAGGCAGTTTCATCAAACACAGGCAAGACTTTACCTGAATGTGAAGGAACATCTTGGAAAAGTCACTCTCTTCTCTTGAGAAGCCAGGGGAGTTCTTGACGGAGAAGCTGGGATCAGACACAACGATGAATCACATCTGAGATGACAGTATGGGTCATCACAAATGGGACTCAAAGGACCCAGATGTGGTTGAGCCAAGATTACAGGACAGCAGAGTGTGAGGAAGAGGCAACCAGGAGTCAGGAGGCCTCAGTTCCTGCTGGGGTCTTGACATTCCCTTTGTGTCTTGGCAAGTTCCCCTTAACTATGAGACTCTTTTTCTTCATCTGTAAAATGGGGGTAACACTGCTTCCCTGGTTTCCCCGGGCAAAGCAAGACAGATAAAGTAAGACTAGTCTCCCCCTCAGAGCCATTCTCCCATCTTCCTCAGTAGGAAACCCCTCATTGTAGCTGGGCACACACCACTCCAGTAAAGACGGCATTCCCCAGCCTCCAAACAGCAAGGGGAGGCCAGGCGACTAGGTTCCAGTCGGGGGAAGAAAGCAGAGGTGGGGTGTACATCTTCCTTCAGGAGAGAAGGTGTGCCCTTATTCTGGCCTTCCTCTTTGTGGCTGGCAGGAATGCCGTCACAATGGCTGGAACTCCAGCAGTCATTTTAGGCTGTGCCATGACCTTGCAAATGGAATGTTCACCTGGCATAAGAAGACTGGGTTCCTTCATATTGGATCAGAGCCCACCATAAAAGCAAAAAGGAAGACTGGGTTCCTGACATTGTAGATGCCACGAACCTCTAGACCAGGGTTTCTCAACCTGCGTCTTACTAACATTTTGTGCTGGATAGTTCTTTGTGTGGGGAACTGTCCTGTGCATGGTAGGATGTCTGGCAGCTTCCCTGGCCTCTGCCCACGACGCCCAGTAGCACCCCCACCTCCAGTTGTGACAGCCACAGTGTCTCCAGAGATTGCCCTTGTCCTCTGGGGGAAAAGCCAGTTTTGGCTGAGAACCACTGCTCTGGGACCAGTTCCAATAGCAATAGGAATGAATACGAAGCAAGCCACAAACACAAGCCACATAGGTAAATTTTTAAAAAGTAAAAATAAACAGTTGAAATTAACTTCCATATTATATTGTATGTAACCCAATATATTCAAACTATTATCATTTACCATGTGGTCCGTATAAAAATGACCGGCGGGCTATGCTACATTCCTTTATGTCCTACAGAGTTGTGAGCCTGGTGTGTCCCTCATGTTTCTGGCTCACCTCGGTTCAGACCCACCATGTTTCAAGTGCCCGAGAGCCACAGGTGGCAAGTGGTAGCACAGTGGGCGGCACTGACCCTGGACTTCTGGAACTTGAGGGGCAAGAAGCCTGTGTCTTCTCTAAGCCGTTTTTATTGGAGTTTCCGTTACTTGCAGCAGAACGCAATGCTCACCAGCACACGGGGGTGGATCAGCCACACACACTGAACTCCCAAGATGTAATTAACAACCAGGTTGGGGTGCACAGCTGAAAGCGCTTCAGAGCCGGCGGCCGGGCGGGCCCTGCGTGCTGCCTGCACTGTCTCCCTGGGTCCTCCCACAGGCTCCAGGAGGGAGGCGTCGCCTGCTTCACTCCCTAGATGAAGACTGGGAACTGGGAGAGCGTGACGGGTGCTGTCATGCCCGGCCACCGTGCATCCCCCAGGCACTCAGGCCCCTGCTGTGGGGAGACTGGGCAGAGGATGGCACTGCCTGGTCCCTCTCCAGGACTCAGCTGAGCTGCTTTGCCCAAAGGCCAGCCCCGTGCCCAGGGGCAAACATCTGATCACGAGTGGTCCCCGTGGGCAGGCAAAGGCCTGACTCCCTTGCCCAGAATCTGGACAACTCAAGTGCCGTCCCAGCCCCAGAGGTGCTGTGGGCTCCACTCAGGTCTCCCAGCCTCACCCTGCCCCGCCCCCCACATCCTCACCCACAGCAGTTGCTGATCCCAAAAACATCCAGTGCTGTTGGGAACGTGTTTGCACATGCTTTTCCCGCCGGCTAAATCCCATTCTTAAAAAACTCCTATTTGTCCCTCCAAACCATGCTGTCAGGCGTCAAGCCCCAGTGTCTGTCACGACTTCTTCCAAGAGGCTGGGGCGCGTTGTGGAGCTGCCGAGAGGGTGGCCCTGGGCGCAGCGGGGCCCTCGGTGCTGCCTCTGGAGGCCCAGGCTGGTCTGTGGGGCAGAGCGCCTCAGGTTACAGTGTGTTTATGCGGGCTCGTGAGGAAAGGCATGCGGGGCCTTAGGACAGCAACGGACGGTAGCCAGAGGGCCCAGCCCTGAGTCCACAGGCCCAGCCTCAAATCCCAGCTGCCGCACTGAGCCTCCTTAAGCTCAGTTTCTTCATCTGTAAGATGGGGCCATGTGCCTACTTCTCAGCACTGGGGAGACTGTACGGCTCTGCGTCTGGTGCACAGTTAAACGTCAACATTCCCACCACCTGTGCATCACCGACATTCACAAAGCAAAAAGAGGGAATGGTGGACCATCTCCTGCACATCTGTCTTCTCCCCTGTACTGGACTGGCAGCCCGAGGTCCAGACTGGGTCTAATTGTGCCGTGTTACACCGAAGAGTCACAGGTTACAATATGCATCTTGTTCACACAGTATGGCTCAAACAGTGTGTCTGTAGGCACTACCAAATTTACCCTCAAGTAGTTAAAAACCTACCAAGGGAGAGAAGGTATGTAGTCGCCCAAATACACAGTCATAATTGGGTCATAGGAGTGAGTGATCATCCCTGAGAAGCTAAACTCACCTGACACCCAGCTTCATCCCAACCACGAAACTAAGCCTCACTGCTCCCGTGCATTGCTGGTAACCCCAAGATTCAAAGGGTGGGGTATACCATTTCTCCATTGCTAGGAAACAAACCAGCCTACACCTTAGTGGCTTAAAACCACAATCATCCGTAGGCTCCCAAGTCTGCGTTTTGGGCAGGGCTTGGTTGGGCAGGGCTTGCTCTGTTCCTTGTGGCGTGGCTGGAGCCAACCCACTGGAGTCCCTTGATGGGCTCTGCTGGGTGGCCAGGGAGAGTGAAGGCTGGTTGGGTCTCCCTCTCCACGCCGTGGCCCAGAGCTTCGAGGGAGTGAAGCGAGCTGCCGGTCCTCCACGGAGCCAGCCAGGAGCTGGAACAGCAACACTGCTGCTGCATCCTATGATCAAAGCGGGCCGCCCACACGGATGGGGGAGGGGAGGGAAATAGAAGCCATGTCTTGATGGGAGAAGCAGCATAGGGTCAGTTTACTCCTCCCAAGGTCACACATTCTGACCGAGCTAAGTGGTAAACTCAGGTCAGAACCATTATAATGTTTCCCCTCCGTTGGGGCCTTGCACTGCTCCGCTGCAGACCTTCCTCCATCTCCACTGCACAGATTGGCTTAACTCACACCCCGATCCGTCAGGAGACATTACTGCACCCTGGCGACTCTGCAGAGCTCCACGGTGCTCCCCCGTGCTCCCGGAGCACCCTCACTGCACTGCGATTGCTGCCTACCCGCTGGCCTCTCAGTTGGAACTCAGGAACAATCCAGCAAAAGGCAGTTTTTCTTTGCAGACCACCCCACGGGGCCTCCTGTTTAAAGTCTGTGTGAAGCACTGTCATGGCCCCTGAGCTTAGTGTTCAGGATGTTTATTAGGAAGTTCCCTTAGGATTAACGCCTGGCGGAGGGATGGGACAGAAGCGGGAGGGAGACCTTGGGCAGCGATGCAGGTAGGGTGACAGCTTCCCCCATTGCCATCGGGAGTCCTGGGCGAAAACACCCCATCGGCACTGTCCCCACTTGGGCAGGGGTGGCCAGACTTTTATGCTCCTGCCAGGATAGCCACTGGGAGGTGGACCATCCAAGAGGGCCTGGCCGTGGGCGAGGCTGCTAGCAGCAGCGGCAGTTCCCGAAGAGGCCGGAGGCTGGGGCTGTCTGCTGACAGCACTGCCAGTGGCTGGGGAAACAGTTCCACTTCCTTACAGGCCAGAACGGCGGGGAGGTGGCAATCCTTGAGGGCCGCTCGGAGGAAGTGGCTTGCCAGTTGTGACCCATGTCTGGAGGGAGGGGGCAGGAACAGAAGAGTGAGGGAAGGTTTTGTCCACACCCGTGCTTGGGGTGGGGGTTCTGGGCCCGGGTCTCCACGGGACTTCGTTTGACTGGATTAACACTCAGGGACAGAGTGCCCACAGTGGCATTATGCCATGTGCTGGAGTACTGGCTAGCTCCCGGGTGTGGGTCATGGCTCCAGGGAACTCTACTCCCGTCTGGCACCTACACGACCCCGATGACCCACTGTCTACACTGTTGCCAGACTGATCTTTCCAAAAGGCAAATCATAACTATGACTCCTCAGCTTAAAACATAGTTAGAATAAAATCCCAGCTCCTTGCCCTGGTCTGCCAGATCCTCTGTGATCTGCCCCACCCACCTCTTCCATCTCATCTTCTAAGCTCTCCCCATGGTTGCATGGTCATTCGCAAGGCCTTGGCATTGCTGTTGCCCCTGCCTGGAACTGCCTTCCCTCCAGATGCTCACAGAGATACTTCCTTTGCATCCATTCAGCCTTAGGGCAATGCCACCTCCTCCAGGAAGCCTTCTCCGATTTCTCACTTGATCCTTGGTGCATTCCTTTTTTCATATTTAATACATATTTATCAAGCACTTACCACTACATGTCCCAAACACTAGTCTAGGCAGTGGGGATAACAGTGAGGCCCTGCCTCTTGGAGCGTACCTTCTAGTGGGAAAGACAATCAATACACAAGTAAAAATTAAAAGCGCGGTGATTTCAGGGAGTGTGAAGTGCTATGAAAGACTGGAGCAGGGTAAAGGAGCACACAGCCTGGGCGGGGGTCTCTGATATACGAGCTCAGAGCGGCCGTTCCCAGTCACCAGCGGCTCTGCGGACCGGCTCTGGGGACCAGTCCAGGGCTCAGAGCGGGGAGCGGAGAGCGGAGGTGGGCGGCGAGGGTCACCTGAGCCCCGCGCTCGGGGCCGGGGACAGCGCCCGGCCCAGGCCCGCGCCGCCCCGCCGCCGCTGTCGTCCGCCGCCCGAGGCCGCCCGCGGGCTCGCGGGGAGGCACGCCCGGGGCAGCCAGGTGCGGCGGCCGGGAGCCGCCCTCGCCCGCGCTCCTGGGGGGCGGGCCGGGCCGCGGCCCCACCCCCGCGCCGCGCATAAGTGCCGGGGCCGGCCGGCGCCGCGGGCTCGCCGCGCGGCTCCAGGTGGCGAGGAGGGCGGCGCGGCCCGGTGTGCGCCCGCAGCGCGCCCGCAGCTCCAGCCATGCTGTTCTGGCACACGCAGCCCGAGCACTACAACCAGCACAACTCCGGCAGCTACCTGCGGTAAGGCCGCCCGCTCGGGGCGGCGCGCGGGGCAGCGGACGCCCGGCGCGGAGGGCGCGCCCTCGCTGGGCCCGGCTCCGGCGTCCGCCCGCGGGGAGGGAGAGCGCCGCCGGGACGGGCGGACGCGGCGCGGCCCGACGCGCAGGGGCCGGCGGGGAGGCGGGCGCGCGGCGCCGGGGCCTGCGAGGGCGCGTCCGCGACGACCCCGGCCGGCCGGCGCGGGGCGCACCTGCTGCCCGCCTCGTCGGGGCGGTCACCCCGCGTCTCCCCGCGCCCGCACGTGTCGGAGAAGGGAAGGGAGCCTGCCGCCGTCAGCCTGGTGCGGTCCCGGGAACGTGGTCCCCGCTCCTTGCCGGCGTCCGCCGCGGCCCCTCTCCGAGCCTCGTGCCCTCCGCAGTGCCCTTCGGCCGGCGGGGGCGCGGACCCCAGCCTCGTGGGCGGCGGCGGGCGCGGGAGGGGCGCCGCCGCGTCCCTGGTGGTCTGCGTGTGTTCGCCGGGGGCCGCGGGGTCATTGCCCTTGATGGAAAATTTCCTGCTTCTGCAGGGATTTGGCTGTGCTCTTCAAAGAGAAAAGGGAGACCTGCCTGTTGTACAGCGTCCTCTGCGCCCCCTCTTAGGAAGGAGGACCCCCGTTTGCTTTGGTTCCCAGAGGATTGTTTTTCCCTGCTGTGCAGCTGGCCGGGTACTAATGGGCAGTCATTTCACTTTGTGAACTCGCCTGAACCAGCTTTAGCCTGTCTTTATTTCCATCCTAGTCACAGTTTATTAAATGTGCCTAATTTTACCCAAAGGGCATTTGATGTGGACTCAAGGGAAGTGAATTATGAGGCCAAAGGACTCACAGGCATTGACAGCCCCCAAACCAGAGCTTACCCTTAGTGCTCGTTTTGGCCCCAAGAAGTTCTCACTCGGATTTTAACGCGACAAGTCAGTTGTAATTCCTGGAACATCCCTCGTCGCAGAAGGCAGGGCCACCGTTGGGTTTAACTGATGGGTCTTCTGTTTCTCATCCGTGGGCCTGAGTAGTAGGAGATGGCAAAAGTCTAGGGCCTAGGACTCCTGCAGACCGAGGTGACGTCACTGGAGCGAAGCTGCTCTGGGGGTGTGCGAACCCCGCTGGGAGGGTGTCAGTCTCCCTCCATGAGAGTCCATGTCCATTCACTTACAGGAAAAATGGCGTAACAGAATGTATTTTTACTGTACTGCCCATGGACTATTTTAGTTGTAGTTTTGCTTAAAACTTAGTTTGTGACATAAGTATGTTGCTGTATCTTAAAAATGAGTTTGAAGGTGACCCTGAGTTGAGGGTTAGTGTATTTAAAATTTCTTCAGTACCGACATGTCATTCAATTAGGGAATAATTTTCCCTCGCATTGGAGGTGCAGTTTTGACATTCGCTCCTGAGATCGGAATTTGTCTCTGGAATACCTGGGATACCTTTTAGGATTTGGTGTTGCATGAAGAGAAAAAGGTGGAATTTTGGGGTGAAAGGTGCTGCAAAGCCATGTTGGTTTCTGGGGTCATTTTCGGACCAGGGATAAAGAAGGTTCATACTCTTTTATTACTTCACTTCTTGGAAGCTAAGGGTTTTACCCTTGCAGAAGTTGACCTCAGTGAGGGTCAAGGTGGTGGTCCCTGGTGCCCTGACTCTAGAGTGATAGTCTTGTCTTTTTCCTTGATTTTTTTGTATTTTATGTTTGGCCGTCTCCTCACTCTGCAGAATTCCTGCAGATTGTCTGATCTCATCAGGGTAGTGGCATTTACTCCCTTCCCCCTTTCTGTTTGATGTTCTTGTGACTTTTATTCCTTGGCAAATAAGGATGCCAGGCTTGAAACAAGTTGCTGTTGAGTGATGGTTCTTAACCTGCCCCCCAACCCTTTCTTTAAAAATTTAAAGGCAGCAGCCCATGGATTATTAACTTAACATGGTCTGGGCAAACATGAAATTATGCAAGCCCCAGGTGATCAGGCCTGCCGGCTTCTGTGTTCCTCGAGAACCACACGGGCTGGGAGTGTGCCCTGCTCCGAAAGAAGGAAGGCAGGTGCGGGGGAAGACAAGACAGTCCTGCACCCGTCACTGGCAGTGGACGGTGGTGCACAAGGCCCTCAGGAGGCAGGTGTCCCAGGTGTGCCCAAAGCCAGGCTTTTCCTTCTGAGAGTTAGTTAGACATTGCTGGGGTGTGTGCCGGGTTTGTGTTGTAGAGTCATTCGTTTATGATGTACAAGGAACAGATTGTACCCGTGACTCTGTTTATACAGTAAAGTGGGGTCAGCTAATAGGATTCCTAACCTGGGACCCACAAAGGGAGGAGGGTTATCAAGATAAGGGCACTGGCACTTTTTTGGCATCTGTTTCTATGCTGCTCTTAATTCAGAGGTCTCAAGTCTCGCGCTGGCAGGTTATTCATGTTCTCAAGGGTTTCTTTGTCTCATGTGGGGTCATTTTAAAAGTGTATCTAGAAACAACTTCCTCGCTCAGTCACAGGTTGATATGAGGCTGTTTTTTTTAATATATATTTTTATTTTATTTTATTTTTTTTTGAGACAGAGTCTCGCTTTGTTGCCCAGGCTAGAGTGAGTGCTGTGGTGTCATCCTAGCTCACAGCAACCTCAATCTCCTGGGCTCAAGCGATCCTCCTGCCTCAGCCTCCCGAGTAGCTGGGACTACAGGCATGTGCCACCACGCCCGGCTAATTTTTTCTATATATTTTTAGTTGGCCAATTAATTTCTTTCTATTTATAGTAGAGACGGGGGTCTCACTCCTGCTCAGGCTGGTTTCGAGCTCCTGACCTCCAGCAATCGGCCTGCCTGGCCTCCCAGAGTGCTAGGATTATAGGCGTGAGCCACCACGCCCAGCCTGGGTTTTTTTTTTTTGATGTGAGGAGTTTTATTTGGAGGTGGAGGAAAAGAATTTTTGAGCAAGCATCTCAAGATTTCCCATTTGGATTAAAAACAGACTTAAAACCAAGGTCCTTTCTTCTCGTTTTGCCTTTCAGAGGGATTAGTATGACCCTGAAAACAGCCATCAGCCAGTTGTCCCCTCTTTAGAAGGGATGGAGGAATGTCTCAACCTGGGTGACCAAAGCAAATAGTTCCTTCATTTGTGCAGTTTACAGAGCTTGGAGAAAAGGGCTGTACTGGTCAGAGAAGTGGCTGATAAGCAGAATTGTTGACTTTTAAAAAACTAAAAATTTTTGTTCAGATTCTTACTCTAAAAGCGAGGCTTGATGAGCGGTCTCTCGTGGATAGAAACCAAATACATGGCTCCTAGGGGCTCTTCACAGCTGCTAGTCTCGCCCTGTCACAGAGAGGATTTCCAGAGATAGAGAGTGGGTCACTGTGCCTTTTACCTCCTCTGTGGCCCGACCGAACAAACCTCTCGGGGGCTGTCGAGGGAAACTAGACTGGTGAAGGAGGGGTTCACTCTGTTTCAGCGCGTCTGGACTGTGCTGTGAAGTTGGGTCCCTGGGCTGTGTCCCTCTCCCACCTGTGCCCTGGGGCTGGGAAGGGGTCCGGGCTCTGCTCTGATCTCGCGTCCTTCCTTGTGTTGCAGCGATGTGCTCGCTCTGCCCATCTTCAAGCAAGAGGAGCCCCAGCTGTCCCCTGAGAACGAGGCCCGCCTGCCGCCCCTGCAGTACGTGCTGTGTGCCGCCACGTCCCCCGCCGTGAAGCTGCACGAAGAGACCCTGACCTACCTCAACCAAGGTAGTGGCTGGAGCCGGGGGCCAGGGCGGAACCCGTGATGTGAAAGGCCCATTTAAGCCCCCATCAGGATGTCACAGTGGTGAGGGGCTCGCCTTCTGGAAGGAGGAGTACAGGCTTTGGTGTCAGACTAGGCTCAGATTCCATTTCCTAGCTCAGACCTCCTGGAGCCTCCGTGTTTTCATCTGAAACATGGAAACGTCACCATGTTGTTACAGCGTGGGCCAGACTGGGTCACCTGATAACCTTCCTGGCAAAGCACCTCCGAGGAGCAGGTGCTCAGTGACTGGTGGTGTTATTACTATTTATAGTGACCATTATTAATGTGCTTTGAAGGTATAGATGGAGCACTTTTGGTGTACTAGGTTCGATGTCCTTTCTGGAGCTGCCCCCAGCAGCGGCAGGGAGGCTGGCCCGTGTCTTGATGCAGCGTGTGAGCTGGGTTCCATCGCGTTGGACAAAAGCCCTCTGTGTCTGCGGGGACCAGACCACTCACCATGTCCTGGGAGAAGTGGGCTTTGCAGTTTGTATTCCAATGCTAGCACTTCCTAGCTCTGTGACTGTGAGCTGCTATTTTTTTTTTTTCTGAGTGTTCGTATAATTTTGCAAAGTTGAAAAGAATGCAGGTGTGTGAAATGCCTGGTATGACAGCAGTTGTCCCATCGCTAGTCCCTTTATCAGAACACATGGGCAAGTGTCCCCACAGATGGTGTCTATCAGGATCATGCGTATGTGTTCATTGCACTCTCTTCCTGGGTCGCCTCGTAACCACTCTGGCCTCAAGTGGATCCATAGCCCCTCTATTTTTAAATATTTTTTTAATTAATTATTTTTGAGACAGAGTCTAGCTATGCTGCCCAGGCTCCTGGGCTCAGGTGATCCTCCTGCCTCAGCCTCCTGAGAAGCTGGGACTATAGGTGCGCACCTCCGCACCTGGCTCTATTTAAAAATAATTTTTTTATGTACCCCAGGCATGAAACAGCTCTGGCCACCAACCCAGGCATCAAGCTAAGATGAGCAAAGGACCGTCCGTCTGCTCTGCCCCTGACTGATGTAATACCTCTCTGCTTTAAGTGGGAGAGCAGGGAGACAGAGGAACACTGGTTTCTGTCGGGTCGCACCGAGTTGCGAAGGATCGTCTTGTGTGTACTGCCTTCTCCATGTAGAACTTTGACTCCTGGATTTGGGGGACCTTCTGGGGATGGGGGCTGAGGGGTTGTCTGAGGTGATTATCTAACTGTTGAACTTGCCCGCTTCTGGGCCAAGAAACTAGCTCAGAATTAGCAGGTAGCTCTGCGTCCCTCCCTTTGGATAGAAACGACTCCCTCCCGTGGTGGAGGGAGCCCCATGGAGCGCGGTGGCTTAGCCCCGTGGCGGCTCTGTTGGCTCTGGTTGGCCTGCTGAGCCGAGCTCGGTCAGCCGTGGGGCGTCTGCCTCAGGGCCTGGGACCTGGGCTCCGTCTGCGGTGACGTGGCCTAGCGCGTGTGTCTGTGCTTGTTTGTGGAACGGCTGCCGCCATTTTCCTTTCTCTCCCGTGAAAGGTAAAGTGCTGCCAACTTGTGCAGCTTTGAGCACCTTCTTTCCTCTCCGGATCTCTGCTTTCTTGCTTAAATTTAGCAGGGAAAAATGAGGTGTTTACAGAGCCTGTTGGGCTTGATAGTTCTTGTTCTGGGCCACGTCCTGTGGTACTCAGGTGTGAGTCCGAGGTCCGAGGTCTGGCTGTTGCACCAGGAGTTATGTGTTCCCTTCGCCCACACCCCCCACTTTTTAATTAACTAACTTTGGAAAATGTTTGGCAGTCAGCATACTGGATCTTTTTAGAAGAGTCGAAAGGAGTTCATCCTCTTGTTCAGTAGAGAGAGGTTCAAAGAGAGGAAAGAGTTACTTTCATCATCTCATCATCACCCTGTGTTCATTTGGTGTGTTTACTTTAGGTATTTTTTAAATTGCACTTTCCTGATTATTAAAATAATGTATGTTCATTATAGAAAGTCAGGATGGTTTAGAAAAGTAAAAAGAAGAAAATTAAAAGAAAAATAAAATTGAAATCCCCTCTAATTTCATCAGAAACCACTATGTAGACTTATTTCTACATATTCGTATATACATTTTTAAAAATTGTGGTCATACTATAGACATATATCCTTTTTTACCCCATCCACTATATTTGTCAACTTTTCTCATGTCATTAAGAATACTTTGAGGACTTACATTTTTGTAATGGCTGCAGAGTTTTACATTGTATAGTTCTGTTGCATTGACCAGTTTCATATTATAGATGCTTAGTTTCCAGTTGTTAGAAATTAAACATTGCTGTGATGAACATCCTTATACATAAATCTTCCTGTGAAATGTTGATTATTTATTTATTTTTATTATTATTTTTTAGAGACAGGGTCTCACTCTGTCACCCAGGCTATAGAGGGCAGTGGTGGGATCAGAAGTCCCCATAACTTCAAACTCCTGGGCTCAAACCATCCTCCTGTCTCAGCCTCCCAAGTAGCTGAGACTGTAGGCACATGCCACTATGCTGGACTAATTTTTTTATTTTTTCATAGAGATGGTGTCTTGCTATTTTTCCCAGGCTGGTCTCGAGCTCCTGGCCTCAAGTGATCCTCCTGCCTTAGCCTCCCAAAGTGCTAGGATTACAGGTGTGAGCAACTGTGCCTTGATATTTTTAAAGTAAATACCCAAGAAATAGAATTTCTGGATCAAAGGGTTTGAACATTAATATTTTCGATACATATTACCAAATTGCCTTCTCAAAAGAATGTACCAAATTTATCTTTTCCAATATTGAGTATTGTCATCTGATTATAGTGAAACATGGAATTTAATCTTAAAGTAGCATTTCTGTGATTGCTAATACAGTTGAATATTTTAAAATATATTTATTGATCTTTACTGTGTTCATGCCCTTTGCACATATTTCTGTTGCAGTGTTTATCTCTTACTAATTGTAAGAGCTTACTGTTTATGAGGAATACCAGCCTTTTAGTTTCCATATGTTGCAAATATTTTTCTCTGTTGGTTGCTGGCCATTTAAGTATATTTTATTGTGTGATATCTATAGTTACAGTGCGGGATATATGTCATGATTTTGTTTTTTCTGTAGAAATCTATTTAAATGTCTACAGTTAGATCTTTCATTCTTTTTAAATGAATTGTTCTTTTATGTTTAGAAATGCCTGCCTTTTCCAAAGTCAATTAGCTTATTAGTTTTCTAAATTTTATTTAGTGGTGTCTAAATTTTAACACTGAAGTGCATTTAGAATTTATGATGTGATGTCAAGATCTAAGTTTGTTTATTTTTCTAAATGATTAACCTATTAGTTATTGCCTAACTTTTTCTGTCCTTTCCTCATTGGTTTATAATATCACTTTTGAAACATTTAAAAAAACATATTATGAAGTGTTAGGCCAGAAACAGACTTTTGTTGAGGTATTTGTCCTGTACTTCTGATGTTCTTGCTCCATCCCTCATTGAACTAATTATTATAGCTTGAAATATGTTTTCCTATTTGGTAGTACAAGTTCCTTTCCTCATTCTTCTTAACTGTAACCAATCATTTATTCTAAAAGAGGAATTTTACAATCATTGAGATTTCCTGCTATACTTTTGTTTACATTGATGAGATTATAAACTTTATATAGTTGTTTCTTGCTTTTATTAAATAGTATTCTTATAATAACATTTTCCATTATTGTTATTAAAGCATCTTAAACATCGTTTAAAATGTCTGCATATTTTTTCACTATTTACTTTTGTTATTTAGGGTGGAATGTTGTCATAACTGTTGGAAAAGTATACAATGTGATTCCTTTAGTGTAGGTCTCACATAATAGAATGGAAGTTCTATAGGGCCGAGTCATGTCTGTCTTTTTCATAAAGGTTGAGTATCCCTTTTCCAGAATGCTTACGGCCAGAAGTGTTTTACATTTCTGAATTTTTTTTTCTGGATTTTTGGAATATTTGCATATACATAATGAGATATCTTGGGGATGGAATCCAAGTCTAAACATGAAATTCATTTATGTTTCATAGATTCTTTATACACATAGCCTAAAGGTAATTTTATATAATGTTTTTAATAATTCTGTGCATGAGACAAAGCAAAGGTGTCACCATTTCAGCTACCCATGTGGATAATCTGTGGTGTTATGTTGGTTCCCAAAACATTTTGGATTTTGGAGCATTTTAGATTTTGTATTTTGTATTGTATCCTCACTATTAAGCTTGGTGCCTTGAGAGCAGGTGCTCTATAAATACTCAGAAAATTTTAAAATAGGCATGATTATATTTCCATTCTCTCTCTCTCTTTGCTATTATGAATAATACTAGTACTAGATATATTTTTCAGTGTAGCTTATTCTGTGTCACATGACAAATAGGCATTAATTCAGTTTTTAAAAAGTAGTAGTTTTGACAAAGCATTCAGTACCTTTTTGGATAATTGAAAAGTCTGCTATTAAGTATTTAATGTTTATAAGGCACTATGATATATATTGCATTATTTCTCTGAGGCCATTTCATGTCTTCTTCCTTGTAATGATGTATTTAAAGTTCTCTGAAAACTTGGAAAAGTTGCTGTATCTGTAAATCCAAAAGTCACTTAAACCACTGGATGCCCATTTCTCAGTGCAGTGACAAACCAATGCCTTGACAACATGTGGCTTGGGCAAGGTGTATTTCATATGGGTGTCCTGTCACCACGCCCAATGGCTAGTATTGGAAATGGTGAAAATGGTTTGAAAAATGAAGTGTGTCCTCTGCCTCTGAAAAAGTCCTTCTGCCGTGAGGACAGCTGTTGAATAGAGGTTTGCAGACTTCCAGATAACCTCTTCTTTGTCAGAGGCCAAAGGTCACTGTGGACAGATCTTCCTGATGAGGAAGGTGGTGTGGGAAGGGTGGGGAGGAGTCAGGGACAGTGGGGGAGAAGAGAACCTCAGGCAATCTGGCTTTCAGATAAGAAACAGCTTTGTAAGAACAGCTTGCAATGGAGAACGCTTTGGTATTTTCCACCAAAACAACTCTTGAGGAGGCTTACTTACAATTTTATTCATGTAATAGAATTTCCTGTTGGTTAGAAGAGGAGGATGGATCAGTGAGAAGAGAAGAGCCATGTGCAAAGATGAAAATGGAGTGAAGGAGGGTGTAGTTGAACACACTGTCTATCCCAGGAATCCTAAGTGGCTCAGGATGACTAGGGTTTGGACCACAAGGAGGACTGTAAGTGAGCTGGAGAGGTAGACCAGATGACCAAGAGCTCCAGCTGCCATGCCGAGGCTGTTGGCAGCCACCTGGGCAAGTCAGATAACCTTTCTTTACCTCCAACTCCTTATCTATAAGCTGGGGGAAATAAAATCCATACAAAGTAGGTGCTGCTGTATGGATAAAATGAGCTAATGCATGTAGAGCACTGAAAATGGTGCTTGGCACATAGTAAGCACCCACACATTCGCCACTGCTATTAATAAAAAGGAAACATTTTACCAGTCCTATTTTGGAAGTTAACAAGGTCATCAAGTTGGGACTTTGACAATTTTTACTATTTTTTTTTTTAGACAAAGTCTCACTCTGTTGCCCAGGCTAGAGTGCCTTGGCATCAGCGTCAGCCTAGCTCACAGCAACCTCAAACTCCTGGGCTCAAGCAATCCTGCTGCCTCAGCCTCCCAAGAAGCTGGGACTACAGGCAGGCGCCACCATGCCCGGCTAATTTTTTCTATATATTTTTGGTTGGCCAATTAATATCTTTTATTTTTAGTAGAGACGGGGGTCTCGCTCTTGGTCAGGCTGGTGTCGAACTCCTGACCTCGAGCAATCTGCCTGCCTCAGATGACAGGCATGAGCCACCATGCCCAGCCAGAGAATTTTCAGTATTTTTATCCTTCCTTTTCCCAATTCAAAGATTAACCGAGTTGGCTCTAGAACTAAGAACTGCATTTCTTGGAACTGGAAGGCGGACAGATTATAGGCTGGAAGGCCTGCTAAACGCTTCCATTCGTTCTTCCCTGCCTGTGCAAATCACATGTGGGGCGTAGCCCTGGGGAGACGTTTCTTATGCACAGTGTTGAAATACCATTTAAAGAATAGTGATTACAAAAAGCACTAAATTCTTAAGTAATGGGAGCTGTTGGTTTAAGAAAGGATTACATTACCTGGGAGGTGGGAACCTCAGCCTTTAGGGTTATACTTCTTGGTTTAGCACTTAGAATTTAGAAGGCACTTTCTGATATTCTCTTGAGTTATTCTCCTCATTTGTTATTCTCCCCAAATTGTCCCCATTTCACAGGTGACAGTCTGAGAGAGGTGAAATCAGGCTCCTCCTCCCATATCATGTAATCAGGCAGGCCCTGGGGTCCAGCTGTGAGGTGTTACTGAAGGGAGTTCTGGAAGGGGAGGCGCCCCTTCTGCTCTGGCTGCCTCTACTTGGAGTTCTGCAGGCAGGATTCTGGGCGAGGCACTTGGGTGAGCGGTGCCTGCCTCTGGTGCTCCATGGAGCTCTGGGGGAGGGTGCAGGGAGCTGGGGGAGGAGGAGGACGAGTGAGTGAAAGGACAGGGAATGGAGTGGAGGAGGGAGGAATGGAATGGCAAGAAAATGCTGCCTTGGGGAGAAAGAAACCCCCTAATCAGTTGCTCCTACCTCACCCCTGTGTGGGGAGCCCTGTCGTCCTTGCTCCTAGAACCCCGACAGAGTTGCAGCTGTCATTTTACCAGCTCTGCTCCAGGGAAATTACTTAATCTCTAGGAGCCTTGGTTTCCTCGTCTGTGAAACCAGGACAGTTTTACTTTGGGGGTTTCCTTGAGAATTAAGTGAATAACAAGTGTCTGGCAAACAGTAAGTACCCAGATATGTATTCCCTCTTCCCTACTTTGTCAGTGACTTTGAATTTAAGGAATGAGGCAAAGGATTAGTTACTATGTTTGTTATCTTTTCTCCATAGCTAAATTTTCTTTCCAGATTAACTTTTAGCCTAAAATTTGGGAATATAAACTGAATAAACTGAATGACCCTAAAACTCATTACTTTTTAAAATGCTTTGCCCTTTTTCGGTCTTTTCCTGAGTATAAAAGTAGTACGTGCTTATTACAAAATAGAACAGCCAAACGAAACAGAAATACGTAATCTAGAAAATTTTCCATAGTCCTACCTTTCAGGTTTTCCTTAATCATACATTCATCTGTGTATGTCTAATTATATAGACACACATGCATGTATATTATACTTACAGGGATGTGTGTACTGTTTGTTTTTAAGAGAAGTGGGATCATATTACTGTTTGACAACTTGGTTTTATTTTTAAATAAAACATCCTCAATATCTTTCTACATAGGCACATTAAAAAAATAATAAGCAGAAACTGATCTTTACAGTATCCTCATTGAATGGATATTGCATATTTGTCCTCTTGAGGAGAATTAGGCTTGTTTCCAGTTTTTCCATAGTTATACCCAGGACTCTAGTGAACATCCATGTACATATATCTTTGTACTTAAGAATTTAGAAAGTGCTAAATATCTGTAGGATAAATATCTAGAAATAGAATTGCCAGCACATTTTGCGAAATACTGCCACATTGCCCTTCAGTGAAGTTGTACTGATTTATACTTTTGTGAACGATAACTGTTTGAATACTTGTTTATTTCTTCTTCCCTTACCTATCTCTGATCTCTACATCTAGAAAATAAACTCCTTGAAGGCAGAGATCTTGGTCAGCTTGTTCACTGCTAGTCCTCACCCAACGTCTAGCATATAAAACTTCCTGGAATGAATGGTGTTTCTTTATCTTTGCAAACACTTTTTAATCTTTGGTAATTTGTGGAGAAAACATAGGGTTTTCTTGTTTTAATTTTCATTTCCTCAATGATGTTGAATTTTTATTTTATTACTTTTTCTGATTTTCATGTAATTTACCCCATTTTTCAAGTGGGATTTTCATACTTTTATTTAGTTGTAAGAGTTCTTTGCATATTTAGAATATAATATACATTGGGAATATTTGCCCACTTTTTCATTCATTCTTTTAAAAGTTTAATTTGTTTGCTTATTTCTTTTACATAATAAAAGTTTTTAAAATAAATTTTTATGTTATCAGGTTTATTGGGCTTCCCCTTAATGATCTTTGTGTTTCATGTTCCATTTAGGAAATGCCTTCTCTATTTTAAGATTTTAATAATATGCATCTGTTTTCTTAAAAATATCATTTCCCAATCTTGGACACTTTGACTGTTACTTTGGTATGTAAGGAATGAAGCAGGACTCCAATTCTGTTACTTTCCATGTGGGCATCACGTTGTTCCACAATGACTTAATGGTTATGGGACCTTCAGGTATTAATAGTAGAATACTACTACACGGCCATAAAAATAATGAAAGCTATCCTTCTGTATATCCACGAAAGATGACCAGCACGTGTTGTTAAATTAAAAAAGTAATTGTCCTTCATTGGTAACACCTGTCTGGGTGACACTCAACTAGCCTTTCTTACAAACTGGTGACACATTGAAAGTAGTGAATTTTGGAGTTGCAGTTCTGACTCTTCGCTTTCCCAAGTTATTGAACCTGTTAACTCGTGTTTTCTGTAAAATAGGCATAACACCCACCTCAGGTGTTGCCTTGAGAATGAAATAATATTTTTGTTGTTTTTGCCATGTAAGGGTGCTTTATTTTGGCTACATGAAATTCAGAAATGTTTAGTCAGCAAATAATATGATTAATTAACCACATAACAAAGTTTTAAAAGAAAATAAAGCTGGGTATGCACCTGTAATCCTAGGTACCAGGGACTGAGGTGAGAGGACCGCCTGAGCCCAGGAATTTGAGACCAGCCTGGGCAATATAACAAGACCCCATCTCTAATAATAATAATAATAATAATATAAATAAAAGAAAAAAATAAAAGGAACAAATAATTCCCCAAATGTCAACTCCCTATAATTAACTTATGAATTTAGGGCTAAACTAATAGAAATACTAATAAGTTAGTTGGGTTTGTCATTGATTGGGTTTTTGGTTTCTTTATTGTTTTTAAAACCAACATGTATTAAAATAAATATGCAGTTACTTATACAGACTGCTTGTCACAACTCATAGCATATAGACATAATTTTTAATGTTTCAGAGGTCTCCACTTGGTCACTTCAAACTTCAGTTATGTTTTAAGTAATAATGGACCAATTAATTAAAATAAGAGTACACGATCTAATTCCAGATGGTCCAGTGAACTGGGAATGACATATTCTGGAGAATTATATTGAAACCATGTGTGTTCTGGAAACACCTTGAAGGAAAAAGAGCTGGTCAAAAGATTTTCTGCCCGAGTTGAGGTGTGTTGACATTTCAGTGTGGTCAGTAGACAGATTGGACTCATCACAGAAGCCTTTGACGCCGTGGAGTCACCGCAGGGGAGCCAGTCCTCCTGCGTTACAGACTGTTGGGCGGCACTCAGGACAGATCCACCAGAGAGCTTGCTCACTGGGGGATGTGGTAGATCTCCTCCACCGAGAACAGATTAAAGCAAGCCCCCAATGTTTCGTTTTATGGCTTGAGGATGGCCCTTCTGGAAGGGCAGACACGGCCACTCACAGAGGCATCGAAACCCTTCTAGGCCAGGTGACTGCCAGTCGGGGTGGAGGTCAGTGGGGCTGGGGCTGGGGCACCAGGTTTAATAAACTTTGCTGTTGTCACTGCACAAGTAGGGCTATGTTTCATATGGTACACGGTGGAAAAATCATATTTAAGGGCCAGGTACATCAAAGTGTCTCAATAAATGTTACTTTCCTTCTGCTCCTAACTCTGGTTATTGTTCGTGGGTGTTGGGAGGGGAGGGGAGGGGAGTGGGGACGGGAGGAAGGCCCACCTTGCTGTGTGTGAGATGGGCTCCGGAGTCGGGGCTCAGGGGCCGCTGCACTGTTGTTAGAGTAGCTGCCTGGCAGAGTGTGTACCGAAGCCCTGCTCTGAATGGGAAAGCAGTGTTTTGTTTTAAAGGAGCCACTCTACACGCGCAGCTACCCTGATGGTTCAACCACTTTGTTTCACAAGAGAAGGAAGGAAGCCCAGAGTGAAGATGGAATGTTTCTGGGCCATACGGCCCGCTAGGGGCAGGCCCTGGGCTAGAGGCCACAGGAAGAAGGACAAATAAACGCTGCTTTGTGTTAATTAGGAATTTCCTACCTTACATTTCTCAGGACTTTCTGTCCCTTTGACAGGTCCTCATGAGGTGTTCTTCCTTGCAGAGTTATCTTGGGGAGAAACATGCTGCGCGGGTTGAAGATGGACAGCTGGCCTCCCTCCCTGCTGTCTCCTGTGCCCCTCACCCTGCCTACAGGACTGTCCTCTGGGTACCTTGAGGGGCATCTCATCCAACCCTCTTTAACTGAAGGGGAAACTGGGGTCTCGAGGGTGGAATAGACTTGTCGACAGGTGGAACAGGTTCCCGACAGTCTCCTGGAGTGTAATCCTGTCCTCGCTCCAGCCTGGCTCCAGGGCGGCATTTGAACCCTGGACCACAGGCATCAGTGCCTCCCAGAGTGTGTGGTTCCCAAGAGAACTGGGCGGGGACAGGGGTCCCTTTCTCTGAGCGCCCCAGTGATTGAGTCTTCGTGACAGTCGGGTTTGTTAGCCACTGCATTGCAGGTGTAACAGGGGACTGTTGCTTTTCTTCATTGCCTCTTTCTTTCCATGGATTGTGCAAGGAGAATGTGGGCCCTGCTTCACCATGGCTCTGTGCTTTGCAAGCTGAGGACCTCTCCTGTGCCCAGCCAGCCGCTATGTGCTTGGGCGGTTTGGGGAGGTTCTTGACATTTCTCAGCCTGTGACTATGCCTAGAAACTTCTGTCTGGGTGGCTAGAGGCTCTTGGGAGTCTTGAATGGGAGGGAGAGACCATGCATGCTCTAGGAATTCACTGAGAGGGCACAAGAGTAGATTCCTAGAGTATTAGGTCTGGAGGCAGCCTTAGATAGCATCTCTGCTGTACTACCTTTCTCAGTGGCCGTGGGCCAGCCATCACCTGAGAGCTCGTTAGAAATGCAGACTCCTGGGTCTGCTGCAGGACAACTGAGCCAGAACCTGCAAGTTGCCGGGTGATTATGAATATATTAAAGTTTGAGAAGCACCAACCTAGCCTTTCTATTCCCACCCTCCCATTTTATAGGTGGGTAAACCGAGGCCCAAAGACTTGCCTTAGAACTAAGAGTAGTGCTTCAATCTAGTCATCTGGTCTCTCTTTTTTGTAAAAATGGCTTTATGGAGTATAATTCACATACCATACAACTTACCCATTTAAAGTATACAATTCAGTGTTTTTTAGTATATTCAACTAGATAATACTAAACCAGCATCACAACTAATTTTAGAACATATTTGTCCTGCCTAAAAGAGAGCCTGCACCCATCAGCAGTGAGTTCCCATTCTCCTTCCCTCCTCCCTAGCCCTCGGCAATCACTAATCTACTTTCTATCTCTGTAAATGTGCCTATCTAGACGTGCTGTGTGAATGGTATCATTCGGGTGGTGGTGGGCTTTTGTATCTGACATCTCCGCACAACGTTTGCAAGGGTCATCCGTGTGGAGCAGGTGTCAGTATTTCATTCCTTTTTATTGCTGAATAGCATTCCGTTGTATAGATGTACCACAGCTACGGATGTACCACATTTTGTATTTATCTTTGGTTGATAGGCATCTGGGTGGTTCCTGTTTTTGGCTATTGTGAGTAATGCTGCTGTGGACCTTCACGTACAAGCTCTCGTGTGGACCTGTGCTGTCCTTTCTCTAAGGCATGTGTAGGAGTGGAATTGCTGGGTCAGAGGTGACTCTGTTTAACTTTTGAGGAACTCCAGGCTGATTTCCGAGGCCGCTGCACCACTTCACGTTGCTACCAGCAATATAGGAGGGTTCCAGCGCTTGTTATTTACTGTCTGTCTTTATAATGGAGTATGTATGGGTAGTGGGGGCTCTTCTGGTGGCCATTGTTGGCCATCTGCAGGCATCGTATAAAGCAGGGGACCCCAAAGCGGGGTTGCAGCTAGGCCCCAGGAGCACATTGGAATCAGGCTTGAACACCATGAGGATTCTCTGACTCCCTTCTCGGCTTCTCTGCGGGGATCTGCCTTATGCAACCTCTGCCCTCCAGCCTCCCTGTCTCTGTGGCCAGAGGGAAGACAGCAAGGCCACCAAAGACTTCTGAAAACACACACCCTTAGCTGCATGGAGAATCTTGTGCTCTTGTGCCCCCTCCCCCGAGACTGCATTCCTAGGGAGCAAAGTGCTAGCCGGGCTGGGTCACGTGCTCACATGGACCGGATGTGGCCCGAGAGGTAGGCCCTGTGTAAACGTGGCTGCACCCAGTTCCCTAAGAGGGTCCCTGGGTGCTATGAGCGAGAGGGAGAAGAGTTGGAGCCTCAGGGCTGCACTGGCAGGCCCTGTGTGCCCCAGCACTGATGCTCAGAAAGTCCTTCCTCTCACCAGAGCCCTAGACAGAAAGCGGGGTGCCGTGGCCAGCAGGCGGTGGAGTCCGACACGAGCCAGCAGAAGGTGAGCAGCCGGGCGGGTCCAGCGAGGCGCGAGCCTGCCCTCAGCCCAGCCCGCAGCCCGCAGAGTCCCCAGGGTTTTGGGGGAAAGTGCTCCAGTGAGTCTCAGCTCTGACCTTGTCCTTGGGGTTTGGTCTTCTACTTTTTACTGTCCTTTGTCATGCTTACAGAGCAGTTTTTTCAAGATCTCAAAAGGTCACTCCCAGCGCCTTAGCCCTTTCACCACTTCTGTAGGAGCGTCGATACAGTGACAGCCACAGATGCACCGCACAGCCCAGCGCCGACCGTAGCCGACAGCCGTGATGCGGCTTTCCTCATTTTCCATTTATCAAAATAAAATTGTGAACATTTAAAAATAACATAATGAAAACATATATGTATATGGTCCTATTCTGATTTACATTATAAGTAAAGCTGCCTGTAAAGTAAAACAAGCTTTCAGTGCTTCACGGCTTTCCTCCTCACACGAGAGCAGAACGGACGCGCGGTCCAGGCTCAGCGCAGACCCCCGCGCGGCTGTGAGTGCGGCTTGGGCGAGGTACTCGCCGGTGAGCGCCCTGCCGAGGTGGTAAAGGATGAGTGTGAGGTTGTGTGTTTTTGGCAGGAATACCACAGAAGGGACGTGTGCCCTTGGCGGGCATCGAGTTGGGCATGGTGATGCTGGTGCGTCTTATCGCTGGTGGCCTGGTTAAGGTGGTGCCTGCCAGGTTTCTCTGCTGTGCGGTTGCATTTCCTCCTGTGCAATAGATAAATATCGGGTAGGGGGAGGATGGAAGGAGATCCTTGGAAACTATGTTGATAGCTTGATTTTCCTCAAACTTTTGCCCACTAATTTTAGCATCCACTGGTGGATTGAGTCTGTACAAATTATTAATGCAGTATTTTCCTAATGGTGATTTTCTATGTATTTTCCTCTTCTTTCTACGTTTGTAATTGGAATGTTACTGTAAAAAAGAGCTTCCTCTTCCCTACAGTGAATTTATTTATTCGCTTATTTTTTATCAGTATAGACCCAAGGGTATTTATTTTATTCTGTGAGTTAAAATGAAATAATATTGCTATTTATTTTGTTGTTGACATTGTCACAGCTATGGCCATTGGGGGCTCCTCTGGGTTGGCTCCTTTGGGTTTACATGGCTTTGTCCTTTCTTGGAGCATTTCTTTTCTTTTCTTTTTTTTTTTTTTTTTTTTTGAGACAGAGTCTGGCTTTGTTGCCCAGGCTAGAGTGAGTGCCGTGGCGTCAGCCTAGCTCACAGCAACCTCAAACTCCTGGGCTCAAGCAATCCTGCTGCCTCAGCCTCCCGAGTAGCTGGGACTACAGGCATGCACCACCATGCCCGGCTAACTTTTTCTATATATATTAGTTGGCCAATTAATTTCTTTCTATTTATAGTAGAGACGGGTCTTGTTCTTGCTCAGGCTGGTTTCAAACTCCTGACCTGGAGCAATCCTCCTGCCTCGGCCTCCCAGAGTGCTAGGATTACAGGCGGGAGCCACCACGCCCAGCTTTTCTTGGAGCATTTCCTCATTTGGCACTACAGGATGCTTGAGGCTCTTGTATTTCCCCTGCCCCAGCCCTGTAAACAGTCTCTTCTCTGAGGAGCTTCTAGAACATGATTTATTCTTTTATGGGGGGCATTTTTTACATAATTTTGTATACATATACATGTACACACATACATGTATGTACTTACTATCTTGCAAGTGTTTTCTGGGATCCGTTGTGTGCCAGGCATGATGCCTGATCATGACATTCATAAGCAGCTACAAGAAGGTGATGCAGTGCCCAGCCCAGTGTCACACAGGTTATGGTTCTTTAGGATGAGGGTTTGCGTCTCTTACTCACAAAGCCTTTTTCTCACGGTATGCTGTCACCTTTAGTCCCCACAACAGTTCTGCAAAGAACATTTTGCAGATGTTGAGAGTGAGATGCAGAAAGGTTCAAGAACTTGCCTGCGGTCCTGCAGCTAGAATGTGGGAAGGTCTGGACTCAACCCCACCCAGCGGATCTGACCTGACACTCACTCCTCTCTGCCCACTTGTCCTGAGCTAGGCCGCAGGCCACAGAGTCTTTGCCACCAACTTGCATTGTGACCTTGGGCGCATCCATTCCTTCTGGGCCTTGGTTTCCTCAGCTCCAAAATGGGCACAGTCGTATTGTACTGTGGGTTCTTCAGGATGGTCTCCCTGTGAGACCCTGGGTTGGAGGGACCTCTGCCTGCCTGTCATGGTCTGCATGTGTTCGGTGTTCTATTGATTAGACTGCCTTCCCAAACGGCCCCATGTCTGGTTGGCTTTTGGGTACTAGCCAAGCACTAGGAGAGTAAATACCAATCACTGTCATTGTGAACATCTGTTATGTGCTTGGTGCACCTGCCCCTCTTGTCTTTGTTTTGTATTTTTTCAAATTCACATGTAGTATATCCCTAGTTTTTTTGTTTTTTTTTTGAGCCAATACTGTAGATGTATGTAATTTAAAAGGGGAAGGTCCTTCTCTGCTCACTGCATATATTAGACTCACAAATATAGGGGTATATGTATAACTTATTTTAAAACAAGTACAGTCATACTGTATACATATTATTCAGCAAACTTACTTTTCCCCTGCGTGTGTGTGTGTGTGTGTGTGTGTGTGTGTGTGTGTGTGGTGGTGAATGGTTTTTCATGTTTATAATGGATCTAGGCCTGCCTAATTTTTTTTCTAATCTTAATTTTTAAATTTTATTTTAACTTTTAATTCAAGGTAATTTTAAATTATGGAAGAATTGAAAGGTTAGTATGGTGAACTTCTACATAATCCTTCACCAGATTCACCAATTTTTAAATATTTTGTCACATTTGCTTTATTTCTCTATTTTATAGACATAGATATTTATGTGTATGTATATATGTATATATATCTATAGCTGTCTCTGTCCATACATCTCTATATAGATAGCTGTAGATAAGTAGATACAGATATCTTGGTTGTATCTATCTTTTCCCTCACTGGAACATTTGTGAGTGAGTTGCAGACAATGTGATCTTTTATTCCTAACTACTTTAGCATGTCTTTCCTAAGAACAAGGACATTCTTTTGCATAACCACAATTCCATTATCAAATTCAGGGAATTTAACATCAGTATGATACCATTACCTATTATCTAGCCCTATTTTTTTTTTTTTTTACAGTACAAATTGATTTATTTAAAACAGTTACAAAAAAGCACAACAAAATAGAGATTATCCTTAGAATTATTAATGCTTTGTTAAAGATCAGGTAGGATTAGAGGGTAAGAAATGGTGTTGGGTGGGGGAGCACCTGACTAGTTCTAAGGCTTTAGATACAATGCAGTTGATTACATATTAATTCAGCCATTACATACTGGGGATAGTAGTTGGGGGATCAGTAATTTATCTACAGGGTAGCCCTATTAAAGTAGGGCCAGTTGTTCTGATAATGTTCTTTATCTCAGGGTTTTCCCTTGATTTGAGATCTGGTCCAGGGTGATAGGCTGCGTTGAGTTGTCCTGCTCTTCTTGGCGCTTGAATCTGGACAGAGCCTCAGCCTCTTCTTGTCCTTCATAACATGGACATTTCTGAAGAGTGCGGGCCAGGAGACTATAGGCTGTGTCTCTATTTGGGTCCGCCTGGTGTTTCCATGTGACTAGAGTCAGGCCGTGCTCTTTGAGCAGGAATGGTGAGTGACGCTGGGTCCGTCTCAGCGCCCCGTTACAGGTGTGCTGCTGGGTAAGGTGTGTGCCTCATTCTCTGTGGTGGCTGCAGAGTATTCCATAGGGTGGTGGTAACGTGATTACTGGCCATTTAGTTTCTCTCCAATGTAGCTGTTAACAGTGCTCCTGCCTTGGATAGCCTTCTGCAAATATTTTTAAGCACATGTGCTAGCAGTTCTGTGGACTACAGTCCTGGTGATAGGATGGCTCGGCGCTAGCCTGTGTGCATATTTAATATTGATGGGTATTGTCAAAATGCCCCATGGGCTGTGGACAGGTTACCTTCTACCTCCTGCATCTGTGAGGTAAGGGCCCATTTCTCTACATCTCTGTCCTCACAGGTTGTTAGCGCTCTGTGATTTTTTTGCCAGTCTGATAGGGGAACAGGCATTGCATTATTGTAATTGGCATTTCTTCAGTCATTAGTGAGATGGAGCATCTTTTGATGCTCTTCATGATTTAGCTGACTAGTTCCAGCTCTGTTATTTGCTTTAGAGAATTTAATATCAAATTCTACCACCATTAATTAAAAACCCATCACACACCAGAACTGCCCAAGGGGCTGGGGCTGGGGTTGACCTGGTGCAGGTGAACTTGTAGGGAGCTGTTCTTGGAGAGCCTTCCTCTTTTGAGGAGTTATGACTTAGTTATCCCTCAAGAAACCAGGGGATGGTGGGCAGCATCTCAGAGTGCCAAAAAAAAGTTGGAAGGAAGGAAGAGGTCAGCAGAAAGAAGAAAAATTATGTGAACGTTCAGATTTCAGTGTCCAAAAGTGATGTTTTATTGGGACACAGCCATGTCCATTCATTCCTGCCTCATCCTTGGCTGCTTCCTTGTCACAGTGGCAGAGTCCATAGTTGCGACAGACCTTAAATGGCCCATGTAGCTGAAAAGTTTGCTGATACCTGGGCTAGAAAGTATTGGATGTTATGGTTTGTATTTGGCAAGAGGGAGAAAACCGAGATTTATTAAGCACTTGTGCATTGTATTTCAGCTCCTGTCTCCCCTCCCCCCACCCCTGCCCCTGTAAAGGGAGGAAGGTGAGGGGATGGAGTCTGGGCACAGCCCTAAGGCTGGAGTAGAGGAGGTGTCCACACCCATGTGTATCTCAGGGCCCTTTGGGCGGGGCCCAGGCCATCCTTCCTGGGTGGTGGTAGGGTGTGGCATCTCCCCTGAGCCTAAATGCAGCGGAGGAACCCCACGCCTCCCCCAAGGAGGCACAGTCTGTCTGGACCTCCTCAGTTTATGCCTGACAGCCCAGGCAGGAGGGGGCCCCAGGGCAGGGCTGAGTGGTGAGGTGGGGCCTGTGACCACTGTGCCCCAGCTCTTGCCACTCCCAAGAGTCACCTTGACTCCTGGGGCTGGGATGGCTGCCACCTGCTGAGGGCTCGTTTACATCACAAAGTGACCTGGGGCTCCCTCCTTCTAGCCTTTAAAAAGCCTTTAAAGGCTTGAAAGCAGAGGGTTGGGCCAGGACTTTGGAGGGAATTGCCTTGAAGCCTTCTTGGGTATTGCATACCCAGTCCGGTCCACCTTCTCCTGAAGCTCTCACCAGATTGGGAGGCTTCCTAGAGCTGGCAGAAGACCTGTGCAAGACCTGGGCACCACATTCTCTGCTGGGTGTGTACCATCAACTCTCCAACAACCCTAGGCATTAAGTACCAATATTGTTCACATTTTGAAAATGCAGAAATGGAGACTCCTAAAGGCTGCACTATTAAGTGGAGTCTCGGATGTGAGCCCAGGCTCTATTAGCTAAACCTGGCTGCATAACCAGGTGCCCTAGCTAGCTTTAGTGTACGCACAAGAACACTGGTAGCTGCTTATGTATATATTTTTTGCAGTTACCATTTACTTACGGTGTGTGATTGTGATTTTCTGTGAAGGCATGATATACACTTTAAAATATAAATTTAAGTTTAAAAAGTGACTTGATTAAATAAAAGTCTCATCATGGTGCAGTGGGCTTTTGATGTAGCAAAATTGTGGGGTGTGTGAATGAGTTTGGGGACTGTGACCCTGCACCCAGCATGGAGCTGGCACGGATGGGCATGGGGAAGGCGTATAGTGACCCCTGAGCAGTGGAGCCCAAGGAGCCCCCTCTTGGGTGGGGGTGGAGAGTCAGAAACACATAACTGTGATGCAACACAGATGGCAGCTGCCCTGATGTTTTTTCTTTATTATTTTGTGTGTGTACGTTGGGGGTAGGGGAGAAAGTGTTTTAGTTTTAGTTTAAGAGGACAAATACCCATGTGCCCAACGTAATCTTTTCAAACTTACCAACTTTGCTTCAGATTTTTAACACTGCCTTCCCTCCCTCCCCAGAAGCAAAGCCACTGTTGTGAAATTGGTGTTGGCAATTCCCATGCACATTCTTAACTTTTTACTCCATGCCTGCTTAGCCATGAAAAGGAACAGTCTTGTTTTGCATGTCTTCCAACTTTATGTAGAACAGTTTCATATATACCGGTGTGTGCCTTTTTAATACTGTATTTTTGAGATTTTCTTACTGATATTTTTCTTTGTGTACATATAATGTATACCAATCTATTGCTAGGTTTTTTTTGCTGCAAGTATCTTCTCCCAGTTTAGAATTTTTTCTAAACTTTGTGCCATCTTTTATTTCAGAAGACATACATTTTAATGTGGTTTTCCTTTATGATTTGTGCATCTCTTTCTAGTTTAAGAAATCCTTTCCTACCCCACTTCATAGAGTAGTCTCAGACTGTCTTTAGAAATGTTTTAAGGTTTTAATAGGTTTTTCACTCCCTTAGAACTTATCATACATAGTGTGAGGTAGGGATTTATTTTTCCATATGGATAACCAGTTACCCCACATTGATGAAGAAAGATGAACTCATCTGTTATTATACTGCCACATATCAGTGTTCCAAATGTGGAAGTCTAGACTGCACTCCTTGTTCCTTTCCACTGGTCTGCTTGTGCCTGTGCCAAAACAACATGGTTTTAGTTACCATAACTTCGCAGTATGTTCAGAGTATTGTAAATGGCACAGCAGTGCGTTTTAGGGAGACTCGTTCATCACTGGAAAGCGAGTATCAGATCCTGTGCTGCACTGTGGCAGCCCATCACCAGACGCCGAAGGTCCATCTTGGCTCAGAGAACCCAGGCCAGGAGAAATGAGGGATTCGAGCCTTAAAGGAAGGGAAGGGTTTACACATGTGGAAGAAGGTCATGAAATAAAATGAATATCGAGAAGTTCAGGGGAGATATAATGGCAGACTCCTTGAGTATTGTAGCCCGACGGGACCTCTGGACCAGTGAACAGTGTGGAGTGGCGACAGGGCGCGTCCAGTGGCCACGTGCTCAGTGTTGGGAGTCACAGTGGGCTGATCTTTAACGAGACACTTCACCTGTGTGGAACTCGATTTCTTCATCTATGAAGTGAGGCAACAACAGGTTTCCTCACAGGATTGTTGGGAGGACTAATGCACAGAGGGCCTTAGCAATGCCCTGGCCCATAGCTGGGTGACAACTAAGTGGTGGTTATTTTTACCCTATTTCCTTGCTTCTAAGACAAACTCCTTTTTTTTTTCCTTTCTCCACATTCCACAATTCTGAAGTTAGAACCGCTTTACCATCACCTTCTATAGCGATTTGTTTTCCCTCGCAGATCATTGTTTAGAATGTAGGAGACAAACAGGCAGCTTAACTTGGGAGGGCGTTACGCCTTACGATCCTTGAGCCAGACTTCAGTGTGCGGAATGGAAGCAGATGCCTTCTAGAAATGAAAAGTTGGGGGAATCGCATACAGATGTCCTGTGCCCTGCAAATGACATCTCTTGGGTAGGGTATGGCAGAGTGTGGCAGCTTCTGGAGACAGACCTGGCCTGTGCTCCCGGCTCTGCCAGTCCCGTGCTGCCTGAGCCTGCCCCGGTCAGGAAACTTCTCTAGGCCTCTGCTTCCTCCCATCCAGTGGGGCTCATTGCCGCAGCTGCTGCTGTGACTGGCTCCGCAAAGGGAGTGACTCCCGGAGTAGGCCTTGCCACCTGCGAGCACCAGTGAATGGGGCTGTCAGCTGCTGGCCCTGGAGGTGCCTCTCTCCTCCAGCCCAAGGCCACACTTCGCTGGCGATTCTCTCCGACTCATTCTCCCCCTCAATGGCAGAAATGCTGCCTGCCCTTCACGCCCATCTCAAATGTTGCCTCCTTATTCAGGCCTCGTCTTACCTCCTCCCCCCCGCATTCTGGATGAGTATTGCTCTGTCTCCTTCGTCTGTTAGGGAATTTTTCAAATCTGCCTTGTATTAGCTCTTTTTCTTGTACCGTTTGACGTACCCCAGAAGATTGCCAACCCTTTGAGAGCAGGAGCATGCCGTACTTTTGCAAACCCTGTAGTTCTAGCAGGGAATGGCACTGCAGAGGACAGGCAGTCACTTGGAAGCATTTGCTGAGCACCTGCAGTGTGCCACACGGTGCAGTGGTGGGAAGAACAGACATGACTTGTGACTTGACAGTCCCCATTTCCATGGCTCCTGCTCAGCCCAGAACTGGTGCTGGCTAGGGAGAAAAATGCCCACGCGCCCTAGGTCAATTCCGCTTACACAGCCTTACCCATCAGCCCCATGGCACGGTGCTGTGAGTGGGCTGGGGAGGTCATCGTGGTCCCCGTGTGTTGGCGTTGAGAGGCAGGTGTGGGGAGCGTGGCTGGACGTCCACCTGCAGGCCTGAGCCAGGCTGGGAGGGGCCCTGGAGTGTGTGTGAGAGAGAGGAAGGGTGAGGAGGGAAGATGAGGTGTGGAGCGTGTGGACCAGGACAGGCCCCTGCTGCTGGGGGGGGGAGGCTCACGCGGCTGCCGTCCCTGGCCCAGGAGAAGCCGGGATCCCAGGCCCACAGCCTCACTCGGTAGCTCTGGTCTCCGAGGTGCCGTCCCTTGTGTTCTGGCGTGGAGACCGCTCTGTGCAGGACAGGAGGTGCCTCCTGCTCGGTGTGAGCTGAGGTTGCCATGCAGAGCCTGCAGTTGTAATCATTGGGCCCCGGGGCGCCTGTAAACTCCCAGTAATGACCACTGGGACCTTGGGCCTCAAGCCAGGTCCCTGTCTGCATTCTTCATCAGGGAAGGCAGAGGACACTGGAAAAACCAGTTTGGGTGCAGGAGGCACATTTTTATGTTGATGTCAAGGAAGTGTTGGACTTTAGGAGGGAGTTCAGGATCCTAGAAATGTATCTTTAAAATCTGGCTTTTCCAGAAAGTTAGATGTGTTGATGAGGTCAGCAGGACCCTTTCTTTCATGAGTCATGTGTTCTCAAGGGCTGGTGGGCAGGACGAGAGTTTGGGGTCTGTGCCTTTTCCCTCCGGCAGGGACTGCGCCCAGCACATCACCCTGCGCACTGCTGGGCTTGGTGCGGTCAGGAAGTGTTGGCCGGTCATGTCCTAAACCACCTCTGCAGAGTGGAGAGAGGAGCTGGCTGAGTGGGCTGCGTGCTCGCAGTGTCGTGGCCAGGCCCAGCGGGGCCCGTGAGTGAGCTCCAGACCACGCGCTCTGCTCACCGCCCTGCCCGAGGGCTCCCTCTGGTTGGCGTGTGCTCGGCAGATTTGGAATGAGTTACTCAGTCGCCTGGTCTGTTCTCCGTGCGTGAGGAGTGGGTTTCCTGTGGCTGCTGTGTCGAGTTGCTGTAAATGCCTTAACTTAAAATAACAGATTATTCTCTCACAGTTCTGGAGGCTAGAAGTCAGAAATCTGGCAGGGCCACCTTCCTTCTGGGGGACACTCTGTTGGCCTCTAACAGCTTCTGTTGGCTCCAGGCATTCCTTGACCCGTGGCCCCATCAGGGCGATCTCTGCCTCCGTGGTCACATGGCTGCCTCTCCCTTGTCTTCTCTGTGTGTCTCTCCGGAGCACACCTGTCTCTGGATTTAGGGCCCTGCCAGGTAACGCAGGATGATCTCCTCATCTCAGAATCCTTGCCCTAATTCCATTACGTGCTAAGACCATTATTTCCAACATAAGGTCACATTCCTGGGTCTCGGGGATTAGGATGTGACATATCTTTGTGGAGACCACCATTCAGTCCACTACGGAGGGCAGGTGAGGGAGGAGGTTTTAGTGTTTTTCCAGTCACTTGCTTCCTTAGATATATAATGGCTCTTAGCCATGGGGTTTGCTTTTCCTAGTTTGTTGTTTATAAGAAGTTTTAAAATTCATACATATATATAACTTTAAGTTTTATATAGCTATATTTCCTTTTCTTCCCATCATTTTAGGTTCAGAAAGTCCTCCTCTATTATCTGATAGTCATACATGTTAGAATAAAACCTTAAGAAATTGACTTTTTAAAAAAAATTAACAAATAAAATTGTATATATTTATCACATACAACATGGTGTTTTGAAATATGCATACACTTTACATTTTGAAATATGAATACAGAATGGCTAAATTGAGCTAATATATGTATTACCTCACATAGTTACCATTTTTTTGTACTGAGAAAACATCTCTTAGCAGATTTCAAGAACAAGCACATTATCATTAACTATAGTCACCTTGTTGTACAATAGATCTCTTGAACTTATTCCTCGTGTAACTGAAATTTGTTTCCTCTGACCAACATCTCCCTCCTTCCCCCCCACCCCTTAAGAAATTGACTTTTTAATCCAGCGATAACTTGTTTTGATATTGCCATGAGGTATCTGCACTTTGAGAAAATAGCTGGCCTCTCCATGTAATAAGATTTCGTAGCCCTATATACACACAAGCATGCAGAGAGAGCGGGACAGCCAGGGAAATCCGAGTGAGGCCACAGCGCTGTGGATTCCACCGTGCTGGGTCAGCTCCCTGGTTTGGTGACCTGCAGTAGTAGTTGCCTCAGATGCCACGACTGGGCGATGGTGCAGGAGGGTCCTCGGGACTTGGATGCGCTGTGTTTGTAACTTCTTGTAGGGATCTATAATTATTTAAAATAAAAAATTTGAAAAGCAAATTAGATTTACCAGTACCAGTTATTAAATCATTTATTCTTTTATTTGTAAAACATCCTTTATTAAATTGTGACACGCACTAGAATGTTTTAGAGTTGTGTTTAGAATTTAAGTTGGGAAACACTGGCATCGTGTGATACACGTGTTGTATCTTCCTCCCAGGAACGTGGTGTATTATCCTGTTTATTCAAGCCGTGTTTTATCTTTCGACAAAATGTGTGTGGTGTTCTTCAGCTTATTCATAGATACTTTTTAAAGGTTTTTTTTTGTTATTATGGATGAATCTTTCTTCCATTTGTATTCCGTAACCAGCTTGTGCTGGTTATATGTCACTGAACAGAACCCCCACACCCTTTCAAATAGATGGAATTCTTTTAACTAGGGAAATGCTTTTCTAATGCCATTAGAGACAATGTTTAACAGGCGTCTTCGTTCCTTTAAGCCTGCGCTCAGGAAGGGTATGGTCATTTATTTACTCTATAATGTGAATTTAAGTAGCTGTGTTCTCCGTCCAAGTGTGTGCATGGAGGCTTGTAAAGACATAGGAATTTGTGTTCCGTAATTTTCATGCTAACTGTATTTTCCTGGATTCTGTTTCTTTGAGAATTGTAGAGGTGCTGTCTCTGGAGGGCTCACATGGCAGTGTTGCCTGCATGGCGTGTTGCCTGGAGTGTCCTAGGCCCGGCCAGGCTGGTGGACAAACTGGCTGTCAGTCCAGAGAGTGGGCTCGCCTGGCCATGGACTCTCTTCTCTGCTTTGCTCCTTGGCCCTGAGGCCTGGGTGGGCACTGCGGGTGTTGAGAAGCCCGCCAGCTGGGGAGCCCCAGATAGCCCCAAATGGAAACATTCAAATGGAAAATGTACCGTTGATCCCCATGCAGGTCAGTCCTATGAAATCCGACTGCTGGAGAACCGGAAGCTGGGAGACTTTCAAGATCTGAACACAAAGTATGTCAAGGTAAGCCTCGGGCTGCTCTGGCCGTGGGGGGCTTGGCTGGGGTCAGCGTACCTGGGCTTGCTGGGGAGTGGCTGGGAGGTGGGGGAAGGCTTCAGAGGGAGAGGCAGGGTTCGGCTCGGCCCTCATCAGTGAGAGGCAGCCCCTGTTCCCGTCTCTGGAGCATACCGTCCAGGTGGGCATTGGACCGAGAGCCAGAGTGGCCTGGGCGTGTGGGACAGGCTCTGGGTTGCACAGGCTCAGACTCAAGCCTGGCTTTGCCACTCACTGTACTTTTCTCAGCTTGGTTTGCTCATCTGCACAGAAGGGTTAATGAATTAGCAATGTCTGTAAAACGCTTACTCCTGGGGAAGCCGGTAGTCATCCCTGTTATTGTTGGTGGTGCTGCTGGGGTTCTGGGAGGCAGCAGTATGTGGAGCCCGAAAATGGGGATGGAAACTCCAGGAGGAGGGGCCTTGGCGAGTGGGCTCGAGGATGGAGGCGTGTTCCTCTTGGGCTCCTCGTGGCCTCATGCTCAGCTGTTCCCCACTGGCCGTCCCTCCCCAGAGCATCATCCGCGTGGTTTTCCATGACCGCCGGCTGCAGTACACCGAGCACCAGCAGCTGGAAGGCTGGCGGTGGAGCCGGCCCGGAGACCGGATCCTGGACATTGGTGAGTCTCCTGGCCGGGCAAGGCCCCCAGGCCACGCTGCGCTCCTTGGACGCCATCTGAACCTATCACACTCCTGCCCTGTGGGAGCTGGCGGAGATGGCCTTGCCACTGGCGCCTGTCCTCAGGGAGCTCTGTCTGTCAGTGGGAAAGGCCTGTGGAGTTCAAAGACCTGCTGTCAGGCAGTTCCAGGAAGGCTGTGCGGAAGGATGGAGACAAAGGATTTTGATAAATGGTGAAAGGAAGCGTTAGCATCATAAAGATAGATGGGCAACAGAAATGGAATTGTGGGGGCCCAGGTACCAGCTCATTCATTTATCTATAGCCCTTGGGGTCAGATGGGTTTGGAATTCAGAGGCTAAACGACGCTAGGCACACATACCCATAGTGTCAGGGAACACCGCCAACCTGCAGTCAAGCCCAGCAACACTCCTGCAGTGAGGTAAAAATGACGTTCGCACAAAATGGGAAAAAGACCATTGAGAGCCTCATGGTGATTCCTGTAGGGCTTTCTGCCAAATGAGTTACGCACAACTTGGTTTTCAGAGCTTTTGGCATTTCAGATTGGGGTGAAGGAATTTGGACCTGTGACAGGGGTCTTTCCCTAAATACTTGGGAGAGGCTAACAGTTGCCCTTTTGTGTGTGTGTGTGTATGCAGATATTCCACTGTCTGTTGGTATCTTGGACCCCAGGGCCAGCCCGACCCAGCTTAACGCAGTGGAATTTTTGTGGGACCCTGCCAAGAGAGCGTCTGCGTTCATTCAGGTAAGCGGGAGGAAGCTCGCCTTACGGGCAAGCTGGGCTTCGGGGTGTCCAGCTTGCAGTTTCTCAAAACTAACCCGTTCAAAAGGGCCTGACTGGGCTCCTGGTCCCTGTCTCAGGGAAGGAAACTGCAGAAGAGAGGGTGTGAGTGTGACTCAGAGTCACAGGGCTGCTTGTCCGTGGGGCTGGGGAAAGGACTTTGGAGGGTTTTAGAATTCTGTTTGGGTTTGGCTTACACAATATATAAGCTGGTTTTGTGTGTGTGTGTGTGTGTGTGTGTGTGTGTGTGTGTGTGTGTGTTTTAACACAGAATCTGGTTCTGTTGCCCCAGCTAGAGAACACTGGTACCATCATAGCTCACTACAACCTCAAAGTTCTGTGCTCAAGTGATCCTCCTGTCCCAGCCTCAGTAGCTGGGACTATAGGCTTGTGCCACGACACCTGGCTAATTTTTTAAATTTTTGGTAGAGATGGGGTCTCACTCTTGCTCAGGCTGGTCATGAACTTCTGGCCTCAAACCACTGCACCTGGTTATATAAGCTTTTAAAAAATAAGTTACTTCTTAGCATAAATAATTTGAAAGTAAAATTTTCCCCATGTTTTTCCAGTTTCTATTATTGAATGAATATTTTTGAGCCTCTTAGTTTTTCCCACCTATTTTATAAATCAGATAATGAATATGAAGCCATTAACACAGTGCCTGGTCCACCGGAATCACTCAAGAAAAGTTAGCAATCTTTTCATTTTACATAATTACAGCATTATGTATTGAATTATATTATTACAGCATTATAACAATAGGTATATTCTGAGTACCTTCCTTGTGGCAGGTACTTACCAGAAATACAGAAATCCTTCCAGTATTCTAGCTGTGCTTCCAGCCTGGGCCAAGTAACTGGGACACCAGGACATGAGAGAGTGGTCAGGGTGCCCCTGTGGCCCCTGCACTGACGTCTGTAGGACTCACGAGGGAGAGGTCTTGGGGTGCGGGGCGAGGGTGGGGCTGTTGGGGTGAGTGGCCTGGAGCAGTGGCGAGGACAGTAGGGGGACAGGGGTGGGGGAGCTGTCTCTTGGGCCGGGGAACGGGGAGGCCATGGGCCTGGGGAGTAGGTGGAGCGTCGGGGAGAGCGGGAGGTCGAGGCAGGCCTGCACCGACAAGGCAGGGCAGGACACCCGCGCGTGGAGAGGAGCCAACACAACTGCCCGTCTCTCTCCTAGGTGCACTGCATCAGCACGGAATTCACCCCCAGGAAGCATGGGGGCGAGAAGGGCGTGCCTTTCCGCGTGCAGATCGACACGTTTAAGCAGAACGAGAATGGAGAGTACACGGAGCACTTGCACTCGGCCAGCTGCCAGATCAAGGTGTTCAAGGTAGGACGGCCTCGCATGCGCCACCCGCCCCTCACCCGGCCTGCGGTCATACCACCCGCCGTGACCTTTGCGACTCCTCTCGGAGGCATGGCAGGGAGCACGGTGTCCCTTAGCACAGGGCTCCCCTGGACTTCTCGTGAGCACGAGCCGCGCGTCTGGGGGTGACGGCCTGCCCCTGCCCTGCTGGGGACGTCGTCTCACCTGAGGCACCTGCCCAGAGTTTGGCAGAGGCGTTGGCATCATGCTTGTCAGTCCTTGGCTCTACTTTGTAAGAATGATTGGATTTGTACATTTTGGGGGATTTTTATTTTTTCCGAGTACTTTATAATTGCCCACGGGTGCTCACATCCAGATTAAAAACCGAGTCAGGAGGCCCTCCGTGCTGGGGCCTGGCCCTGGGCCTTCCTGGTGAGGGCCTGTGCTCGTGTTCTCTCTGCAGCGGCTCCCTGTGGGAGCAGATTTCCAGGGGCACCTCCTCCCTTTTCCTTTCTTGCTTCACTCCCTGCAGTCACCTGATGCTGTTGTCCATCTCCTCAGTCTGGACGGATTATTTCCTGAAGATGGTGGCCCCGGGGAGAGGGGGAGGGCGCAGCAGAGCCAGCACCATTCTGAGGGCGTGAGAGCGGCCGCGCCCCCGCAGGCCCCGTCCCCGCAGGCCCCGCCAGCCTGCGCGACTCCAGCGGGCATCTGGAGAGGGACCGGGTCCACTTTTTGGCAGGGATCGCCTTGAGTGGCCAGCCCCAGTGCCTGTCCTGTCATCCCCTTCTTACACATTCAAGTGACTTGGAATCGGCTGGAAACGTTTCCTCGGCTGGCACTGGAGACCCCAGAGAAAGTCGCTTCAGATAGAGCCTTGCTAGAGGGAAAGCTGGGTGCGTGCTGATCACCCCCAGATTTCAGGCGCCGGCCTGCGTAAGGCCCAGGCTTGGGTTGGATGTGGAAACAAGAAGGGGAAGTTGACAGTGTCCGCGCGTGGGAGACCACACAGCCGGGCTGCTGGTGTCCTCTGCAGGGTAGGACCTGCTGCCCAAGGACCGTGGACAAAGGATTCTGAGGTCCTGGCCAGGCTCTGTGGATCGGGACGTCACTTAGTGACACGCCAACCGGGTGGGGAGGCAGAAGTGGTGGGAATGGGTCTTGCCTGCCAGAGCGGTAGCGCCTTCCGACACCCACTCTGGGGTTTCGAAGCAGTGGCAGGAATCTCTACTGCATTTGTGCTTTGTACCCTGTTGCCACTGTGACAGATGCCTGCAGATTTAGTGATGTAAAACCGCGCACATTTATCATCTCGAGGTCCTGGTGGGCACAAGTCTGAAATGGGTCTCGCTGGGCTGACAGTGTCAGTGGGGGGCTACATTCCTCCCCAGGGGCTTCCGGGGAGGCTGTGTTTCTTTGTCTTTTCTGGCTTCTAGAGGTCAGCCCGTTCCTTGGCTCAGGGACCCGTCCCCATCTTCAAAGCCAGCTGCGCCCTTCTCCTGTGGCCCGCCCTGACCCGCTCCCCTGCCCCCCTCTCTCTGTGATTACACTGGGCCCACCCGATAATCCAGGATAGGCTTTCTATTTTAATGGTGTCACTCAGCAATCTTAATTCCATCTGAAACCTTACTTCCCCATTTTCCATGTAAGGTTGTGTGCTGACAGGCCCTGGGCGTTAGGGCGTGGCCGTCTTTGGGGACCATTATTCTGCTGACCACGCCCACTCGTGTGGTAGGCTCTGTGGCCTCCGGCCTTTCTGCCCAATCTGGAATCCGGTGCTCTTGGTCCCCCGCCCCCGACATCTCCACGACTGCGCTGGTGGTCTCTGCTTGGCCTGTGGATCTTCCGTCGCTCTGGTCACCCCACTCCCCTGGTGCACAGACCACATCTGTGCTCCCTCCGGTGGCAGTTCACGTCCTCCCAGGGAGCCAGTTTCATTCTTCTGCTGTCACGGTGTGCGCTGTGGGAAAGAGGCGCCACGCTGGGCAGCAGGAGAGAGAGGAATGGGGGGTCTCTGCCCCATGGAGCGCCGTGTCCTTCCCGAGGCCCCTCTCCACACCTGTGTTGGATGCTCAGCAGGTAGGGTTGTGCCCACCAGGCTCCTCACACACCCCAGGCATTGCCTGGGGACTCGGACTGGAAGCTGCCTTGCCTGAGGGCCCTGGGAAGGCCCTGGCCTCTCCTGCCGGGGGCTGGGGTGCAGGAGCCCCTAGTCACCTGAAACTGACTGCTCAGGATGCCTGAGGAGGCGTGTCTACCCATCCACCCGCCCCATCCACAGGAGCAGATGAGACGGTTGTGCATGAGCCAGGCCGACTGAGCCAAACCGTCGGTCACCCTCCTTTGCTGGCCACTCCAGTCCCTGGGATCCCTGGCTTGCCGGGGTTGCACTCTGGGGCTCTGTGTGGGGTTCCAGAGTCTCTGCAAGGAAAGGCAGGCAGGCTCCTCTCTGACCCCAGGGCTCCCTGCAGGCCTGCATGGACTTGGCCTCTGGCTGTAACCCCACCTTTCCTGTAGCCCCTGGGCAGGGAGGAGGGGCCTCTCGAGGGACAGGAGCCAGAGGTGGAGTCAGGAGGCCAGGTCACATGTCCAAGGTCCCGGTGTCTACCCTGGCCCTGGCCTTACTCTCGCACTGAACAGTGGATCTGACGTTCCGTCTCCCTGTGAGCCCCTGAAGCTCTGCCTCCCTCCGGGGCAGGGACTGCCCTGAGGGACGGTCCCTGGGAACCCTTGAGCCGGGAGCCCAGGGCTGTATAGTCTGAGGAAAGTGCCGTTGAGTTTGCACTGCCTTTTTATTGCCCACCCCTCATGTGTGGTCGGTTCTAGAGCTGCTGGGAGTCTGTATCTGAGCTCGTCAGCTAGGCCATTTGCTCATTTGCTCACTCAGGAGATGACACAGTGAGGTCCAGAAGGTCCCCAGAATGGGGCCTGCGGGGCCAGCCCTTGGTGCTGCACACCTGGAACTCTTACCTGGGTCTTCTCCAGTCCTGTTGAATCGCTTCAGCCTCAGGTTCTCAGTCTAAACGAGGGGAACAGTAGTGGCTGTGAAGCCTGCACACCGTTTGTGAGTCGCTCAGGTTTGCAGGGCACCAGCATTGGTGGCCTCTCTCTCTGTACCTGGGCCGTGTGAGGACGGAGACACCACCTGCACAAGGAGTGTAAGCTGGGAGCTTGGCACGGGCCCTAAGAGCCGGGGCAGGGCTACCTTCAGCTCACGGCAGGATGTCTCAGCCTGCAGGTGTAGCCCAAACCCAACCAGCAGCCCCTACTGCTTCCTCTTCCCTCTGCTCTCCGTGGGTAGCCCAAGGAATGCGTCGTGGCTCCCAGTGTTGCTTGGCATAAGCAGGTGGCCATCAGTAAGGATCTTTTCCCAGCATTTCCACGTGAGCAGGCTCTGAATTCCTGGCAGGACCACGGGCTTGCAGCCCGGGAGGGAGAGGTGCAGTGCCGTCTGCGAGATCCCACCCGCGCTGCTGGGCCCTGGCGCAGGTAGAGAGCGTGCAGGCCTCGGGCCGCTGCTCAGGCTTCCTGTCGGGTCCTCCTCTGCAGCTGCTTTTGTCAACTTGGACTAATCGTACCCCGTGTTCTGCTCCTGCAGCCAAAGGGAGCTGACCGGAAACAGAAGACCGACCGCGAGAAGATGGAGAAAAGAACAGCCCAGGAAAAGGAGAAATACCAGCCGTCCTACGAAACCACCATCCTCACAGAGGTGAGCTGGCCGCGTGCCGGGGACGGAGCTCCAGGGCCTTCCACCAGGGACAGGGCTGTTGGTTTGGATTCTTGGAAAGCTGCCCGTTTTGGGTGAGGCTTCTGAGCGCGCCCATCCAGTTGTGGCGGTTCCCAGCGTCTGGAGCTCGTGTTTTTCCCGGAGACTGGGGAGGTGTTTCAGAAATAACTTCGAGCCCTCCGCTGCTTTGGAATGCGTTTGTGCTTTTCAAAAT